>NC_051044.1:26965034-27274784 GCF_904848185.1 Acanthopagrus latus | reverse complement strand
TTATGTTGGGTGTTTCCAGTGCTGGTATTCTTCTCACAGGCATGTATCTGTTTCCCTCCAGACCCAAATCAGACAACCATCAGAGCCCACCGAGTGACAAACACAGCATACAGTCTGGCAAATCGGCAACCAAGACCAACAAGAACTCTCACATCTCCAGGTGTGTAGCAGCCGCTCAGACTGTGTGTGTCTCTGGCAGCACACATGGTTTCACATCTTTGACTACACAGCACTTCCTTTTTTACAAAAAAAAACAGTCATGCAGCACAAGGCTAGTGGGAAACCTCAAATGATTCACAAATGATCTTTTACACTAAACACCCACTCTCACTTTATATACACTTGTTCTGACTGTTCATGTGTCACCCGATGAATTGAGCAATTTAGTGTAACCGCCCCCACAGTACTGGCAGCCTCCACCTTGTTGTTGCAGAGACACACATATTGTGGTTGCCATTTCTGGTTATTAACGGGTTTTTTTTGTTGTTGTTGTTGTTTTTTTCTTTCTCTCTTCTATGCCCCTCAGGCCCAAACTGAAGAACATTGACCGGAGCACCGCCCAGCAGTTGGCTATCACCGTAGGGAACGTGACGGTGATCATAACAGACTTTAAGGAGAAGACCCGCTCCTCCTCCACGTCCTCGTCCACCATCACGTCCAGCGCAGGCTCCGAACAACAGCACCAGAGCTCCGGCTCCGAGAGCATGGACAAGGGCTCGTCGCGCGCCTCCACACCTAAAGGGGATCTCTCTGTGGGGCACGACGAGTCGTTCTGAGGCCCCCGACTCCTTTGCCCCTCCCCCCATCCTCACCCTGCTCCACGCCCCCTCTTCCCCACGTTTCTGGACACGATGGATCCCACAGGGGGAGAGATTTCACATTTTCCCATTGTTGCCCTGCCTCCATTCCATGACCAACCCTGGATGTTGAGAGGAACAGTGCAGTGCGCCCGCTGGGGGAAAACTCCCCTCCTGGTTTCACCCATGCCACAGGCGAGGAGAGCTGGGCTACAAGGAATAACGCCACCCATCCCCAACCTCCCCCGCGGTAGCATCCAGACACTTGTATGTATTGTTTTATATTCGTACGTGGATGTGAGGCCAAGTCGACATTTTTTTTTTTGTTTTGTTTTGTTTTTGTAAAGAAGAATTCTCCGCTGGGCACAATAACCACCATCATTTCAATAACTTTAAACTATTATTACCCTTATTTATTACCTGTTGCACCTGTATACTTTGATGTTCTCCTTTTTATGTTGAAGCTTTGCTGTGTAGCTCTGCCGATCGATCATTCCTTCAGTGTTTTTATTACAGTTTGAAAATGATAGGACAAGACTCGAGTCACACAGACGGATAGACACACAGACATACACACCCACACACACACACACACACTGGTGCTAGATACACTGTGAAGCGGTTTTGCAGATCTGGGATTGCCCATTCACTCAATGTGACAAAGTGCTGATGAATCAAATTCTCATTCACTTTTCTCAACAACACTGTCTCACTCTGAACACTGTCGGGACCCTCGTCTGGTCCGTCTACTTGTTCTGTACAGGTCAATGTGCATCAGAAGAAGGTCACCTGAGGTTCACACACCTGACTTTTTCAACTAGATTGTCTATGATTTAGTATGCTATAGCAAATCTCTTCTACAGTATCTTATGTCCTTAACTGTACAGTGTAGGCTGTTGTGTAAAACACTAAAAGCTGTTGATATTTTCTGCATTCCGTACTTCGATATTGAGTTTCCTGGCCGAAGGTAGAGCTGTCCGCCCAGCTCTTGAGCCGGAGTTTTTTTCTGTTGTGACTGAAGGATGGTTGCACACAGTTCCACGTGGTAAAACCATATCGAGCTGTAAAATAGGCCTATTGTGTCAAGCTGTTGTGAATCAATTTCGTTTTTTTCTTTTGTTGTGGTCCTGAAGACAACTTTGAATCTTCATCCTCTCAACCTGAAAACAAGTGCAAAGACGTGAACAATTTGCAAAGATTGACAATTCAATTGATTTTATTTTATTTTTTTATTATTAATTTAAGACTCCTGTCATTGAAGGCAAAAAATATTGCAGTAGTTAACGGAACATAATTGCTCTTTCAATTTTTAGAACAGCAAGGCTTATTTAAGGGTTTTAATTCACTTCCACCTTAGCTGACACTAGACCAACATAATTTCCTTTTAACTGTATGAAATTGTATAAAGAATAAATGTGTATATGATATCTTAGTTTTATTTATTGAAGGACCAAAGGAATTTCATAATGACATGATAAATAGACAGATAAATAACAATTTGAAAATGCAATTATCTAATGTGTGAGATGAATAACAGTTTAAATAAAGACTAATATAATCCATGTAAATGGTGTTCTTATTGTCCACTTGTCTCTGTGCACAGCTAAATTGGGGCAATACCGTGAGCCCAGTCGGAGAACACTAGCGACCTCACACCCCGTGGCGGATGTTGCCTCATTGTGCAGGCGATGAGAAGCAGAGTGGGTGTGGGTGGGTAGCTGAGAAGAGCTGTGGGTCCGCTGGACCCGAGGCCTTTGGCTTTAGTAAGCCCCCTCTTTACTACCACAGTGCACGTAGCTCCCCCAACAGAGGCCCCCAGCTCACCAATTGAAACCAGGTTGGGTGAGGTTAACAAGTCCCCAAAACTCTGCATCTGAGGGGCAGGTTTTGAACCGCGTCGACTAAAAGCTTTGCAGGTTCACACGTTCAGATGACATGTGTCGCAAGCAATGTTTGAAGCCCAAGAGATATGTGTTCATACGTTTTTTTTCTGCTCTTAAGCTATGGTTAATATGTAATTATGTACTTTATTGCATTCAAATATGGAATCAGTGTTCAAAGTGAGGAAAAGCAATGTGGATAGAACTAAAAAGTGGGACTGTGGGGTCAGAAGAGAAAAAATGCTTTGTCCAATTTTGACTGAGAATAAAAGCCTGCTTTGTAATGCAATCTTTTAGAAATGGGCCCAAAAAGCCATCTTTTCACCTGCCTTATCTGCAACCACGTTCACCTGACTGAGTACTCCAACAGAAAGGATTCATTGTTAAATTATTGACAAATGGCCATTTGCTGAGTATATGAATTATTGCTTGTAAATAGAATTTTAAAAAGGTGCAAAAGCAAACACTATGAAAAATGGCATTGGAGCTGAAGTCTTTTGTTTCCTGTTTCCTTTCCGCGCAAGCAGTTCTGTTCTTGTGTGCGACCAGTAACCTTAATTTACTGTGTAAAGATGGTTACATTTTTTAGCTTTGTTTTGTCAGAGACCCAAATATAGAAGGCTTGTTTACTGACTGTATAACCTTAACCGTGAATTTCCAATTAAGTGTATTATACAAACTCATTTCTTCCTGTAACAATGTCTTGTACAATGCTTTTAAAGTTATTGCTCGGTTTTAAAGAAAAAAATGACAAAAAAAAAAAAGTTTAGGGACAGTACAATAACCCATTCTTTGTTTAATCCAGTTTTGGTTTTCTTTTCTTTCTCTTTTTTTTCTTTTTCTTTTTTTTTTCCTTTTTTTTTTTTTTACTTATAGCTGATGTGTCATTGTTTCCCCTTGTGAAATGGTCACATTATGTTTCTGGTGTGGAAATGTACGCAGCATTTTCAGCAGATCACGGCTCCTTGTCTAAGCTTATAATGTTAAAATAATACATGTTTCTGGCATGTGCACGACTTTGCGCTTATAGGCTAACCTGATCATTTTCCTCCGCTTCAAATAGAAATGTCTATTTATGAATTTTGCTTGTAGTTTTTCACAAATAAAATTGTTAAAGTTATCTATTTCTCTGGCTGCCTCGTGTCTTTTATCATCCGCAGAACACTCGTGGTACTCGCGGACGCATGCGAGATCGGAGTTCGGTTGATCACACTATCGGGTGACAGGAAGTGTGTTTGCATCCGAGACGGCAGACTATTGATTGAGATGTCCGGGGGAGTTGTGTGTTCATAGCACAGGGAGCCTCCGCAGTTCAGTGACACATGACATGAGGGAGCCCTCGTATTGACAGCAGCTTTCAATCACGTCTCCCTCCAGAGGCTGGTTAGCAGCCCGCTAATGCACCGTCTAAAAGCTCCGACCGACGCCTGCATTCCTCTGTCGCCACTGATAATCTATATGGACGAGAAGAAGTGATGCTCATGCTTGTTATAATATCAGATTGACTGATTTTATATTTTACTTGGTGTCACTGTTCTATATCTACTTTATTGATTCATACACTTTGTCCAAGCATCCCTCTTGTTCTGGTGTCAAAAAACTGTTTTGTGGCTTAAAAGTTTTATTTAGTATTTCAAGTTCGGAAGAGTGGTTGATATCTTATTTTGGAACACATTTTCAATTCTTGGACATTTACAGTAATATGAATTAGTCTGTGGGCACTAGCTAAACAATGTGGCCAAATTCAGCCTCTAATGCATTCACTTGGACCCTATATTTTTAAAAGTATCTCCCTTATGTTCCCCAACCTAACACACATGCAATACAGAGTGTGCATTTTAATATTTTTCAGTATACACAGGTGCCGGTCATATAATTAGAATATCATGAAAAAGTTGATATATTTCAGCAAAAAAGTGAAACTTGTATCATGTATACATTCATTCCACACAGACTGATATATTTCAAGTGTTTATTGCTTTTAATCTTGATGATTATAACTGACAACTAATGAAAACCCCAAATTCAGTATCTGAGAAAATCAGAATATTGTGAAAAGGTTCAATATTGAAGACACATGGTGCCACTCTAATCAGCTAATTAACTCAAAACACCTGCAAAGGCCTTTAAATGGTCTCTCAGTCTAGTTCTGTGGGCTCCACAGTCATGGGGAAGACTGCTGACTTGACAGTTGTCCAAAAGACGACCATTGACACCTTGCACAAGGAGGGCAAGACTCAAAAGTCATTGCTAAAGAGGCTGGCTGGTCACAGAGCTCTGTGTCCAAGCAAATTAAAAGACAGTCGAAGGGAAGGAAAAGATGTGGTAGAAAAAAGTGCACAAGCAATAGGGATAACCGCACCCTGGAGAGGACTGTGGAACAAAACCCATTCAAAAATGTGTGGGGGGGGGATTCACAAAGAGTGGAGTCAGTGCTTCAAGAACCACCACGCACAGACGTATGCAAGACACGGGTTTCAGCTGTTTTCCTTGTGTCAAACCACTCTTGAACAAGCGACAGCATCAGAAGCATCTCGCCTGGGCTACAGACAACAAAGACTGGACTGCTGCTGAGTGGTCCAAAGTTATGTTCTCTAATGAAAGTAAATTTTGTATTTTGAGGTGATAATGTGTCTGTGACAGAGACCGTCTCTAGGCAGCACAAGTCAAGAGTGTAGAAGCTCCCCTCACACGAGTAACACAACAAAAGAATAGAAACATATTGTTATTATATGAAATTCCTTTTTTCTCAAGTTAACACTCGTATGCATCCTTGTTTGAGTAATGTGTGTAGGTTTGAGCAACATAAGGGTCTGTGTCCAATTAATTTGATGTATTTGTTTACATTTTTCTCATTATGTAAAGTGTTTTTGCCGCAACTTACTGTTATATCGACATGTGCAAATCAAAGCCTGTTTCATAAAGTGTTACCCTAGCTTGTCAGCTAGCTACACGGAACATTTACGCTGCTTAGAAATGTAAAAACTTGTCGAAAACCAGGAGAAGTACTAAATCTACGGTATTTATAATCCAAGGTGAGTTTGTATGCAGCAGTCGCCTCGGTGAGCTTTACAATCTGTACGGTGAGCCACATCCTCTGTCCTTAGATCCTCCATGCAACTGAGGAAAACCAACTTTTAGGGAAAAAAATTAAAGATGGAAGAAACCTCAGGAAGAGCCACAGAGGAAGGAACCCCCTCTGCCAGGACAGACAGACATGCAATAGCTGCCATATCTGTAGAAATATAGAGAAGTTTGGTAGGGGCAAAACAACAGTCCTGAATGATTGAAGACCCAAGCAGTCATCATATGTTTTATTACTGGCCCCTGAAAATGGAAGAAAAAGCACTGGGTGGTCTTAGGACCCCAGGCAGTGCCCCAAAGGCACATACATATTGAAGTCTCCATATTCCCCGCTGCAAATATGGTGTTTGATTGATGTCATGCCAACTTCAAGATAAAGAAACTGTGGCAAGCCGCGGCTGCAATTTGTTTCCATTATGAGATGCCAAAACGCCGGCGGACTGGTTGGAACGTGAAAATTTGTGCGAGAAGGAGTCGACGTGTGGGCACTTTGTGTGTCTTCGCGTTGACTTTTAATTGATTCCACGGTTTCCAAGGGCCCTTTGCCACAATGTTGGTATCTCTGAAGATATCAAACTTCTGAATGGCTTCACGACAAACACACAAGAAGAATCTCAGGTTAAAAAATGACGCAACTCTCCAACCCCGAGTCTGAAAACGTTGAGCTCTTTCAGGAATGGCTGGGGTACCATTCTACTCAAATTTTCATATCTCCTTTAAAGACGTTAAGCTTTTTTTTCAATAACTGCTTCTACTGCTACAATTTCAAGAGTGACTGGATGAGTGATTACACCCGTGGCAGTGTCTGAGGGTTTTTGAATTTGAACTACGTGATACAATTAGAACCGCTCTCCTCTGTAAATGTCAGCACTATCAATTGTGTAAGGGCTTTTTTTTTCCCCCAGTAAAGCAGATGGAGTACATGTCACAAGTACCTCCTGTAGTGGCAGATACAAACAGGGTCATGATCATGCATATAAATTGATTTGAGAATACAACTTGCAGTTCTGTATTAATAGGGAATTTGAGCCTGATGAAAGACCAAGGTTTGATGCTTCCGGTATAATAAAGGCTGGACTGGGGGAGCAGCAGGTGCAGCTACAGCTCACTCAAGGCCACAGATAGGGGCCTGGGTGAGACACTTTGTAGGCCTTAAGGAAGTCAGACAAAAATGAGAATAGTAAGATGACAGTCTCGCGTGATCATGACAAGGGGGGTGGTCCAGGAGGGCACTGGTGACCTGGACCTCGGGTATAAAAGAGGGTGATCGGGGCAGATTTCTCAGTTGCCCCGGGGTACCTCATGGATTTATAACTCTTCTCTTGGAATAAACACCTTTTTGGACTGAAGACTTGCTGCCTCGCCTCTGTTTTGGACTTAGTCTCTGAGCGGTCTTGTCTCAAATTTGGACTTAGTCTCTGAGCTGTTTTGCCTCTGGTTTTGGACTTAGTCTCAGAGCCGTTTCTCCTCAGATTTGGACTTTAACTTTTGAGCGGAGTCACAGAGTCAGATAGTGGAATAATTGGACGGATAAGGAAGGTAGTCTCCCACTACATTTTGGCGAGCTAGCCAGGAGGAGCGGCCCGGTACACAGCCTGCGGCGGCGGACCGGGAGGGACGGGACGGCGGATCTCAGGCGCGCCCCACATACACCATTAAGGGATATATTTATATCTTTTCTTCATTTACGAGTGATACCGTCTACTCCTTCCCAGCCCCAAGTCTCAGGTATTGTTCTAAAAACCTCTCCAAAAGAACCTAAGACTGAGAATTATGAAAAATAAAAATTAAATTAAGGTAAATTTAATTAAATTATTATTGTAAATTTTCCTTTATAAAAATTAATAAGTAATTTTAAGTATTGTTATTATTATTAGTTTTGGTTGTATAAAAAAATAAAAAAGTAATAACCTGAATTGAAGTATTTAAGAGGCATGGCAGCGGCCTTCAGGCCAAAATTGTGAGTATGTGTGATTGATAATTATATATGTATGTTTCATGTATGTTTATGTAAAAGTATGATTTAGTCAAGTCAGTTCATGTGCGCAGCGAATTATGTCTGATAAATAATGTTCATGCATAGCTTGCCCTAACCACCTTTTAATGATAAAACAAAGTATGTATGAAGAGGGATGGATAAATGTGAGAGAATGCTTTTTAACATGTTAATTTGCATGTGGATCTGTATGTGTCTGAGTCTTGGAAGTGGAATGGTGTGGTATGTTGTAAAATATGTGGCAGTACTGAGAATAATGGCACAAGGAAACTGCACTAAGCAGTTATCTGTTAAAACAAATAGCTCGAGCTGTGGAGTGTAAGGAGACGGGACAGATAAGTTGAAGATAAAATGCGCGTTGATGTCGGAACAAGTTGTTATTGTTGTCTGAGTGTCTTATCGGTTGTTATCGTTGTTGTTATCCGAGGAAGTCGGTGATAAAGTGGTATTGTGGAAATCTGCAGAAGTCGCTAATAAATTGTTATTGTGGTTTGAGACTATAGTAAGAGGTTGTAGCGGCCCGTGAAGAGGGCCGAAAGAACTACAAGTCTAATCTGTAGTTGTTGTTGTTGTTGTTGTTGTTGTTGTAAGTCGTTAAATAAGGTGTTGTTGTGTTGTGAGATTTGAACAAAGAGCTCATTCGACCCGGGGGAAGGGTCAAGAGAACTGGCGGTCTTACGAATAATCATTGTGCCCTCTCAGGAATGATTTAGACGCGCATGAAGTTCTGTTTGGCGGGGAAGCCAAAATCGCTGTGCCCTCTCTGGAGCGATAAAAAGATAATGCGGATCCAAGAACAGCGCCTATGAAAGAGGGCTGTTATAGTGAAATAGCTGTAGAGTAGAAGAGAAGAAAATAATATAAGGCCTTTGTAAAAATATGTACATAAAGTGTGAAAACTGAAAAAAAAAAATGCATGAATGTAAAATAGAGGAGTAAGGTACCGTGTAAATAATAAAATAGAACAAGTGAGGCAGGACAAATTAAAAGAAATAGATAATTGTAGTAGAAGAAATTGTTTTTTGTTCTTTGACAAAAATACGTAAGTAAACAGTTAAATTGTTTAAATAAAAAAAGAGAATAATAATCGGAAGGCCAGAGCAGGAGCAATCTAATCCAAAAAAGATAACGGCAGCAAGGAAGAAAGAATAGAAGATAAAAGTAACGCAGCGCCAGCTGTGCCAGTCAGCGTCCGACAGGATGGGCATAACACACAGTAAGCGGCCGACGGGACTGACACCCGCAGAATTAGTAATGTTAAAACACCCAACGCAAAAGAGAAAAATTCAGGAGTGCATGAAAAGATGGCACGGGGTATCCTCTGGAGCCACAAAGTGGCCGTTAGCAGGGACCTTTGACCTAAATTATTGTGACCGAATAGAGGCCGAATTACGGAGAAAAGACCTCAAAAATGATAAAAAGCATCAAAATAAGAAGATGAATCACGCAGAACAGAGAGATGTGCTGCAGTACTTCAAAATAGAGGGAACACAGAAGCTAATGGCACTACAACAAAAAACGGAGCAGAACAAAACGAAGCCCAGCGCTCCAGTCTTAAAAGCGCAGTCACTGCCACCGCCATACACGTCTGGGGAGGAAGCGAGACAGTTTCCAGTAAGAGAAATAGACGGGAGAATACTGGGGAAAATTACGGTAGAAGTGAGAGAGACAGAGGGCCAGAAGCAGGACACACTCACACAACCCAAAAATAGATCAGGGGAGACCTTGAAAACCAGCCAGCGCCCAGCACAGAAAACAATGAGACACTGTCAGGGCAGCTGCAATTTAGACTTCAGCCAAACCTTCTGCATTTAGCAGAGAACTTAGACTTGGAGTAGAGAGCAAGCATTAAAATCGATGCTGTGACAAATAAGTAATAAATAATAATAATAATATAGGCGGCAGGTAGAGCAGGTAGGCTCGTCATCGGAACAAGATACTGAACCCCAAATTTCTCCTGATGTGCAGTTGGCACCTTGCGTGGCAGCCTCTGCCATCAGTGAGGGCCCTGCGCTGAGCTGATGACTCGTCCAGGGAGTGCCCTGCCTTCACCCAGACAGATAACTGCGACTGGCTCCAGTAACAAACCCTGCGACCCCATAAAAGGGATGAAGTGGTGACGGACAACAATAATGATGCTAATAATAATAGTAATAATAATATTTAATAAACAATAAGAAAATAGTAAATAATAACAGAATAGTAAATAATAGAAGAATAGTAAGTAATAAGAGAAGTGTAATTAAAATAACTGATAATTATAGGCAAATTAAAGTAATATGATATGATAATAAATTGAATGATGAGGATGAAGTGGTGGGTGATAACACAGATACAAGCATAAAAATGAAAATAAAATAATTACTGATGACTATTGCGCCACTAAACGGGACATGGAAAATCAAGGTGTCGGAACGCATTTTTGGCTTGAACAAACATATTTTGATGATGAGGAAATTGGACATTGGAAACTGAGCAAGAAATCAGTCAAACATTATGGCATTTGACGAAAGTTGGTAATACAGACTCTTCCGGTTTGTAATCAATGTGCTGTAAAGAATATGATCAGGATGTGAGAGGAGGAGGAGAGACTCCCATTTGGAGTGTCAGAAAGTCATATAAGAGGCAATTATCTCTACATGAGGGGTTATCGTTTTGAGAGGGAGTAAGATATGAAGTGCCGTGAAAGTATGTGACCTCCACTCTGTTGTATTTAAGTCAGTAACATTTGGAAGACTGGAGAGAACAGTCTGGACCTTCCCTACATGCAGCATGCATTAAAGAGATCTGATTCATCACACTGAGTCTAACATTCTTAAGATATAAGATAATCCTTATAGGTGAGTAAGAAATTGAAAGGAAGTGACTTATGCAAACCTGATAAAGGGTAATACAATGAAAATAATAGCATATAATAGGAAGAAAATATAATATGATACAATATGAGATACTGTAATAATGATATGATACAGTACAGTATTACATGAGGCCCCACTACAATAAAATGGGTGTATGAGTGAAAATAAATATATGAAATAAGTATAAAGAATAAACTTTGTGGTGACATTCAGTGACTAGTATACAGCCTGTATACTACAGGGGTGCGTTGCTCGGAACGAATGTGTCATACAAACCAAAAAGTTACCCAAAGTTAGTGTGTGGTTGATGAGATCCATCCATACACTGTATGGGAAGAGCAGAATGATTGTGAAATTTGTTTGAATGATAAGTCCATTGAAAGTTTAAGCACATCTGTCCCAGTGAGTCAGCTGAAAACATAAGGAACAAAACCGGAAATTTATAAGCTCTATCTGACCCTCTTACAGGCTCTGCTGAAATAATGGCAGACAAATGGGGAAATAATGTGGTTAAAAATGTTCAACTTTGGCACTGTGTCACCCATGGGGTGCTTCCAGTAAAAGGCACATTAAGCACAGAATGTTTAAGATAGTGTAAAATATGTTAAAAGAAAAGGTAACAGGAAAGCAGGAAAGAAAAAAAGGTAGACTGACAAGTTTTTAAAATCAGTAGTGGGACTGAAACGGTAATGGGAAAATAGAGTTTGAGTAACATAAAGAAGAAACAATGTAGGGCCAGAATTAGGAATTGACCTCCTCCATGCTGTCTCCACACCTACAACCCTCCTTTAAACAATACCTTCTCCACACAAGGTCAGGCATCCCAGGATGACTCTGTGAAGGAGGGAGGAGGATAACCAGTACACCCTGTCTTTTCAGCCCTCTTTCTCTCTTCTAAAATGAGTCACAAATTAACCTTGCTTCTCCAAAAAAGCCTTTTTCTCCACCAGCCAGCTTCTACTGACTACTGACTGCGGAGTCGAGATCACTGAGGGGATGATGTTCCCCGACCCCGTGCTGAGGCAAACAAGGAAGCAGACTGTCATTGAGATCCAGAAGTGTTTTATACACAGGCCATGTCAGCCAAACAAATTGAAGGAGGCTACAGAGGTATCACCTGACACAAAGACTGGAGTCGGGTGGGCCACAGAGTCCTGGACAAAGATGGCAGGCACTGCACAACAGCCAGAGGAAAAGGAGACTGGGCCCGTATCAAATTATCAAGGAAAGTGCAACAGCACTGACCAGATAAGCTATGCTGCAGAAGTAAGGTTATGGGAACCCCGAGCTTAATCATCAAGAAGGGAGAGATCCAGAGGAATCCTGACCACATGCACCAGCTAAAGGTGTCTGTTCATTTCCCAGGATTCACCTTGACACAGCCAAAGGAGACAGCAGAGGTCAGAGGTCTGAACTTTGAGCAGCACATACACAAGACACACACACACACACACACACACACACACACACACACACACACACACACACACACACACACACACACAGAGGGAAACACTGATTGAATGTTAAAGTCTAAGCTTTGCTTTCTGGCAGTATTTGATAGCTTTAGGGCTCTAAGCAAGTTTGATTTTTAGAAATATAAAAGATGCACATTCTGTTGTTATCCTGTTGTTGACTGTTAGACTAGGTTAAAGAAAATATCCACTCAGCCCTAGGGCTGTCAAGGTCATTGCTCATTCATTAGGGTGCCATTGTTGACTCTCTCATTTCACCATGTACCTCCCCCATCTTGCCCGAAAAAGAAACCAAAAAAAAAAAAAAAAGGGGGGGGGAGAGATTTTTAAAATACTTTAGGGTCATAAATTAAGATGCTGTAATGACTGTGGGTTTTCAGTTACTGATTTAACAAATGCATATTCTAGCATTCCTGTTTATCCTGACTCACAGTTCAAGGTTGCTTTCACTATCAATGGTAAACTTTGTTCATGGATTTGGATGCCATAGTTTTCTTCTCCAGTCCAACTTTGTTCCAAAACCGCAAATGAAAACAAATGATTGCCTTATTGGATTTAGCAGGCTATTGTTGTCCATAGATTGAGCTTTTTCTCATTCATTTTTTTTTATTCTTTTAGGCCTCCCAGACCATAGACGTCCCTTAAAGAAAAAAAATCATGAAAATAAGACATTTCTGAAATGGTGTTTATTTAAAAAAAAAAAAAAAAAAAGAGCACTCTTCAATTTGGGCTAAGAGAAAAGAAAAGGGTATTTGTAGGACAGAGAAATGCAGGTTAAAATACAGCCTTAAGTCCATGGACGGCAAACATCGGATAAATAATCAAAAAGCAAGGTAAATTAAAGTCTAAATTAAAGGAAATGTGAGAATAATGCATGCGAGAACCAAAACTGAAAAAAACACACACAAAAAAAAAAACAATCTGAACTGAAAATAAACAACGATAATAGTTGTTAACAAAAATCGAAGACCAACAAAAAAGTTTCAGTTAAACCAACAATAAATGTTCGAACATTCTTATGGGGGTTTAATAAAGTAAAAAAGTAGTGTATGAGGTTGTTGACTGTGTGTTGTCAACTACCTGTGTCTTGAGTGTGTGTTGAAGAATCTACTGGAAAAATTAGTGTTTCCTAAAATAAATTGTGCTATTTTGCAGTGTTGTGTGATTTGGTGCTGATGTAACTGTCAGACATTGGAGACATTTTTGCTGTTCTAAAGAGCTTTGTATTACTGTTAATAAGTGGTTAAGTGTGTTGCAGTACTCAAACGATGTGAAGGTTATTAGACAAACTTGATAGTTCTGGTCTAAAATGTGTGTGCTAATAGATATATTAGTATTGAATGTGATTTATGAGATGGTTGTTCTTGTGTGTTGTTTTTGACTTATGAATACTATTCGTGCAGGCTAAGAGTTTATAAATGCATGTGTAAAGTGTCGTTGAGATAAGGAATCCAAGTGACGGTCGGTTGAGGTTACAGCCGAGGAGACACATCCCCGGGCAGGTTTTATATTGTTTTAAGAGCGGGTTCCTATCTCGCTGATGGCTGAGGGAGTTGTGTGCTGAAAAGTTGTGTTTCAAACTGCAGCTCCATTGCTCCTCCCCTGGTGTGTGTGAGAGGGGGGATGCTAGCGCCCCCCGCTCTACTGCACGTCCGGTGTGACGTAATCACCCTCCCTTTCTCTCCTCGCTGTCGACTGGGTCCAAGCTCAGTGAACTTTTCCTTTTTTAGTACATCAAGGTTTTGTTGTGTATTTTTTTGTTGTTGTTGTTTTTCAAGCTCCTTTCAGCATGCTGTCTCATTAGTGGTTGTTGTCTGAAGTGAATACCTATATGCAAGTGATATATACAATTTACGACGATTACATATAAGCTGCTATTTCAAATATTATAACCAATTGTGTTGCAAATACAGTTTAAGCCAGTTTATATTCAAGTAAACGCTATGATCTGTTCTTTGGAGTTACAGGGTGTGAGATGAAGAAGGCTGTTGTTAATCAAGTAGCATTTGACCAACCTACTCTATTGCCCAAATGGGGTGTTCATAACAAAGAAATTCAAAGCTAATATTAGAACTGAAATATTAGAAATGATATATAATGATGTTGAAAATACTGAGATCCTTTACAAAAAAGCATATATATAAAGTGTCTGTGTTGATTGCATCATGATTTTCACATCAAAGTTCACATACCTGTTACAGAAGAAGTAAAATCATCATTTTAACTACAGAAACATCAAGCATCTAATAAAAACATACATATAACATGTCCACAGTCACAAGGTTCAGTAGAACATGCCAGTGGTATATCAAAAACTAAAATAGCCAAAATCATGGCTGATGGTAATGGTAAACTCACCTGAGAAGATGCTTTGCCATTAGCACTAATGTCTATGCACTCACAAACTAACAGACTAACCCATCTAACCCTGCATGAAATGCTCACTGGATGCCCAATGCCACTGCCACAGTGCAGGGGCCCTATAGAGGGACCGCTTCAGCAGCACTATTTATGGGGTTTAACTCAAATCTACAGATGTGTCCTCCAACAGGTGAAAGACTGATAGTAGTGTCGGAGAGGCTGCCGAGGATGATGCCACCAGCACAACCACGGGCAGTGACACCCTGGAAAGCGCACGTGCAGGACCGTCCGGCCTGCAAGATATACACCACCCGTCCACGCCTGAATTCTGGCCAGAGTCAGAGCGTTCTCTGACTCAGATTAATTTGTTTGTTTTCTTTCTTTTTGTGCTAACCCTTTCAGGTTTCGCAAGGGGGGAGGTAGAAAGAGAAGTCCTAATGACATGTGCCACTATTAACACACCACATGTTAACTGTGCACTTACCATGGTCACCTTAGCCACAATTACAAGGGCATAGTGAAAATGGGAGAACTACTACATCTTCTGTATGTAAAAGCTGACACATATGGTTGTTCACTAACCACCGATGGCACAATAGCTAACGCTCCAGGTTAACATTGGGTGGGACTACCCCGCACCACTGACTGTCAAGAGAATGGATGGTGACATTACAGGTAATACGCACAAACACGTCATGTTAGGACACAGAAACAATCAGAAAATGAAACTTTTAGAAGCCAGTAGATGGATTCGGCTAAAGAGTAACTGAGAAAAAAGAGATTTGGCCAAACTAAGAAGCACAGAAAAAGACCAATAAGAGTGTATTGTACGTTACAAACGTCAAAAGAATACCACTGCCAGGAAGTCACAGAGGTGACTGTTCGGATATAACTGAATGTCTTGCTTGTTGTGCAGTGCACATGGCAGTGAAATTGGATAGATGGAGTTCCAACTCTCAAATATGCCAATGAAAAATTAAAAACAATGACAGCTATGTAAACTTGATAAACTAATCTTCCTTTTCTGTGTAGCACGAGGACGAGTTGGTGTATGTAACCTGGAGAAACACAACCAACCTGACGTGGTGAGACTAATGAAGTGCAGCAATGAGACCTGGTATCCGGCCACCAATGGGGGCAATGCTACCACCATAAAAATGTGTGAATCCAGCCCTTCAACAATTAGCCCAACCACAACTACAGGATGAGCTCTCCGTGGATAATCAGCTAGGAAGACAACATCATGGATAGAGGTCAAAATGTAATTTAGATAAATGTGCCAGCAAGGCTGTGAGCCTGGCTAAGGTTGCTGTCCACTCCTGCAGAGGAACAATCCAAATGGATACAACAGAGCAGAGGTATCTGTCAGTGCCTGCACCCTCCAGGAAGAAGGGTGAGCTATCAACACAGAGACTACTGTACAAGGAGAGAGACAGGCTGACAGGTTTATAAATTATGTTCCGACAATTGTACGACGATCCCTTGTATTCAACATAGTTATGTAGAGTCAAATGTTGTAAATGTGTTGATGAAGAAAAGCGGGCACTCATTTGTGAAGGTCACGTCAGAAAGCTGAGTGCCATAAAAAGCACAAGAAATGTATTAAACCAGTGTGGTTTACAGGAAACCAGTAAGTTCATAGGGACTCTGGTGTAATGTTGGCCTTAGGGCCGCCACACTAACCAAGGCAACACCATGGGTAATATGTCACCAAGGCTAACAAATAACCCAAGCGTGTCATTTAAGTCCAGGTGCTAAGATTGGATAGAGCTCTTACCTGTCGTTATGTAATTGGATCATTGGAAAAATACCAGAAGAAATTTTTTTTACAAAAACAAAAGGTGGTATGAGAGTTTTACGTCAATGATCTAATAATTACTGATCTAATGTTTGCTGAACTGACCAAAGAGGGATCATCTTTACAAAGTGTGTCTAGATAATATTCTAATTCTAAAGGGTTTAAGAATTTGTCTATGTAATCTTGTGCTTTTCTGAAAAAAAAAAAAAAAAAAAAATCTTAAACCTATGATATATTCACATGAGCACGAGTTACCTAGTTATGCATGCTTAAAAACAAACCTTGAGGTGTTGAATGGTGTAATTCATCAAGAGTTTGATTCACGTGTGTCACAGTCACGAGTGCCTTCAAAGAGTTAACCACAATGTGTGATTTAATGCTGTATGTACACATATTATGTTTGCACCAACAGAACAGGTCAGCTGGTGGGCCACATGGTGGGGCATTTTACCTCTCATAAACAGCTAATTGGAGAGGATGTTTCCCCTGTCATGTTGCCAGGTCAGAATAGAAACCTGTCAATGAATATCACTGGGTCATCTGTTTGAGGGCTGGTCCAGAAGATGGCTCAGGGAGAGCTCTCAACTATCGTCTTGATAGTTGAAGCACTTCCCTGTGGGTTGATACTCATTATCAGTCTCGTAGGATGGGGTTGCATTTACGCTGTTTGAAACTGTATATTGTGTTTTATTTACAGTATACTCATGCTGTTGTTTCTGTTTTGATGATAAGACAACTGTACTCCCTGATGTTCAAGTTTGAAGTGTTGGTCCTTTTTAGAAGGACCAAAGGGGGGACTGTAGTGGCAGATACAAACAGGGTCATGATCATGCATATAAATTGATTTGAGAATACAACTTGCAGTTCTGTATTAATAGGGAATTTGAGCCTGATGAAAGACCAAGGTTTGATGCTTCCGGTATAATAAAGGCTGGACTGGGGGAGCAGCAGGTGCAGCTACAGCTCACTCAAGGCCACAGATAGGGGCCTGGGTGAGACACTTTGTAGGCCTTAAGGAAGTCAGACAAAAATGAGAATAGTAAGATGACAGTCTCGCGTGATCATGACAAGGGGGGTGGTCCAGGAGGGCACTGGTGACCTGGACCTCGGGTATAAAAGAGGGTGATCGGGGCAGATTTCTCAGTTGCCCCGGGGTACCTCATGGATTTATAACTCTTCTCTTGGAATAAACACCTTTTTGGACTGAAGACTTGCTGCCTCGCCTCTGTTTTGGACTTAGTCTCTGAGCGGTCTTGTCTCAAATTTGGACTTAGTCTCTGAGCTGTTTTGCCTCTGGTTTTGGACTTAGTCTCAGAGCCGTTTCTCCTCAGATTTGGACTTTAACTTTTGAGCGGAGTCACAGAGTCAGATAGTGGAATAATTGGACGGATAAGGAAGGTAGTCTCCCACTACACTCCGAGAGAAACTATGAAACTGTATCGCTCTCGTTTGCCCGTCATATCTCAGGAGCGTCCCGGTAGCTGCAGCGGTGGAGTGTGTTCTCTTTGTGCAGAGGATGTGTTCCGCCCTGTGGCTCTCCACTAGGTGTCATCCCCACTTTCTCTCTCTCTCCCTGTATCTTGTCTCCCCACAGTGAAGCCATCAGACGAGCAGATGAAAAAACATTAAACATTCCTCATACATTCATTCAGTACGTACTTTTGCTCGACCTCTACACGCACGTTCACGCCGCCGTCCAGTCCAGAGGTCAGCGCGCTGAGCTCGTGTCCACACACTGGCTGCAAATCCTGCCCGTTGGTTTTGCAGCGCGAGGCAGCTTCTGCTTCTCCAGCGCCGGGCCGTTTCAGGATTCATACTGGTTGAGTTTATTTCGGTGCCGCATACGTTTGTGTCCAATCTCCCCACTTAACACCAGCTTCCGTGCACAGCTACTCACCGCCTGATCAGCTAACAGTTCTGTTGTTGTTTTATATCGTCTTTGCGAGGACGTTCATCTCAGAATGCCCCTCTGTGCGTCAACCCTTCTGGTTGGAGGGAAAAAAAAAATTGGCAGTTTCATGTGGAAAAGGTAGGTTCCTCCACCAAACATCACCTGCTTTTTCCACACTTCCCATTTTCGCATTCTCAGTTTCACACTGGACGGCGCGCTGCTGTCCGTCACATTTTTATTAGAGGAGTCCACTTGGATCCGCTCTGCTTCTCATGCCTTCGCCCTGGCTCTGCTTCCTCTCCCTCTCCCCGGCTCTCTGTGCAAAAAAAAAAAAAGAAAAATGCACCACCCCATTAAAATCCGCCGCTATGACCAGATTGCGAGATGCTAATTATGCACTCTGAGCAAAACAGGGAGGCAACTGGGGAATGGTGCATTCAACAATTACCGAATCATTACCGTTTAACAAGCAAATATGAATGCAGCAGTTATGCTGTTTATGTCATTATGTTCAGCTGCTCCTTTTTTTTTGTGCTGTACTAGAGATCGTACGTAGAAAAAAAAAAGACATTGCGGCACACTTCTTCACATTATCTATCTATAGCTTCAACTCAACTTTTCCAATTTCGCAGCGGTGAAACATCATTAAAGCAGCGCTTCCTCAGGCCGAGCAGGATATTTTGGTATTCTTAGCACCTCTGGCTCTATATCCCCAGGTCTCCTTGAGCCCCGACACTTAACCTGTACCTGCTCCAGGGCTGCGCCGAGAATCTCCCCCTTGAGGGATAAATGAAGTATATCATAAAAAGAAAATTGCTTTCAGGTCACTAGCCAAGTAGCAAGGGCAAAAACCCCTAACATATAAGGCAGCTTCAAACCCATAAAATAAAATTGCCAGTTGATGCGACGGCATAAAAATGGAACGAGTTTTGCTTTGAAGGAGCTGTTGCGGTGTTTGTTCGCGAGGTCTCCCCAAGTCCCTCCTCAAACACTGCGATCGTGTATTCAAACAGAGCGGGCACATCAGTAATCCATTAGTGTATTGTTTGGGGCGCCATGAAAGAATGATGAGGAGGAGAGTGAAACACAGGCCTTAATTTGGAGTGTAAGTGAACCCCACCCCTCCTCTCCCTCTCTATTCAAAAAAAAAAAGAAGTTTTTCAAGGATTTGTTTCCATTCAGGTCAAGGGCCACCAGATGGGCGTCCTCCGCCGGAGTCGACCCCTCTGCCAGCCCGAAACCCCCCGTGTCATGACCAGATCCATATGCTGAGGAAGGGGTTGAGCATCTGCAGATAAGAAACCGCCACTTTTATGTGAAAAGGAAATCAAGCAGCTCTGTGCAGATCACTGGCAATGTGCGAAGCAGACGGGTGAAGCGAGCCATATTTCCTTTCAGACCACAGAATCCTCTGATGTCTGCAGTGGAGCCTGAGCGCTCGCGATGCGGAAGCGCTGAAGAAGATGGGCGGCGTGCGAGCCCTCCCTTCAGCTCGCTGGCGTTTATGTTTTACCGCTGAGCTGTAGTCACCGAGAGGCGAATTCAAGTGAGTCATTAAATCCAGTTCTCATTCACTGCACTCCCCCGTCTGCACAGAATCAGATGATCTTATAGAAAATGGCAAAGAATTTTTTTTTTTTTTTTAAAAATGACATGTTTCACGTGTTGACATTTGTGCTTGGACGGAGGAAAATCTAAGTCATTCATGCAGAAATCACACAAACATGTATTCATCGTTTCCAAGAACGTGATGCTGGGCTAGAAGAACATCAGGACAGTGTGGAAACAGCTTTCTGTCTGTGCAGACTGGTGCCAAGTCCAGCAACAGAGAGGGAAGCAGAAGAAGAAGCACAGCTCCAAAGTTGTTTTCATGCCTTACAGGTGGGTTAAGTGATTCCAAACATTGGCATCTGACGACCTGGGAATGAGACTCATCAACGTTCTCTCTCAAGATGACTCGGGTAAATACTGTATGTTGGTTGGCTGGCGAGAAATGACACCATCAGCATATAGATTGGCTCTCTGTGATCCTCGCTTTCACTGTTTTGTGTGGCCTGCCCACCAGGCTGAAATTTCTGGCAGAGACAAATTACGGCGCAGAGGACGCAAGTCTGACGGTGCGCGACCAAAACAGCATCGGGCATTGTATTCCCCGGTCGCTATCCCCAGGTAATGGTGGAGCAACCGGAATAACTGTGCAGACTCTTGCAAGAGGAAAAGAACAACGCCGGTGGAGGAGGCAAAGATGAGAAACTGAAGTTTAATAAGAGTGAATGACGGGGTTCATTAAATAAAGAGCATAAAGAGTGTTTCCTCTAACTACCGGGATTTGAGAGGGTTCAAAACTGGCATTCTTTCTGCTTGATCAGTGAATAACAAAACCTGCCTTCTTATTAATACAACCGAGTGTTTCACTTGCCTTTTCAGAGCACTGAGATCAGGGTTTCGAGTTCAAATTGGGATGTTACAGTTGTTTTTGGCTGCAGCTATGTTGCTATGCGGTCTTGGCCAACAGCAGTACCAGGGAATTGCTGCGAGGGGGGAATTTGAAAAGTTGTCTGTTTCCACTTTAAGTAATATATCTGCATGCAGGTTACATTGATCTGTTTATAACAGACCGGAGGTTCTGATTATGGTTAATAACAGATTAACGTTATTAGGTCGGCTAAACCGTGACAATATCCTAACTAAACTTACTCTGAGGCTGACTGCTACACGTGACGTAATCTACGGCTTTTGATATGGTGACCAGACGCTAGATCAATTAGCCCCACGTTGATTTGATCACATACTTGATCACAAAGCGTTATTTTCTGACTATCAGTTCATTGTGAAGAGTTTTTCTACAGTTTTGCATTATGTACACTTCTGTTGTTTTATGGCTGAAAGTTGGCAGAAATAATAGCAAGAGGAGTCCTGTCAAAGTTTAATTTGAACGTGTGACAGTCCCATAACATTAGCTATTACCAGCCCCGTCAGTCATCATACTGGATCACAGTGAAGGGAAGACAGAAGCAATGAAGAATACAGATTGTGTTGCATTGTCAAGGGACACTTTTGTTTGCCTTGAGCCTAGTGAAGTATCCCTATGAACTAACAGCCAATTAACTGCCCAATTGGAAAAATCACTCATTAGTCTATTGTCTGAAGTTTGTTCTTTTATTTTGTAGAGGTGCTTTTTATAAAAGTGGATGTGTAGGGTTTAAGTCTGCTTATCCATGCGTTTCCTATAGACCTTATAGAACTAGCATCTGGTACAGAGAATGTTGGGATGATGACGTCATGTCCCCTCCTTCTTTTCATTGGTTGCTTGTTTCACGCAGTCTTCACTAGCAGATATAGTTTGCCCACTTGTAATAAAAGATGTCTGAATACGACAAGGACTCCTCATCTGTGTTGGCGTGCAAGGTTGACAGTGTATTCTCGACAATCCCAACTCCATTTACTTACTTATTCCTTTGCCCTAGAAGACACGACGCAGTCTTCACACTGGTCCAGCCTGGGATTGTTCTGACATTTATAAATGGAGGTTGTGGAAACCTTGGCAACAAGTGATGGTAAAACTGATATTCCATTTCACACACGCGCTGCTCTCTAACAGGGCTCTGTGGGCACATCAATGGACGTGCACGCCGAAAATTTGCATTCGCATGCTGAGCCAATCAGAGTTCGCCCATTCAACCGTCCGGGGGGTGCCCTTCTGAAAGGTCAGCGCTGACCCCTATTCCTCAAACGCTTTTTTAAAGTGACTCAACATGCCGTCACCCCCAGACTCCAGGCTGTGATTCCCTGATTTCTGCCACAAGCTTCAAAAACCTACCAGACTGCCCAGACTGGATGGTGATTTTTCCCATCAGCAATTCATCTAACACCTCTGCACTCCACCCCAGTCACCGTCAGTGGCTTCTCATTCTTATGATAGTGAGGCTAGTTAGTGGTTCTCTCTTGTCTGCTGATTTTGAAGAGTTTGCATGCAGGTGAAGGAAAGGTCGAGGGCTACTTCTCTCTGAATCAAATGAAGTTCAGCTTCTGGGGACCATGTAGCCTTAGTCCTCACAGCAGTGTTCTGCCCTCTGCCTCTCATTTGGGTTCAGTTATAGAGTACAAGTTAGGTAAGAAAAACAAGACAACTTGTTCTGTTCTCCTGTTGAAATTCATTTCCTTTGGTTTATATTGGAGCACGTAGCACCAGCTACATGTTGTGTCAAGAACAAAAACAGTGCTGTTTGTTGATGATGATACTGTCAAAGACTGCGAAATATTAGATTTCCCCTCTACCTCTGGGTAAGTGTGTCTGTGGTGCTGATTTTTAAAAAGCTAGTTATGATAAAAAAAAACAAAAAACAACTTACTACAACTTGATAACAACTTAGTTCCAGAATGGAAGAAACAGTCACTCAACTTAGGCTACTCGAGTGTGGAAATACAGGACTGGGTTGCGCCATGGAAGTCCAGTACTAAGTTAATGAATGAAATCCATGCTGCTTGTTGTTTGAGTTAGTAGCATTGCTGCAGTAAAAGGATCACTAGATAGCTAATGTCCAATTATGCTTACCTAGCTAATTTTAATTGGTCATGTAGCCTAGTTTAGCCTATGCACATTTCCTGTATTGTGATATTTCTTTCAAATGAAATGTAAACCTTGACTATTACACATCTCTTTTATTTTTGACTCTAAACGGGTCCTAGCCCACATTAGCAACAGCTTTGCTAGCTGTGCATTATTCACACCTTGCATTCGCTAGATGTATTTAGTTACAGCCCCTTTAAATCTATTAATGTGTAGACACATTAACCGAAGGAACAGCTGGTTCAGCTGGCTAAAGGCAGGTGTCTCCTGATGATGTAACCTCACGGGGCGACGGCTAATGTTTCGGGGCTAACGATGTAGCCGGCTGATTTATGGGTAACATATATCCAGGCCAGCCCTTCCTCTTCTGTGTGCATTATTCACCACACTCCCCCATCTGCACAGAATCAAATGATCTTATAGAAAATGGCAAGAAGAAAAACACGTTTCACATGTTGACGTTTATGCCTTTACAGAGTCATTTACACGAAAATCACACAAATATTTATTCATCGTTTCCAGGAACGCGATGTGACAAGGCTACAAGAAGATCAGGACAGTGTGGAAATAGCTTCTGTTGGGGCCTTTCTGTCAGTACAGACTGGTGCCAAGTCCAGCAACAGAGAGAAACACAGGAAAAAAAAACAGATCCTAAGTTGTTTCATACCTTGAAAAAAAATATGATGTACACTTGACAAACACTCAAGTTCTACTCCCACGCTTGTCCCTGAGCTTTCCACTGTATCACACCAAGGATCCTACGAACGAAGGGAGGGGCATTACATCATGGAATTTTGTGTAGTTACCAGAATTTGGTGCCAGCTCTATTGTAGTCTGTGGGAGACGCGTCAACAAGAAGACTTAAACCCAACATATTGTTGGGACCTTTAATGAAGAATTGCTTTGGAGAATAGGCTACTGACTCAATGGCTTTTCTCAATGGGTGCATTCATCTCCATTAGTAATATCTATGTATCTAGTGGTGGATGTGCAGACCAATCCTTCATCTGTCATCTGATTGGTTCCCTATGAACCTCACTTCCACCAGGCTGGAACTATAAAAATAAAGCTTGAATTACGGCACAGAGGAAGCGCGTCGGTCTGACGATGTGCAACCAAAACAGGATGAGGGGCTGTTTTCCCCGGTCGCTTAGGAGGAACAACTGGAATAACTGTGGTTAAAAAAAAAAAAGGTATCATATATCGAGGCCATCACTTTCTCTTCTGTGTACATCGTTAGGTTAATCCACACAGATCGATATCTGGATATGAATGCTCATAAATTAAGATAAGCTAATAAAGAGCTGGATTGCCATCACATGAAAGCTGTTCAGCTCCATGATTGCATTTTGGCCGATGAGTTCTCCCTGTTTTTTCACTCCACATGGACTGTTCACCTGCCATCAACTGAAGTCTGCTCGTGTGATTGGTCAGCAACACTTGGGCTACGGCAGACTGAGACTATCACGCTTCCGATGCCCAAAGCTTGTTTCTTTGCCTACAGATTCTGCATTCATAAGCAGAGATGTGTTTATAGAGATTAAACACAGACATAACCCATCAAAACCTGCCCACAGACACTCCTAACTACCACATATGGTCAAAGTGGCAGAGAACATTTATTCTTACCTCCGCCAACAAGGTTATGTTTCCACCCGCGTCCATTGGTTTGTTGGCTGGTTTGTCGACAGGATTACACAAAAACTACTTGAACGATTTCCGCCAGACTTGGATGGAGGATGGGTCTTGGCCCAGAACAGACCCCATTTTTTGGATCCGGATAATGGGACGGATGCAGGAATGTTTTCTCAGCTTCTTTAACGTTGTGTGATATGGCATTTTTCAACATTTTTCTTAATTTCTCATAAAGTGATAGATTAAAAAATGTCACATTACGGTAGCCGGCATCCACGATTTGGATTATAGATCTCCAGAACTTAAATTATGGATAAGTAGTTATGGGTGGTAGAGTGAAAGAAGGCTATTCAGTTTGATATGGGATTAGATTGAATTAAAGGGGACTGTTGGGCCGGAGATATGTGCTCTAATGAGTGCCACCGTAGTTTGTGTTGTTGTCTCAGCATAGACTTGCATGCTGGTAGAAAATCTATTGCTTCCTTTTTCCTTCTTACTCTGGAGAATGACTGATAAATTGGCTCCAACTATTGTGATTTTACACAAAACATGCTGGTGAGGCAGTGGCCTCACTATATCAGGGGGCCATTGAGTCATAGACCCACAGCTTGTTAGAACAGCTTTCTGTTGCACATGGTGGTCAGATCCTGCGGGTTTATGCTTTGGAAATCAGACCTTTTCACTGGGTTCGGACCACACCATCAACAGAAAATCACTATCCAAGTTCACACCCTGAAAGTAAGTCAGTATAGACCAGCAGTCATCTAATGAGCTTGTACCCGAGAATCCTTTCAACAGTCACAGAGTTGATTTCCCATCGTCTCTCATACACTGTGTTCTATGTAATAGACCAGCGCTTCAATGAGTGTCATTATTAAAACAACAAGGCCTTCTCAGAAGCTGAGCAACGCTTCTTTTTGACATTCATCAGTGGTACAAACTGTGCTCGAATAATGATTGCAAGAGTTTCTTTTATGCTGAACTTGATGTTCTGAACACTTCGCGCTCATGGGAGCGGGAAATACTATATATATATATATATATATATATATATATATATATATATATATATATATATATATATATATATATATATGTGTGTGTAAAAAGCATACTGTGAAACATAACCCTCCACTGTCCTTATTTAACCTTCACAGCTGTAAACAATAGAGAGAGCCACTTATTTGGTGCCTATCAATCAATATGACATCGACCTCCACACTGACGGAATGAATTCTCCCTGCGAACAGAGCCGTGTAATTGTGGCTAGGCGGTGATGATAGCTCATTTAAGCGATGTGTATTTATGGCCAGACATTTGACTAAAGGGCCCCGTGCTGGATCTTTATTGACGTGATTATGATAAAGCCGATGAAGATGTCTCACTCGGGCTGCGTGTCACACCACAGCCCACTGGAGCTCAGATGCGAGCCGTGGGAGCTCGCAGGTCTGCAGGGAAGCTCCAGCTCCGGCTTCAGCCAATATCAGTCGGCACATGAGTGAGCATCGCTCAGCCACCAGCGTCATCACACCGGCAGAATCAATGTGGGGTTCTAGCAAGCGTTGTGCTCTGTGTTACCCCCCTGTGCCCGTCTGCTCCAGCGACAGAATCGGAGCGGAGTCAGACGGATTTTAAACGCTGCGCCCCCCCCCCATCTGTCTGCCAAGATCAGATCTCCCAATAAAAGCACAATGATAAAGGATTTATTGAGCAGCAGCCTCAGTGCTCATAAAGTGGAACAGTAAATCTCTGTTGAAGAACTTTACCTCTTTTTTTTTCCAGCCTGTCTGTGGGAGGACATTTTTTTTTTCCTCTTTCAGCTGCTGCATATTTTCATCCTGTTTCGTGCCGAGAGCCGTACAGAAAAAAAGAACGCAGAAACGCTCATTCAACACAATCCGGTGCATCTTGGTATATTTGACAGTGCATCCGAGTCAGTGCGAATGGACCACGCCGCGCGAGCTGCGGCCCTGTTTGTTACGATCTGCAGCCTGTCAACACAATGCAAAGTAACGAGGATCATCTGTGGGGTTTGCTGAGGAGGAAGTGAACTAGCAACATGTCTGATCCAGTGCACGCATGTAGAATGTGTGTGGGGAGCTTCAGAGGCGCATAATGAGCGCGCTTACGAATAGTGTTAACACGACCGGCGGCGCGTTCAATTATTGATGAAGCTGGGAGCCTTGAGAGGCTTGTAAAGCAGCTTCACCTGGAGGTCAGACACTGGACTCTGTGATATCTGTGACAGCTCGCCCTCAGGGCTTTCTGACACCATTTAGACATCATACTTGCATACATAGATAGAACAGCCAAAGGGTTTTTATTTGGGTTGGAGTGAGTCTTTTTTTTACCTTTTATTCGGAGCAGAAGACACATAAATCAACATTGTTTCTCAGCTTCAAGAGTAAACACAGAACTGAGCAGATTACGTTGTCCTCGCGCGAGCAAATCCCCGATCCGAGCCGCTGCCTGCCTTGTTGTGGCTAATCGGCGGTTTTTATTCTCCTCCCGAATGCTCTGTCTTCTCTCCCCGTAATGGGGGTGCATTACTTTATCATTTAGGCTAATTACTGCAGAATAAATGGTTTCTCGCTGCCTGTCAGCCCGCAGTGTGTAATCATTCTTGACCTACTCACTGAACTCCATGTTTTAAGTATGTGAACTGTATAATATTCTCCCTGCTTAATTATTAAGAGGACCAAGCTGCGTGGGATGCACCATCCATTTAAGCTGTGCTCCTAATAACTGCGGTTGCACAGCTCGGTGAAGCGGAGGGGGGGGGTGAAGTGCAGCCAGGATGAAGGGGTGAGAGCACATTCAGGTAGACTCCTGTAACAACACGTGACGGGGAGCAGCTCTCTGTCCAGCGCACAATCAAAGCACGGAAAAAGCAGATAATACTTGGTGGACGATCTACCTTTTTCCACATGTTAACGATACAAACCATTTGCCATTTCTTTCCTCCAGCCAGCAGGTCATACATGGACTGGTCTCGGAGCCGCAATATAGGGAGATGTGCACGCACAAAGAGGGTGAAAAAAAAATAAAGAGCACTAAAAGTAATGTGGAATGCTTTATATGCCAAGAGGAAAAAAAAACTTTGATCTGGTCAGAGCCCTGGATTTGACAGAGCGGTGGAGAGCACTGCACGGAGACTACTGAGGGAGAAACGCCCGCTTTAAAGGGATAGTTCGGGTCTTTTGATGTGGAGTTCTATGAGCTACTTAACCCTGGTCAGTGTGTTACCCCCACTGATCTGTGACTTAAAATTAACCTTCTTCTTCCTGTTCGAACCACGATCAACTTCAAACTCGGCCTTCGTTTTGATCGCAGTTAAATGCCACAAAGCTCCGTGACCGCAGACGGACGCACGGACAGAAATACAAATGGCTGACAAAGCACTCGAGAGTCACCTCTGCGGTAGTTCCCGCTACAATAGGTGTCTCCAAGACCACATTCTGGCACACACACACACACACACACAATGAAAACCTTCCCAGCCAACGTTGTCACAGCTGGTAAGTATATTTTTCATGATGCTAACAACACTTTGTTATACTCAAAAGTGGGGATTCTCTGTTTCAACTCATGCTGTCTGTTCATAGCAGGCTGGGACATGGTCACTTCTCCCCTGCCTAGGTTGAGTTGACATTAACTCTGCATCTAGCTGCCATTTCACACCGCATGCTGTGGCAGCCATACGAGCTAATCTCTAAACATTCATTTGACGGCTTTCGAGAAAGTTCAGTTTCTTTCTAAATGCTTAAAATGCCCATACATAAGCTATCCTTACCTCGCGGCAAGGATTTCTCTATCCCCCTGCTGCGCGTGCATCCACAGTTGTAAACAAGACGTCTGACTGTAGAACCTTGAAAGCGGGGAAGACAAAATATCTGAAAGCCCTCGTGTTCAGCTGTTGTTTTCGTGTCAAACTTGAATGAGGATTTGAGTGGGAACAAGCTGCTACGAGTGATTAGCGCTTTACTCATTTGGACACGGCGTCGGTTCCGCTGACAGGCCCGGAGGACTGCTCTATCAAAGCGGCCGGCCATCACTCACGCTGCAAATCATACGTGGGGCTGACAGCTTGGCACGCCTCCAAATGTGTGTTTCCATTTGGGATGGCGTCCAAAAGAAACCTTGAATGCTCAGCCAGGCTCCTAATGAGCGATCCAGGGAACTTGAGGTGGGCTGACTTGAACTCGTTCACTTGGACGACCCCGGGAGAACATTTTTTTTCCCCCCGCATCCAAACGCCACAGCGGAGGCGAAGGAATCCGCTCTGAGGTCGATGTGTTTCTCTGAAATGCACTGTGTCACATCAACTAGATTACTTAGCCCTGAGGAACGCGGTCTGACAGCTTTGCTGCTCGGTGTTGGAGGTAGCGATGAGATAATGAAGTGCTGAACGCGTTACTGTACTTTCAACTCCATCCAACTGGGGAACCAGTGATGCCAGTGTAAATCTGCGAATACACCTCTGTTGCTGCGCCCGCTTACGGCTCGCAACATGCCAAAATCTGTGCTCATCCATCTCGTCCTCTTCATAAGTGTCGCCGCAACACAGCTCCGTCGGTTCCAGGCATGATTAAGGCATCAGCGCGGCCTCGCTGGCAAACATTCGGCGGGCTCCTTCTAGTGAGAGAGTGAATAATGCAGGAGACAGTTTTTATGCACCGACTGACTGCCGAGACAAAGACTGTTTGAAGGAGCAGCGTCACCCGAATTGACACGCACAGAGACTTGTTTCATATAAAACACCTCGTATCAGGAGGAGAGAGCAACGTTATCACCTCACAGATAACATAATCTGTGAGGGAGTTCACCTGTCAGCGCCCGCGACGCTGCCGCTAACATCCTGATGTTTATCTGTGTACAGGTTCTAGACACAGATTTTGAGGCTTCTGATCTTCGTGGAGGCGATGACGAGCGCAGCAGCTGCTGCCTGTGCCGCTGCAGCTGCAGCGCTCCCCACAGCGCCCGATAATGAAGATGATGCAGGAGGAGAGTGGGGAGGAGGAGGAGGAGGAGGAGGAGGAGGGGAGGTTTCAAATCTGAGGGGAGGCAAAATAAAGGTGCTTCTGGCGCGGCGTTTAATTCACAAGTGAGTGGTTGTTATGCACTGGTGTGATTGAGAAGTGCCTGATTATTTTCCGAGGCTTATATATAAGGGTGAAAATCCTTGCCTCTCTGCAGCAGGGAGCATAATGAGATGTTGACAGGAGATGGAGCGCAGTATGTATGAGCCCCAGTCTTATTTCAGGCTCCGGTGAGGACGGTTGTCTGGATTCAGGAGTCGGGGATGTGTGTGGGGGGGGGGGGAAGAATGTGGGCATATGGGATGTTACAATCCTGTTGAAGATGTCAGTACCTACAAGGGCTGTGAGCAGTGCCAAGCGACGGCACCCTGCTGCCAACTGGCACGACCGGAGCTGCATATTGAGTGTCTCTCCCGCGGCGCCCACAGAGCACCGTGGGCCCCTCGGAGTCAGCGAGCCAGTGAATCATTTATGTTCACGCTCCGACCTGCCAACGCTTGTATGACACACTTTTTTTTTGCGATGTACTGTAAGGAGATTTAGGGGCGAGATAAATATATCTGCAGAGTGGAGGTGCTGTAGCGCGGCTTTGTTTTTTTTTTAGGCAGTCGCGTGTTGACACCGCCAACCAGGTAGCGTTCCGCTCCCCCTCCGTCTCAGTCAGACTCCTGTTTTCACAGTCTGATTGAGATGCAGGAGACTGACTGACTGACTGACTGACTGACTGACTGACTGAATGGAAAAAAAACCCTTACCCCCCCCTCCTCTCTCTACATCACCTCGCCACACTTCGCCACACCACCCTGACCAGCCAAGACAGAATGAAGTGGAGGGGTTGTCTGTTGGCTTAAAGATAGAAATTGCCTCTGCTCCTCTCGTACATTTCATCAGCATTGGAACTCACCTCCATTCTTGGGAATTAATGGCTAGGATTTCTATGAATGTGAAAGCAGGCTGCTGTGCTGTTATGCCCCTCTGCTGCTTCTTGCTGCCGTGGTAACAGGGAAGCAGCCGGCAACGGCAGATAGATACTTAACCAGGAAGTCATTAACATGCCGCTATCATCTTAGTTTAGTGAGTCTACAGTGGCTTTATAATGATTTATATGTTTTACATTTACAGTAGCTCTAGCTTGATTGAGGTAAAGACTGTTATAGTCACTAGAAGCACTCCTTAGCTCCATGCTCTACTCATGAATTAATGCCAACCAAACCGTAGTTCCTTATATTCAGTGGGCCATTTGTTAAGTTATACCGGGGGAGGGGAGGGACCCACTGTGCTTTATTCACCCGCAACCAGCAAACAGATTATTTGGGTTTCAAAGCCGTGATCGGGGCTCAGAAACCAAACCTCGCACAAACCTCAGTTAAGGAGTGAGTCAGGCAGATTAGACCGACACAGGTTAACAAAGAGGGGGTAGCACCACCTCTCACCCCCGCCTCAAATCACCCACTGATTATATTCACAGGTGTAACGCTGCTGGAGCGCACCAGAACGGTGCTCCATCACAGTTATATAGAATAAACAATCTGAAAAATCTGCTTCAAAAATCAACAAAACAGCGTTGCAGGATACTCCTAAACATCTGGAGCAGATGGGGACTTTTTGAATTTAAAAAAAATAAACAACCAGCCCCCCCAAAAGTACTATATGAAGCCATTTTATGTTTTTTTTTTTCTTTTTTTCTGCTTTTTTTTTTCTGATTTCCAGTGAAATCCAAGTTTGAGCTTGCGCGTCCACTTCAGATGGTAAGTGTGCGCTAACGCGTTTAGCTTAGCGGCTACAGTGAAGATTATGGTGTCCTTGTCACTTTTGAAATGACTTGTCAGATATTTTTAGAAACACGATAAGATGAGATAGACGGGTCCTTCTGTTAAGGATGGAGGTGGAGCCATGATACATTTAGCCTAGCCGAAAGATTCTGAGATGATAAGAGTTCAGCATCTCTAACGCTGACTAATTAACAAGCTTTATTTCATTTAACACGAACAGCGACAGAAATACCTGGAAGCGTGTTAGATGCCAGGGCCTGAACCCTCAACCAACCCCTCTGCATTGGTGGATGAGTTTTTCATTTTCAGTTGATCAGTGATTCAGTTCTAATGGCATTTATTTTAATTCTAATCACTGCATTCTATGTTCTCATCGATGTGCTCAGTGACTAGTTAAATATACCCTGCAATGTAGTTGTTTTCCTCTCTTCTAATCTCCTCCCGCTCCTTTTTGTTCGACCCGGCCCTGAGATTTTCCCACAGGGATTATCCGAACATGCATTATTTTAGTGAGGACCAGGGTCAGGTTAAAAGGGCATCTTGCTCATGGGCCTGCTGGGAGATAGTCCCTGCAGCAGCTCCTGGGGTCTCCTCCTCCACCTCCTCCCCCTCCTCCTCCTTCTCCTCCCAGCAGCTATTGTCTGAAATGCCTGCGAACAGAAACTCTTCGGAGATATCCTCACCGGGTGCAGGAGGCATGTCATCGCTCAGTGTGGAGGAGCAGCGGCTTGACACAGAGCTCCACATGTATCTCTACTGGAGGCTATTAGCCTCCTCTGTCTCCCGACAGCACCCAGAGCTGGTGAACATTCAGTGGGTCAAGGTTGGAAGTAGGGCAAAGGTAAATCGAATGCTTTGCTTAATGGCTTTCCTTTTTACATCATGGTCCGGAACAACGGCAGTATTTGTGAAGTCAGTGCACGTAACAGTCCCTTTTACAATTACGGTCTAACTATGAGGCAAGGAATCTCCGTCTGTCTGTATGTCCTTGACATATCTTGAGAACGATTCGGCGGTGTTGTTGCTGATTTCCCAAAGTCAAACTCGGTGCAATTTTGACAAGTGACACATTCAACATAAATAAATCTTGTACGAACAGCGAACACCACTCAGTGCAGTGCAGCAGTGCGAGCGTGGCTTCAGCGCTCTGGCATCATGACTGCAGACCGAACCTTGGCTCACACTACGGGACTTATAAAAATCCTGACCCACTTTGCAATCAGGTTGTGTTCCCACATATAAGGAGAAATTCTCGGTTAAGGTTGACCGATCAGAGGGAGAAACGCACCACCTCACACGATCCCTCTCACGCGCTCTCATGGGGAAGCAGACCTAAACAAAATGGAGATTAGACTTGTTGCAGTGAGAGAAAAAAACAAAAGGAAACAGGTGAAGTGAGTCTGTCTCTTCGGCCAGGACTGGAGGTGCGATTTTAAGTTTCTAGCAGTTTGCTAGCTAACGCTAGTCTCAAGGGCTAGAATGCCTAACTTTGCTTCGCTGCACAGTCAGCTGCTCCGGGATGCCTTTCTCATTGGCTGGAACGGGCTAGAACTTTAAATATCATACTAGGTATTATTGGGATGGCCCCAATGAGTTGATGAGCATTTCACGAGGCTTCAGACTGGATCTGTAAATGCCTGGGATTACCAGATAATCAACCAGATAATAACCAGTTTCTTGTAGTGAACAATGACTTGGACTAAATGCCAGAAGACGTACTGAACAAGTGTTAGCAAGCGTCCATGATTCCGCTATCATCCGAGTGGATCTGAAGCTGGTCTACTGTTTTTCCAACTTTTGGGCAAAATCTGCAATGTTTCTGAATTTGAAGTGCAAATTTTGGTCTCAGCTGCCGGTACAGACTTTGCCCAGGGAGGCTGAACAGTGTGATCCCTGGACAGCCTCATTAAGGGAAGGCAGTCCTTAAAAATTCATGCTTGTCCGTTGTTAGATGTCCACAGACAGAGCGGCGCGGCACATCTTCCTCAGCACATTCCCCGATTCTGTATGTATCACCATGGCGTGTCTTGCAAAATGTATGTGAAGGAATCTACTTAACATTTGCCGACCGGCAGACAGACTCATGATTTGGGTTTTTCAACAACCTCAAAAATAGAGCTTTGACAATAGCAGCATTTCTAGACATTCAGTTGTGTGTGTGCTTGTGTGTGCCTTTGTGTCTGTGTTCTGGTATTCTAGCCATTATTTTAAGAGATAAAACATAGGACACCTGGCAGATTGGGGGGGGGGGGGGGGGGGTTCCTTGAACGGGACTTTGTTGGCAGATATCTGCCCATCAAGCTTCCAAGGAGGATGCAGACAGAAGCGAGGGGAAGGCTCCATCAGTCAAATACTGAGTATCTGTTTCGCGGCCAGCCAGTGTAAATCCAGGCTCCTTCTCGGCCGCACAGCGGGAGAGCTGGAAACAAATTCGCTCGGGCTTAGTGTGCAACCGGAGCCAGATTGTTCATGCACGACCAGCGACCAGCCAGCCAGAATACATTTGGAGTGAAAACTTTCTAAATAAACCCCATATTGATGAGCGTGCTGGGAAACGTATTCAAAAAAACAACAATTTGAGGTAAAATGCAACTGTAGCGCTCTCACTGGTCCACCAAAGATGACATGAAAACTGTGTGTGTGTGTGACTGGGGCTACTTTTGGGAACACGTTTCAGACTCAAGACAGTTAATTGGGGACAGCAGCTGCAATTGGGGACAAAAGCTGTGTCCCCAATTAGAAAACATTATTTTTGGGCCAGTGGTTAAAGGAGTTCTGTGGAACTTCTGCGCTGTGGGAAGTCTATTAGTTTATGTTAACGGACTACTAAACTAACTAGCTACAGTTGCTCTCTGTTAGCAGAGCAGAGGGTGGCACTCGAGAGCGTGCATTAAGTCACATCTTTTGGACTGCTGCGCAAGTCCTTCACAAAAGAAATCCACAGTCCAGCGGCATTAAACAGCTTCGGCAAGCCGTCAACAGGCTTGTGCAGGCAGCCGAGAGAGATGGGGGCGGTCTCATTTTTCGCGTCACAATCCAATCCAATCACATACTGTCATAAAAAAGCGACAAATTCATCTAAATGGTTACAATTCTTACATAGGGCCCCTTTAAGGTTACGGGTGTGCAAGTAGTGGTTAGGGTCAAGTCTCCAGGAAATGAACCGAAGTCTATGTAATTTCTCCAGAAGTGACATAAGTACGTTTTGTGCGTGTGCAACATGTGTTTGCACTTGGCTGCTCTCCAGCTGTGGGGACTGAGTATGTAATCTTAGAGGACAGTTTTTATTGAAAATACCAGTATTCCCATCTCTGTCGTTCAGTTCAGCCGGTGCTGCAGTGGGACCGCGTCACTGGTGTCTGATCATATTCTTGCGTCTCCAAGATGTTGAGTTGGCCTCGTTGCTCTGCAAGTTGGACGTTACGAAGCGTTTAGAAAGGGTTTTATGAGACTTTGGGGGAAAATGTGTCAGTTTTCAGCTAAACTGGAAGGAAACTGGCTCAACAATCTCACAAAACTTGATCATGCCACTCATCTGCCTGAGCAGCAGTTACCCACTTGTAGATCTTTTCATTTATTTGGGGTCTTTATTGACGTTGTCAATTGATGTTGTCTGAAAAAACCCAACCCAACTTCCAGAAAAAATGTTGTTAGAGCCCCAGATATGTTGAAACGCTTACATTTATGTTGCAGCTTCATGTTTCTATAGGTTCAATTTTCAGTTGACTGCTGGGACAATGCTGTGCTTATCATCTGGTTAGACTCAGGCGTAAAACACACTTTTGTTAGACTCCAGGAAAAGATCATGCCTTGGCTCAAAATACCTGTTTTTGTTGCCACGAACATGGCAGAAAATGTTAGAATGCCATGGCCCTTCATGAAAACAATGTTCCATTGGTTTCACACTTACAAATTGTTGAAATGCAGTCTCATACTGCCACACCACCATGCCCTGCTCCTCCTGATGTGAGAGTCAACATCACATTGTAGAAATGTCGACATGGTACGAGCCTGTGACACGTACAGATGTGAATATATCAGCCGTTTGCAGTTAAAAAGTTAACTTCTAACATTTTATCCTTGTGCCTGAGCTGCTTTTTCTCTAATAACTTCCAGTACATGAAAACTTTTCAATAAAGCCGCGCATTTCCCTTCAGGTCAAAACACACTTAAATTCAATAAGAGCTAAAAGAGGAACAACCTTCAGTTGTTTTGGCAGGCCAGCAGTGATTTAATCACAGTGAATTTTAACAAGTCCCTGAGATGCTTCTCCATGAAAAGAGAAAACAAAACCTCAGCTGCCTTCCTCCGGACATTTTGTTCACATATAGGGCTGCAGATTTAAGTCTACAGGTTTTAAAATATCAACACCCTTCACAGATTGATGAAGAGTCATCAAAACTTTATGACGCGGGATGAAACAAAGGCAGAAAAACACCCGGCAGGAAAAAAGAGAGAGCAGCCGGGTTACTTTTTATAGTCCAACCATGCCATCTTGTGGTTTAACCAGAGGTAAAAAAAAGAAAAAAAAAAAAAAGAACAGTTTGCCTTGAACTCCAGCCGTGCTCCTGAGCTCTAACCGTTTTTAATCCCTGCATAAATCAGAGCCGCAGCCTTGCTCTTCCGCGAGCGCTGGAACCTGTTGTGACAGCGGCCCCGGTCCCAGTCAATTAGGTCATTGATTGAGTTGTCAGGGGTGGAGGGGAGCGATGATATGATGTGATCAGCGGTGACACCCAGTGGTAATGTGTCGCTCCTGGTGCTCGCCGCTCCATCCAGCTCATTTGGCCCCCGAATCTCCCTCCGCTTAATCAGATATGACAAGCTCCCCGGGCCGCCACTTACAAAACAATCACAGGCGACTGGTCGACCCGTCGCACCCGAGTCCGCCGTCCTGTTGAACGCCGGCCATTAAGGGGGATGATGTGTGCCTCTTTGCTCATTTGAGCTCTCCTCTTAATTGTAAACACATTATTCTCAAGACAGCCTCGGAAACGCAGCAGATGTCTAATTGGCGTGTTAATTATCATCATGTGCCACTTATGAGTCTGTCGACAGCACTCTGGCACCAAACCGGAGCTACTGTCAGATGGTGCTGTTTTTCCAGCGCCATTTTTGAGGCTCCCCATACTCACTGATCAGAGCCATGCTTCATCATCAAACCGTAATATCAAACCGGCTGTGAGTGTTTGAGCGGCTCCAGAATAAAAAAAAAAAAAACGACACTGTTGGAGTTATAAAAATGATTCCTCGAGTCTGTCTCCGAGTGACAGAGCAAGTTATTAAAAGTCATCTCTCCGTTCAGCCCCAGCTGACCTGACAGGCGCTCCGCTGAGGGGGTTTGTCTTCAGCCGGGGGTCGAGCGTCAGGCGGTGCAGGCTCCTGTCACCCTGCTTTTCCTCCTCTCACCAGCAGAGGAAGTGCCATTTCGACTGCTGTCTGTCTGCTGATGCCTGCCAGTGTTACTGGAAATATCCAAACTACAGCTGGTCACACATGAACAGTCCAGGAAGGAGCAGCGCTGTGATGCCGCACTTTTCCTTTTAGAAAAAGCAACCATGCTTGCTCTCTGACACGGCATGTTTGAAGATGTAATCAGGATTAGGAGAGATTGACAGCGCTGATGTTCCTGTCAGACATCGTGATGTATATACAGTTAACACTTTTTTGCTGTAGGAACCTTCAGAATGATTGTTTTGATGTAATTTTGTGCATTTTCTCCTCCTCATTTGTGTCTCTGGACCACCACTGATGAGTGACAAACTGAAGAAGAGGCCATCATAAAGTGACCTGCTAAGGAGCTGAGCCGCATCGAACACCATCCGTCCGACAGATACTCCCTCACTCAGTGTTTTGTTGATGGAGGTGGAGAGTGCTGTGATCTGGTGACTGTGATCGACATCGCATATGATTCACATCATTCTCAGTTTCTTATTATTTAGGTTTTATATCTGAATTTGTCATCCATCTGTGGCTCTGTGCTACTGTGAAAAAGGAGGTCCAAATCACCCAAATATAAATAAAATGTAGATATTTTTTACTCTGAGGCTGAGGATAGACGTTTTTGTACGCTATGCCGACTGTAAAACTGTCATGGTTCAGGTTGGATCCTTGGTGTTTTATTTTGTAGTTATATTCTCAAGGGTCTCGTTGCAACTTTCCACTTCCTGTCTTTGTCCTTTTCCCTCCCTTTCTCTGCGTACACCTGGGTTTTATTCATTAATCATCCTCATCCATCATCCATTTCCAGTGTCTCCTGTGTCCTCGTGCCTGCTCTCCGGTCCCAGTGTGTCTTCTGTGTTCCCGCTTTGTTCTCCGTGGCCTCAGGTTTGTAGTTGTCCTTACTTCTTTTTTCATGCTCTTTTCACCTTTTGTTGCTTTTGATGTTTTGGAATTTGGACTTTTGGACTGCAGTTAATTATTAAAGCGTTGTTTTTTTGTACTTTTACCTGCCTGCCTCGCTGTGTCTGCCAAAAAATCCTTTAGTCGGATTTGTGATTTCTAATGTTAGTCTGTGTGAACAAAAAGGTCTTGAGTTTATTTTTAACGTTATTACAAAATTCACAATAAGAGCACAATTTAAAGGGCGAACACAATTATTTTTCCTCTTACCTATTGTGCTACTCAACCATCTCTATTGTTTCGGTCTGAGTTGTAGAGTTTGGCAGATATCGGCTCTAGACATGGAGCTAGATGGCACCTGGCTTGTGTTGCTCCAAGTGCCAAAAAAACCCCCCCACACATTTGAAGAAGTCAAAAGCGGTGTGTCTTTCTAGAAATCGTGACCCAGTTAGTCGAGATAATTCACAGACCACAGCGCTGTGAGAAGTTTCATGTAGGAACTATTTTTTATCTACCTAACAACACCCAACAGCATAATTCCATTATAGTCCAGAGAGGGCTGACATTTCAATGGCTATCTCAAAAACTTGCCAACTCACACCTAATGAATCTAGGTGTATAAATAGCACTACAGGTGGGAGGAAAGACGTGTTTTTGGTGAACTGTCCCTTTATCACACCTTCCCTAAAATAACTGGGGGATGTCTCTGCTGTTTCAGGCCTCAGATTCCATAACTTAAACACACTGAATTTTAAAACAAGGCCCCTCAAAGAGCCGTATGTCATGCGATAGATCAAACACTGTAACCTCTCGCATGAAGCAGTGGGTCTAAGTTTAGCACACGCGGCTCTCTGAAGCCCCTCGGATGGGCCTCTCTCCTCCCCTTTAAAGCGCTGATATTTATAGGAGCGCCATCTGAATAATTGATCTGGATGTGGAAGTGGCCGGCCGCTGCGTCACGCGGGGCACAAAGAAAAGCCCGGTAGCTGCGCCGGATGGAGTTACTGGAGCAGAAGTTTCTGACAAAGACGGAGGAGTGAGTGCAGCACTCCTCTCCGCTCTCTGACGGCCCGGCTCCTCAGTGTTCTCCCCCCACGTGTGCCAAAGATCACAGTCGCTGTTCCGGAGCGCAATTTCATTTAACCACATGATTACGAATGTTTGAACTCTGGCACGTCGGTATAAATTTGCACACATTTGCACATATTAATTTGCCGCGGGGCGAGTTGTGAACGAGTCGAGCGCTGGCGCCGCAGACGGCGGCAACACCAGACTGTACAGGGAGGGTGCGGTATGTTCCCATGACCGTCGAAACACTTGGTGAACTGCCTTTTTCTCGTGTTTAATCACTGCGCGCTGCACCGCCACCCCCTCACAGCAAACTCAACGCTGGTGGCTGCTCTCATTTAGCACTAATAAGATCCCCCTTCATCTTTAATGAACATAAGCACCAAGGTCGTGTAATTGGCGAACGCAAGCATCGTCGTCGCGCGCGGCGAGAAATTGAAAAAGTCATAAAAATGTCACATGAATATTCAGACGGGCCCCGCGCGCTGCCTGAGATGGACAACAGCTGTGCCCTTACATCTTCATCTTCATCCTTCCACATCATCCTAATTAATGAATATGTTAATTGGGCATCTGTTGCCTGGAGTCAAATTCACCCCCCTCTCTCTCCCCCTCTCTCTGCCTTTCTCCCTTCCCTGTCTCTCCCTCTGCCCGCCCCCTGACTGGCTGAGCTGCCTCTGAAGTGGAATCAGCTCTCTGTCCAAGCGTGCATCACCACCAGCATTTCAAAACTGCACGCGAGCATGCATGGAAACCATAAGCACACGCGCGCCCGCCCCATGCATGTTAAGTCGTGCGACTGGCGTGATGACCGCGTGAGGAAAAAAAAAAAAAAAATGGGGGGCATATGGAGGTGGTGGCAATCTTTGTCAGTCGTGAGTGGTTGAAGGCGTCAGCTGGAGCTGCGAGGCAAGCTGTGAAACCAAGTCAATTAAAGAAACATGAAATTTCCAGGGAGTAAATATGCAATACACCGGCTGCCGCGCCTCTCCCTCTGGCGTGGATATAACCGAGCACCCTGCCATTTGGTGGTTGTTTTTTTTTCTGTTTATTTTATTATTTTTTTATGCAAAGCGCCTCGCAGTTCTGTGAGAGATTGAATTTTTTTTAGCGTAGCAGTGGATCAGACAGTTAATCCTGACTGCCAGTGTTGGTGGCAGGCACAGAGCCACACTGTCTAAGTAAAAGGCTAGCTGGTGGAGGTTGCTCGGGGATCAGTGTTGGGGGGTGGGGGGGTAGAGTCGGACGGAATTTCACAGAGGAAGTGGGTGCCGGAGAGTCACTTTGTAATTAACGCTGAAGAGGCTCTTCAGTATGCTGCCCTCCCATCATGGAGGAGGGGATCCAGGTGTGTGTGTGTGTGTGTGTGTGTGTGTCTTCTTCATCTCCTCCCATGAAGCCCCTCTCTGACAGCCGCAGGTCTCAGGTGCAGCCTCCTGTCATAACCGGGTAGATGAGGCATGTTCACTTCACTGATCAGGGCTTTACCACTGCGAAGACTCAGGTCATGTCCTCCATATTGTTGCTAAAAGTTTGTGGAGGAGTTGGCATTCTGTTGATTTATTAAAAGCGTTATTTTAAGGCAAATCCATTTATTCATAGTTATGTTTCTTCATGGTACCACTACGTAAGCCCCTACATCTTGTATATCACGTTCGATATATAGACTAATCTAAATATTAAATGAAACATTAAAACATTTATCGACAGAAAAGAGGTCAGCTGTTTTATGTCGCTGTGCGGATTTGGACATGGCAATCATAGAACTTGAGCTAAATAATGAATAAAAATCAAGCATGCAAACTGCATGTTCGCTCTTGTGGCATTGCTGCTGCTTTTTACAGTTTGTTCTTGCAGATGAGATATTCAGGTGTGAGGCATCTCTTTGGCTCAGTTTCAAAAAGAAAAAGTAAGTCATTATCGACTTACTCCCCCGCTGATGGAAAGCCTGGTGAAGTTCGTTTAGTTTTCAAATCTGAAATCTTCACTTTGAACTCCAACCTAAAAGCGTTAGCATGCACCTTGTCAATGCGTGAGCTCCACGGCACGCCGAGGGTGTATGTAACGAAGAAACCAAAAACGTAGTTGTCATGACTCCTGTTTGTGTTTGTTCTTGTATCTGGTTTTTGGTTTCTTGTATTTGATTCATGTCTTTATACCATGCCTTGTTGTGTCCTATGTTTTGTTTTTCCATGTCTTGTGTGTCATGTTTTGATTTTCCATGCCCTCATGTGTCCTTGAAGTTCTCCTCCTATGTTCTCTCCTCTGGCTCCCTCTGTCTGTTGTTTTGTTCCCTGTTTTCTCATGTGCTCCTCCCCCTCGTTACCTCACCTGGCTTCCTCCCTCCTCTCTCTCCTCACCTGTTCCTCGTCATGTCATTAGTGTCTGTGTATTTAGTCTCTGTGTTCCCTTCACTCCCTGTCTGGTCATTGTTTGTACTCTGTCCTTGGTTGTTCATGGTTCTGTTCATGCTCCTGTTTTCTGTTTGGTAGCTTTTGGATTTTTTTTTTTTGCATTTTTTTCCTCATGTTTGATTTGACACTGATTTTAACTTTGTATTTTTGCTTTGCTACTTTGTCTCGTCCTTGTTTGCTACTTTGTTTTTCATCCCCGTTTGTCTGCTTTTGGTTTTTGTAAACAGCTTTTAAATAAAGCTCACCTTTTGTTCCCCTGATCTTTCCTCCGGTGTGACTGCGTTTGGGTCCACCTCCCCTTCCATAGTCTTCCCTTTTTACCCCAACCTGACAGTAGTTAATGTAAATGTGACCTTGTTTTTAAATCTTGCAGCAGGTTCTTATGGCAACCTGACTGTTCGCTAAGTTAGTTTCTGTAAAACCACAGAGTTTGAAAGTTTGTGGTCTGAAGAAACGTTAACTGCTTACATTATATGCATAACTGGATAGGGCTACCACTTTGGTAACTGCTGCGGTTACCTAATATCTACAAATCTGATTGTGCAGATAAACTAAAAACTGATCAATAATGGTTCTCAGTAAAAACTGTATGACCATGCGGAGGGGTTTGAGTTAACCCCATTGCCGAACAAGACAAGTCATAATTGGATTCTGCAAAAAAAATTCCAGATTATTTTCAGCACTTTCTACATCCATTACGACTTTCTTTCATCATTCTCATTCTACAATAGTGACATAACGGTAGCTCTGATATTGTCAAGGCTAGGACCTATTGCAGTATGCAGTAGTAATATGGCGTGGTTGGGTTGAGGCAAATACCTATGGGTGACAAGGGTCTCATAAAGGTTTACAGTTCTCATGTGTTATCCATGTCCCATCCACCCTTCCTTACCACACACAGGGCCCACACTGTGGCACGGAAGGGTGGCTTTAAAACCTGATTGTAAAGCGACATGACATAAGTCTTCATAGGACCTTTTTAGGGCTGCATTCAACACCTGAGTGGACGTGTGCAAACTCATGATCAGCTGTGATCAAGTGGCACATCGTGGTGGAAAAAACTGTTATTTAAATTGGATCGTGGCGTGCAAAAAGTGGAGTGCAGGAAGAACATGAAACCTCTGTCATTACTGCTTGATAGTGATTCTCGTATTCTGAACATCTGTTTAAGCTTTCATGACCTTCGCTGCTTGACCCTTTTGATTTTTGCCTGAGATAATAATCATTTTGCAGACACAGCTCTGACTGAATGCCGCGCGCCAAGTGTCACCTTGTTTCCACAGTGGTCTCTCTCATACACTGCGCACATCCAGGTTTGAATGAGAATTCCCATTTTAAATAATTCTCACCTCTTACCAGGAAACAGAGCTCTCTGAAACCACTTTCCATAAGTTTTTTTTTCACTTGCGGTGTAGTTTTTTTGTTCTTTGACAGCAGCGACACCTCCGGGGCTCAGCTTCCCTCAGTCCTCGGAGGCTGGACAGGGTTCATTTGTGGTTGCGTTACGTGCTCGCCGTTAGCGCTCTCTGAAGATGCATCCCCGGCTCAATTAGCTGAGCTGACGCCAACGCCTCCCTGAAGATACCTCGGAGGCAGACAAGATGAAGCAGCACAGGATCCTGGGAAGCCGGAGGACTATTTCGAGTGACTCACAGCTTTGGCTTGTTGCCCACACACGAAGGTGCGTTCGCAGTGTGCATTGAGACGGAGAGAGGAGGGGAGAGCGAGGCACGCTAGTGTGACTCTCTCAGGTGAAGGGAGAGAGTCCTTGAGAAATCTGGACATGTTGCTCTCTGAGCCTTCCTACAACACAAAGGCTCTGCAATCCCTGTGTGCTCGGAGAACTTCATGTTTCAGGAAGGTCAAGCAGGAGAACATCGTCAGTGTGACGTTGTGTTCTATGCGTACTATGAGTGATTCTACAGATATATTGGAAAGTAAGTTTGAGTTCATTTGCCAACAATGTCCTTCAGCAAAATTAAAGTTCAACTGTAAACCCTCACAGCATTATTCACTTGGTAAAGTTGTGGAAGTTTGATAAGTAGATCTTGAATAAATTACACAACGTGCCGCTGTTACCATGGAAAATGTTGGCTCCCATTAAGTGACTGGATCCTAAGTTGCCCCCACAAATCGTGCAAGGTGTCTTGGCGGTGGGAATGAGGTGGATAGAACCGCCTTCAACAGACACATCCCAGGAAAAGTAACAGCAGTCTGCAGAGGAGCCGTAGGTAATCTCTGCAAAGTAGCGACCCGAGTAATCAGCATCACGCACCAAAGACATGCAGATCTCTCTGTGAGGCTGTGCTTAGACACAGTGGGGCTAAATGTTGAGCCAACATCAGCATGAAGGACACCAGCAGCGGCGATGATTAGGTATCGATGTGTAGCTGGCATAACTTTACCATGTTGACAGTCTCAGTTTAGCACGTTAACACTTGCTAATTAGCATTACGCACGAAGCACAGAGGCAGATGGAGACGTCATGACATTTGGTCCAGACGATGTTGCTGGATGAAAGGTTAGGTTATTGCAAAATAATCCTCTGGGAACCACGAACGCATGCGCCAAACTTCACGCCAACCCATCAAATATCCATACCGAAGTGGTAGATCGACTGCCTGACTGACTGGCTAAAAACCACAGACTCAAGGCGCACAGAGAAATTTGTTTGAAACAGACCAAATACAAGCTTTTATCAAACTGTAATCATATTTGACTGGACCAGAAGGCAACAAGTCCTGGAAAATAGTCTCTTTTGATAACGTCAGTGAGCACGGCTTCGCTGTAGATAACAGAAAATGTACATCAGGATTCACCCCTAGCTTTCCTTTTATCGTGTGCTCTACCCACTTACACAAAACCCCCCAGAGGACGTATGGAATCTCCACTCCGTATCATCTTCATTTTCTCCCCCCTCGCGGTGAAATGTCCAGCTGTGATGCTGAATATCATATTGGGCCAGTTGCTGGCACAACACCAGGCAGAGGAATGCTGTGTAAGGGATTGTAGCCGATGCCTTCTGGTCATTCCTCTGAATCTACACCACTTCACTATCCAAGAGATGGGAGTCAGCCAAGAACAACGTAATTGCACACTGAAGGGAAGGAGCGGGAGCTTGATCCAATAAAAAGAACTTCACGCCCGCGAAAACAATTCTCACAGTATTCCCACAGTATCTGACAGATGTGGTGGAGCTTGATTAATAAATAAAAGAGTTATTAGGGTGGAAAAATGCCACTTACATCCTCTCCCTACTCAGGCGATCTGACATTTTCTTTCAGTTAGTTGTCTTTATCCAGATTGACACTTCAGTGCTTCTATGGCTTCCTTCACCTCTGGAGCGTTGGAGCAATTGAGGGATGACAGAAACCTCTGGCACGCTTTAAATCAGGACGGATATTCCACCGCTGTCGGCTTTCATCAATTATTTCTTTTAATGTTACACAGGTATTGCCGGGTAACTTATCTTGAGTGAGAATCTGTGGTGCTGTGTCACATTGTTGCATCAGATCCAAGAGACGTCTCTGTTTATTCATCCTTTTCCCCCCACAAAGCAATCCCTCTGAGACTGAGGGTCTATTTTACAAGTGAGCTCCGTCTATGAATAAATCACTAAAAACGAGCGCGAAAAGACGAAAAAAAAGGGAACAATTCTCAGATCAACAAAGAGAAGAGCAAACAACTGATGCAGAACACTAACACAGCCACAGTGAGAGTAACAAAGGAACAATAGAGGCTTTTTTGGGGAGAAGGATAATAGACAGGAGACAGGAGTACAGTACATAAAGGATAGGTGTGTACTGTCACATGTGGGAGATGAAAACGATCTGCGGGGGCTTCAGGAGGAAAGCTGTGCTATGGAAAACAACCACTCAGCCCACAGACACTATCGATGTGGCCTGTCTGTTTGGGCGACTAACTACTGATGTATATGTACACATATGACAATAAACCACTAACTCTGACACTGCAGCAGCAGAGCAAAACAATCCACTAACAACACGACAGTATGAAAGACCAGGAGGTAAAATTCCACTTGATGCTGCCCTTAGCAAAAAGTAGTTTATTCAAGTGTACTACATGTATACTTATTTTATACTAAAACTGAGGCAGTATACTTGAAGTGTACTTTATATATATATACTATATTTTATATATTTAAGAAAAGTATAGTGAAGTATTCTTGGCTTATACTGAAAAGTATAAAGAATAGTCTAAGACTAAGTACATTAATACTTAGACTTACACTTATACTTTAATACTAAAGCTCATACTTGTACTTTAGTATACTGTAACGCCCCTTGTGGACTGTGGCGCAAAGACTCTTGGGTATTCTGTTGTTGTTGGTGTGATTATGGTTCGTGAATGTGGTTGTAAATAAGATGATGTGTACGACGGTTGCAGGTTAATTCACATCCTTGTTCTGTGGTTAAATTGTGTCGGTTAACAAAGATGATAAAAATGTTGGCACCGTGAGTGAAGGGGGGTTTTCCGGGAGAGACTTCCCGTCTGGTAAGCTGTTATGTGTGGTAATAAATGGTGAATCTCTGTCCAGAGCTTAACAAATTAGAAGTACTAACATTTAGTATATCATGATCTAAGTACAGAATAAGGTAATGTCATGGTGTTGTGCTAACATTTAATTTAGTAGGATAAAAATGTTTTTCACCACACACATTTGCTTTGAGATATTAACCCTTTTATAAACTTACATGTTAATAAACTAAAATGTGGACTAGAAGCATATACTTAGTACACTAGGAGCATAGATGAGTGTACTTGTTGTATACTTGAAAGTGTACTTAAAATGACCTTACGAAGTATACTTTCATAAACTTAAAATGTTCTAATTTAGTCTGAAGAAGTATTAAATTAGCATACTTTCTGGTATGCTACAAGTACATGGTCCATAGTATACTTGTTATACTCAAGCATACTTAATAAAATGAACTTCAGGTATACTACATACATCCACAGGGTCAAATTAAGTTTTGGAATTGAAATTATGTCAAACTATACTTAACTTTTTTATACTACACTGCACTATCCTAAACTATACCACAGTATTATACATTATACTCTACCGTTATACTATTCTTCACTATACCATGTCAAACTATACTATACTCTATACCATGCTGCACTTTTCTATCCTATCCTTTACCATTCTACACTGTACTATAGAATACTATCATACTGTTTTTAGGATTGCTATACTACACTATATTTATCAGTCTACACTATACTATACTACACTTTTCTATATTATGCTATGTTTAAGTATACAGTACTAGTTGAATGGACACTAATTTCTCATAATTTTTGGCCTTTTATGGCTTTATTGACAGGATATCTCTGAGAAACAAAAGGAAACAATTTGAGAGAGCGGGGGTATGCAAACATCGCAGGAGGGCCGACCCCTCAGGTCAAGACTCTGCTGTCCGCTTGCATCTGAAGGAGCGAAAAAACATTCCTCTGAGGACGACAATGTAAACGTCTTGGCCAGAGAAGACAGATGGTTGAAAGAGGAGTTAAATAATCCATTTATGTTAACAGAGGTGGTGGTCTATGGCGCTACCTATCACACACCTTCAGTGCAGTTTGGAGTTCCCTCTCCAGACAGCTTGACAACCATTCACCCCTCTTCTCACCTAGCCTCAGCAGCCCACATGAGGGCCGGTTGGGTAAACCCACGAGTGGCTCTAATGACTCTGGAACTCAGAGCTCACACTTGTTCTTAACGACTCTGTAAGGACACTCCCACACAGGGTTTAAAAGCCTGCGACTGGTCAATCTTACACGCCCAAATCACACATATCAAGATGAATAGTTTTTGTGGCATTAGGTCTGAGAGACAATCTGGACTTTAAATGTGACATTTGAAGCACATAGTTATGAGCTATTTAAAGCTCATGATTGACAGCAAGCAGTCAATCATCAGAGTTTGGGAGGCTTGTCCTGACTGCTGAGGAGCTGACTGGAGGTCTGAGCTGGCTACGGCATGAAGGTTCCTTTATCCTTAGTTAACTGATCCAGTCGAACTTTGTCTTTAGCTTGTTTGCAGTACTTAATGAAAAAAACAATTATCGGCATTTTTATTTTTTTCAGACTGGATTTTCACATTGATGGTTCCTTTGTGTCATTATTCTGTGTGATGGTTTATATGCCGCATCGCTTTCAGGGATGCTCCTTACCGCTCTGAAAGAAATCTCTCTCTTCGATAGTCCTCTTACCCTCCCTCAGAAATCAGCAGTGATTACTGAATTAGCTGCGGTGTGGAGCCCAGCTCCGCTCTTGGAGTCGCCATTAAGCATTCCTTCGATTGAGATTGACTTAGAGGAAAAGATCATCCCTGCTCTCGTGCTTGTGCTCTCCCGCGGCTTTGTAGAGTCTCATTTTTGGCAGGAAATTGAAAACTCAAAATTGCGTTGGACCTGCAACCCGCAGGCAGTTCACTGGAACGCCCACATCCTTTTAGATTCAGCCTATATGAGGGGCAAGTGGAGGTTTTTAGAGCAGCTTTGTTGACAGTTTTACTTTTTTTTTTTTTTTTTTTCCGCCGCCACATTATGAAAAATTGTTTCTCTGCGTGGCCTACTGTTTACATCATCCCTCTGCTGGATCTTTAGAAGATTCTCTCTTTTCTCCTGCTTTTTCCGTGAAAGCCCTTCTTTTTTTTTCTTTTTTTTTTCCCCCTGCCATGTGCCACATCCCCCTGAGCTCTCAGCTGTGTGCCCTATTTTTAGAGGAGCACTCTGGCAATTTAGCTGAACAATGTGCCGGAGTCGCATCTTCACTTCCATGTGATCTGGTGGGCTGTTGACTGGAGGCTTCACGTTTGTGTTTGTGTGTGTGTGTGTGTGTGTGTGTGTGTGTGTGTGTGTGTGTGTGTGTGTGTGTGTGTAGCCTATATTGTTGGACCTCAAAGCCACTCTTAGATATTGATACAGGCAGTAACGTCTTATTCATCGTAGAGAGGTGCTGATACGTAACATCATTTTTAAAAGGCTGTGCAGAGTGTAAGAGATAACTGGATGGAAAAACAGTGTTTTTTTCTACACACTTTGCTGACTTTAAGATAAATAACCCCGATGAGAAGAGGACCCTGGGTACATTTTAACCAACTGTGTTGTCTGAGATTCACCGTTATTGAACCGCGCTGCTACATAAACAGCCTGGCTGGGTTAATTAAACGGGCGCCCCGTCATGTCCTATAATTCAATGGAGGCAAGCTCAATTAACTACCTAATTAAAAGCCGCGCTCGCATGAAACATGTGTATTCACCTTGCGTTTAATCCAATTTATTGATCGATGCCCTCTGATAGAATTAAGACTCTCACAAAGCGCAGTGAGTCAACAGAGTCCTCCTCCTCCTCCTTTAAATGATCAGAATCTAATTAATGAATAATGACGTCCCCGCGCGTTTGAGCCAATTATGTTTATTCATCCATTCGCCTGGCAAGTACTTTTGTTGGCTGGATGACACGCGGCGTCTGAAGGTGAGTGTGCTCAGCTGTCCTCGACTGCCCGCCTAAAAAAACGAGACGACTCCGGAGCTGAGTTGTCATCATCAAGTAGTGCGTCTTGAAACAGAGCACTTACCCCTGAAATATGAAAGGAGGTACTTAAAGAGCACTCTCCTCCTGCTGAACATGACTAAACGCGGCGGGCTCTTTTTCAGGCGACGCCAGAGCGAAGACTGGAGCAGGCAGCGGCTGTGGGTGGAGTCCTCTGTGGGAGGAAGGGAGTCTGATGAATGGGACCACGGCCATTAAAGTGACACTGACAAAAAGGCAGGAAGTCAGATTATCATCTGGAGAGAGGGAAGTGTATTAGAGGTGATAGCCTTGGCCTGCGGCAGGTGAAATGCAGGGATCTTGGAGGAGTAGACGGCGAGCTGGGTCTTTAATCATTGGGCTGCCTCGATGGGAAGCTGGCAGGTCAGAGCCGATGAGGCTGGAGAGGAGTCAAGAACACCTTGTGTTTGTGACCACACTCTCCAGCTGCCTGTACACACTCAGTATACCTCTGAATTATGTCCAACACACATTCACTTGCACTTTTTAAAAAGAAATAACTTAGCGATATTCTATATCTTCCTCACTGTCGGCGAATTCCATGAGAAGTGCGTAATCAGAATGATAACAAGAAATCTCTTCGCATTCAGAGCCTGAAATGTTTTCTTTTATCTTACTCCCCTGTGCCATGGACCTGCAGTGTTGTCCAGAAACTATTAAAAACACGTCAGTGAGCCACGCTGGGTTTGGGTGACAGACTCCCTCATCATCATGCACACACACACACACACACACACACACACACACACACACACACACACACACACAAACACAAACACACACACACACACACACAAACGTACGGTAGTTTATTTTGGGTGGATTCCACACACACCATCCTCCTGCCATAAATGAGCAACTGCTGGAAAATAGTTAGAATAGTACCAAAATGCACAAGTACACCATTAACTGCTGTTTGAGTAACTTCTGCTGAAGGTTTGTAGATTCAGATCTTGAGCATAAGACGGATGAACAGTACGGAAATCCAACTTCTTATTGGTGTTTGTTTTTTTTCTCAATATTTTAATTTGTGATTAGTTTCTAACTATTTATACAGACATCAGTTTATTTGAGAGGGACAAAACATGCAAACATTGTTACATCTAATTAACCAATGCAATGTATGTATGACTCAAAGGCACGGCTCATTCTCAGTCCTTGTCTCTGGTCAGGCTTTTGACCAGTAAAGAAAATAATTGTCATTACCTTTGAATTAATGTAACAAACATTATGCTGGCTATCTGAGTCTCTTGGTATAAAGTATTATAGTATACGATTGCGTCATAAGCTTCCATTGCATAAGCGGTGGGGTTTGCACTGATGATAACATATCCTTAAAATTGTCACAATCCTATTAATTCACCACCTCTTTCCATAATGTAACTCAGTCAGACGGTTCCGAACATCAGAGGAGGAGCAGTTTATATTAAGCAGAGAAAACAGCCTGTTTACTTCTCAGGATTTCAAACCATTTTTTTTAATGTATTAAGCTGAGTGACAGAGTGAACACTCTGGTTTGAAATGTTTCCAAGTGTCGCATCACCTTAGCAGCAGAGAGTAGTGTGTGTGTGTGTGTGTGTGTGTGTGTGTGTGTGTGTGTGTGTGTGTGTGTGTACGTGTGTGATGTCCTGCCACGTCAGATCCAGGCCCGTCTGTCAGGAAAGATATAGTGCTATTCTGATTCATCCCAATTTAAGCCCAAAAGCATGAAATGCAATTCAACCTTTAAGCGCGGGCACAAAAATATAAATAACTGTCACAACTTCCCGCTCGTGAAACTTCCTCTGTCTGTACTCATACTCTTTACTGTCAGACGGGCACATCTGCCGCGCAGACCGCAGCTCCTGTCAGGGAATCAGGACAAAGCAGTCAGCTGTTCCCCCCCCTGTGGGCACGTACGCGCTAAGCTATCTTTGAGTTTTTGTGTCGGTGTAACACACATAGCTGTGCGCGTCATTGTGAGGGTGAGAAACAGGGACAGTGTTTGCCTTCAGAGCATCTTTGATCTCCGTTGTGCTGCTGTCATAATCCCTAACAACAGATCGTCGTCAGATGATCGCCGGTGGGTTCAGAGATTGCCGCTGTCACAGCAGATCCTGTGCGCGGTGGATGCAGGATATTTCAATATAAAGAGTCGTTTGAGGGGTGGGGGAGGTGGAAATCGACCTGTAAATGGCGTTATGTTTTGGGGCTAGGATGACTTACGACCTATCATAATCATTTCTAACAGCTGGCAACAGACATCTGGGTCAAAACAGCCTTTCTTATTCTTGTTTTGTCTTATTTCTTCTTATTATTGAATTTACTCACCGAGCTGCTGGGAGGGCATGTCAAAGGTGGGGCTGGGAGACGGCGCCTAGAGGCCCTGCGTGAATTTGGGCACGACCTCAATCATCACCTCCCTGGACCTAAACAGTTTGGAGCTAGGTGCTTCTCTTGCAGGCTCAAGACAAATGTATCCATCTAATCTTTGGACATCATCTGTGCATGGTGACTGCAGTATAGTTCAGGTTAAGGTTGATTAAAAATATTAATTACAGGTCTGTGACAGGATGTGTGCTCTAGCCACCTGCATGAAGCCTTTGAGGGGAGTTTTCAGTGACAGTGGAGAGATGAGATGAGAGAGAGAGAGGTGCAGTGTTGGGGAAGAATGTTTAATAAGATGAGAAAAATCATCATTGACTATTTATGTCTAAACAACATAAATAAATAAAGGAGTGAATGAACAAACGGACCTTTTGGGACCACACGTTTTCAAACTGTTTTACTTTCCTTTTTTTTTTTTGTATTTGGCGGACCCCGCCACCTTTCTAGCTTCTAACACTTCTTTTCCTCCAAGGACAGCTGGTTTGTCCAGTATAAATATTTCTGAGTTTGTATCATTACATCAGTAATATTGTAAATGTAAAAATTCTCAGTTTGAATTTCTTCTCCAAAACTGCCTCGTGCCCCACAACAGTGTTTATAGCTGCTTCATGAAGACTGACGCGTTCACACACAATCTGTGAAAAGTGCCGCCTCGCCCTTGTTAAAAAAAGAAAAAAGAAGAAGTTTGAGGAAGTGAACACAAAAAGTTAGCATTAGCCGACACAAGCGTGGCTTCATGCGTGAGACCTGTGTCACTTCTGTAAGTCATAAGCTCAGCGCACGAGAGATGCAGTGTGTGTGAATTTTCTGAATATCCGTTCAGCTAAAAGTACTCAGATACAGCCTCCCCCTACCCCAGCGTCAGGATGATGTGGGTTTGATGCAGGAACATCTGACGGGCACTCTGGTAGAAGTAATCATGTAATATTGATCTAATTCCTGGGGAGATGTGAATTATTAATGTACTGTATGTTTGTTAACTCACTGGAAAACCAGGAGTGTCGGTCTGTGGCGAGTGGTTCGACCTCACTCCTCATTTTGATGCAGATATTCTCGCCCATCAACAACGACTTAGATACCTTGACTATCTTGAGCATACAGAGAATCACCTGGCTGTGGTCGATGTTGAATGTTCAATGGACTCAGGTGTATTGCTGTCGAATGTTCTTTTTATTTCTCATCCCAAATAAACAAAAGGTGAAGAATCTGATATCGTGAAAAAAGAACAAAATGAAAAGGCTTATCAATATGCCCACTGAGATAAAAGGTAAAAGGTAATGTACCTCTTCCACGGCGTCATGCATAATTAAAGTGATGCCCTTGTACAGGGCGGAAATTGTCTTTCTAAAAATATTAGGGGAATATAAAGGCTAATGTGTTTGAATAGGCAGCTGGGAGTAATTGTGCGCCCATGATAACCACAGCAGAACCAGGTTTTATCTCGCTTCTTTGTGATAGCTTGAATAAACTTCTATATTTCTGTGATTCAATTAAGACACGCAGCATTTTCTTGCTGATTCAACTGTGAAGGACACACCCCGCTGTTTGTTTCATTTTACCTCACAAACTCCATTTTACTGTGCAGTAAAGTGTTTTTTTTTTCCAAAGGAAAGTGCAGCTCAAGCGCAGCAGTTGGAGAGCATGCTGGCACATTTAAATGCAAATAAACTCAACTACTGGAATGTGTTTGTTGAAGTCCTTCTATTGCGTCTTTGTGTAGAGTAAATTCGGCAGCTGCCTGTCTCTGACCAACTATTATTTGTGGGGATTTTTTTTTTTTTCTGATTTGAAGTGAAGATTGATATTTGATTTCCAGAAGTTACAAATCCGCCTTTTAACAGGTGAACAAACAAACCGGCCACTCTGCATTACAAACAAATCCTGTTCAGAATATATTCACTTGTACCGTCGAGAAAAAAAATAAGGCATTTCAAGCAGGATGAAAGCTCCGAGGTGGTGAATCCAACATAAGGGTGCCGTGCTGAGTTGCAGAAGAGAAGTCACGCTGTGTGAGAAACAGAACCAGCACGCTCACAGCTCTCACTGTGAGTTCACACCCCGTCATCGCATGATTCATTCACAGAGACTCAAAAAGCTGAGTAAAAGCAAAAAAAAAAAAAACCTGGTAAATTGGTTTTATGTAGCTTCATCCAACAAATGCTACCAACTTGCATTTGTTTATGTGTCAAAGATTTCTGTAATCACATGAGCATGTGGATTAAACCAGAGGTGAGCGTGGTTAGAACTAATCTAATCTGATTCACTTCCTTTTCAATTGTTTTCTGCTCTGTATTGTATAATATTGGAACAATGTGCCGTATGTTCTGACCCGTGATGTCACAAACACTCAGTGTGGGTCAGAACACAACCATCCCCGAGCCGTAAAAGTGAAAATAGAACAGGGCGTTGTCGGAAGAAAACGCAGATTTGGTTTTGACCGAAGCGCCCCATGATATTTCTCTTCTCTTGGCCATTCACGCTTCCACTCACACACCAGTGACACAGCCTTCACAAGTAATTTGGGGTTCAGAATCCTGCCCAAGGACGTCCTGTCCTACCTCCTGAGCCTCAGCAGCCGCCGACTGTTAAAAACTGGAGGTTGTGTATTCATCTGTATTGAAAAAAAAAAAAAAGCTATTGAAAAGAATTGTCCATAATAATTCACATGGATAATAGGAAAAAATAAATGTTTTAAAAAAAACCTGCCTTGACCCATTAGCGTACTCTGCACCTGCACTGCCCCTAACTCCAGCCTCTTCAATTTCCTCCTTCTGTCAAATCATCCGCAGTGTCAGGCTTCAAATATTACTGCAAACATCCAGATCCTTTTTTTCAAATCTATTTAGAATGGATTATTTGTGAGTATTTGATATTTTGATGAATTTGATTTTGGGAAAACCCTAATCAGAATCCTGAAAGAGAGTTCTAAACACAGTGAAACTAGAAAATGAACTGAAAACACCCGAGGTGCAACAAACTGCTGATTCAGTCTTTGTGTCCTCAACACATTGCCTGTTTCACATTAGACGGGGTCTAAGATAGATACATTTCTTCCACTTCAATTAACCCGTAATGTTGTGTATTAAAGTATTAAAATAATTCCCAGTGCTACAACAGTTTCACAAATACAATCTGACCACGCTCTTCTTCCAGACATGTTCAGGGGTGTATTAAGTTTAATAGCTGAAATCAGGTTCCATTTGAGTGAAAGGTCTTCCTAGAAGAGTTCCTCAATGTTAAACATAATCCTGTTAAACAGATGTCTGCATATGAATGCAGAATATGTAGGCACAGGATGAGATCAAGGGTTCAAGTTATCTGAAGGGTTGCTGGTCTGCATGCCGTAGTGTCCTTGGGCAAGATACTGAACCCCAAACTGCTCCTGATGTGCCGGTCAGCACCTTGCATGGCAGTGTATGAAAGTATGTATGAATTACTGTGAGTCACTTTGGGCAAAAGCATCTGCTAAACGCTCTAAATCTAAGTTCATAATCTGAGCAATACTGACCAATCACATTTGAGTGTTCTTACGTTAGATGCAATCAGTCCCTGTGTAGTGCAAAAGAGGTTTAATGCATTGACTTCAATGCAAACATCTGTTGTCTCACTAAAGTTCAATTTTATTCACTTTTTTAAAACAATTATATGCATTAATACTCATATCTTGACAGAGATGGGCTAAATCTTTCGAAAATGAGAGCTGATGGGTTTCCGACAATGCTAATCTGACTGCAAACAATAACCCGCACATGCAGAGGAAGTCCCGGCCTGGCTATTTGTTATCCAGATATCCGGAGGCTACGCATAAAGCTTAAAAACTTAAGCCGTTGCCCCCAGAGGCTACATAATCATCAGACAATGGCAAATGGCTCCGAGATTGTGTTAAACGTAACTCATCGAACCACAATACAGGAAGCTGGCCCTCGTGCTGCGGTGTTGTTTTGTTCCCTTAACAAATGACTGTGCAGTCATGTGTGGTGCTTCCTGTGTAATTAAGGAGCCAGACCTTGCTGCTTTAATTCTGTACATGAATAACAGCGCTCATTAACACCCAGCGGAGCTATCTATGGACCAGTCTGCATATTTATGCACGCTAACCGCTGCTCCGACTCTCCCCGCAGACGCTGTGTGTTTACTCCTTGAGGTTGTTTGACATGCCGCACAACCTCTCGGGATATATCTGTGCATCATGTTTTTATCCCCCCTCAAACAAATGTGTTTGAGGAGGGATAAAAACATTTTGCAGGCGTTGGAGGGGGGGGGGTGGGGGCTCAAGTTGCGACAGCGAGATAAAAAATAAAGAAAATCAAGGTTCCGTGGCCCTTCCCAGAAGAAGAAACCCAAAGTCACTGTAATGGCATCCAGTCACAGCTTTCCATCAGAGGCCCTGGACCCTCTGGAGGGTGGAGAGGGAGGAGGGAAAGCTTCCTCCACACACGGGAGGTGGGGAGGATGTGCCAGGCCTTGACTTTAATGATGGCAGCACCTTGTTATCCAGGACTCACGCTGTTCATTTCTCACCCTGGGGCAGTTATCTCGTCTTGGGTAAGCAAGCTGATGATGTGGAATGGGGGGTGGGGGGGTGGCATATATGAAACGCAGTAATGTATTTGATCATATGAAGCTCTTTAAGCATTTTAAAATGAAGAACATGATGTTACACTGTGGAATATAACTTAGTTCAAATTAAAGGTATATATATATTTTATCCAAGTGCTTCCATTTGTATTTACTCCAGTGCATTTGAGAGGGAAATATTGTACAATTAGTACGATTTGGCTACGAGTACGAGTTTTGGCTTAGAATAAAGAAAAAAACCCTGTGGAGATGTCTACTGAAGTTAGTATGTTATATATATATGTGTATATATATATATATATATATATATATATATATATATATATATATATATATATATATATATGTGTGTGTGTGTGTGTATATATACATATATTCTGGCTCTCAAGCAGTTTTCGCCTACCTGACTCTCTTGTTCCCCTCTTGCTGTGTCCTGTGGTCGTAGCTGCTGTTGATCACCTCTGTTGACCGGCTGAGCTGAGCCCTGTTCTTATCTGCTTGCTAACAGCAGCTAGTTGCTACCATAGAAAATATGGGAACAGCAAATGAGCTGCAGGGAGCAGTTATGCTGGCCCCTTTATTTATCTTCTGGCCATTCCAAATTCTGGCTATTTCTTACAAGTAAACGTTAATCTGACCGCTTTGGTGACTGGTACTGTACAAAACAAGATTTTACATATTAAAACATAAAGAGCTTTCTAAATATGAAGTATTTGATTGAAATCGCCATTTTGTCTACTTGTGCAGCCAGGTTTTATGGACACAGGACAAGCAAGCAGCTGCCACATCTGAGTGTACGAAGTGGAATCAAAAACTTTTCATCAAATGGAATAACTCTTAATCAATTAAAAATAAATAATGTACTATAATATAAAAATAACTCAAAAACATATACCCAAGTGCTCATACAACCACACATCAGTTCATCTGTGTCAAACAAGGTCATTGAGCAGCTATGATGTAACTTTGCAGTGCTGTTCTGAGCTGCAGAAGATCCAAAAGACACCTCACGTATCAAACTGTCTATATTTATAAAATACCAACATCAAAAGATAAGGCCACAAAGGAAAAGGGGGGCAGAGGTAAGCCAGATAGATTAAGACCTGCACCCCAATGTTACTGAGAAAACAGGCGTTTGAGGCCACGGTAGTCTCCTTGATGGAACTGACTGACCTCTGTCTGAACTCCTGCTCTGTTTTTTCATGCTTCTGGGGACACAGAGTGTGGTCTGCATCCTCAAATACTCGGCCCATATGAGTCTGCAGCTCTGGCAAACGTTGCCTCCTCTGACCCTCTGACATTCTGTTATTTTGTTAGTCAGTGCCTGACGGACTCTACCGGGGGTTAGTTGAGGTTTTTTGAATGTGTCTTTACAGGAGTGAAGGCTGGTTAGCCTGATGTCAGGCGCTTCTGTCATGAAGTCCAACTGGAGGGAAAACCTTGAAAGTTTTTTGGGAAAACATGCAGCCGTCCAATTGCAATATTTCATGTCGTGTCTTGAGCGGAGTCAGAACATGTGGGAACTGCGCTTCTGTTTGTGCCAGAGTCGAGAACAATCCATACGCTGGTTGTTTTGCACGCTAGTTGCAAAATAAGGTCATGAAACCCCTGGGCACAATGAGTCCTCATTAGCAATGTACGGGTCAGCTGTGACATCATCCAGAGCTCGACACATATAGCGCTCAGCCACCCATGTGTGCCCAACATAACTAAGTTCAGAAACCTGCATCTGCAGAGTGATAATTTATTAATGATGTGCCAGCGCTGCTCTTAAATATGAGTCCCTCAGACTGTGGCAGTACATGGTGCGGGGCGGGAGACTCCCGGCAGACCACAACAACTCGCAATGGAGGGATCACGGGACGTGACTCATTTTCAGCAGCTTCCCCTGTTTACTTAATTTCTTGAGGATGGTAAACAGCGGAGGGACACACAGCTTTCTCCAGAAAATGAGTAAAACCCTCTAGAAATAGGTCAAAACAGAGTGAGGCTGTTAAAGGACATTCTGCGATTCTTTCACCTCTTAAATCATTTAAATAAATTAGCATTATTTAAAAGTATTATACGTTATATTACATGAAATACTTGTATTATTAACTCAAATTAAAATCCTGATCATGGGAGAAACAAAATAAGACATTTTTGCAATGTGGTTGCCCTCCAATATATAATCATATCCATTATGAATATCATAAAAAAACATTATTGATTCAGATTTTGAACACCCATATTAAATGATCCTACCTTACAAAATGCTGTGAGTCACTCCATGATTTTTGGATTACAGCTCTGTTTTCACATATTGTTTCCAGAAAGACCTCCAGCAGACACTGTGAACAGAGCTGCAGGAGGAGACAGCTTGCATGCTAGCAGACTAGCTGGCAAGCACAACTGCTAGCTTGGCTATCCTCGTTGGCCATGTGAGGCTCACCTTGCACATAGTAGCAGACCTGGAAAAACGTAAGTTAGTGTGATGGGGTCAGTTTTTAGGATTGCATGTTTTGTCACTTTGCTTGTTTTAATTGTGATTTAATGTTGTATTGCATGTTTTGTTTTTTTGTTTTTTTTTTACAGAGTTTTGATTTGCATGTGGTTTTTATAAACTGACCCTGAACTATCCATGGACTCGCCCAGCAGACTAATCAATGTAACGAGTCACAGGTGGTGGCCAGTGCAGGCGTGACCCTTTCTATTTCAGAGAGTGTTGGAGAGGACGCCAGGATGGCGGGTGCTATTTATCTGTTTATTGCTATTTAGTTCTATTGTATTCAACAGAAGGCAGACATATCTCCAAAACTCAGCAACTCACACCAAAGCAATCTAGATGGATAAATATACCACAGATAAGAGGAAATATGTATGTTTTTGATTCGGGGGATAACTTTTCCCTTCAAAACTTTACTTGACTTACGCATCATTTGTGATTTACACAAACAAAGCCTAGGCACACAAAAGTGTTTTTTCTTATTATTGTTATTATACAATGTATTTTTCATAGTCACCCCTGTAGTACGATATCAATCATTCCCATGGTTTAGCTCTACAGGACCCTTTACAAATCATATCATAGCCTGGCTCCGATCAGTGGTTCCACCTACTGTGATGACAGTAGGATTTATGGCCGATCCGCCACGACAGTCCACTTTCTCAGGCCCTCAAATAACCTCACCCGTGTGGTTAAGCGTCAGGCCCAGGAGCCATCTGATCTTCCCATGCCGCTGTGCGTTAGCATCACGCTTGCAGCCCACAGAAAGACAGCATGTATCCACAGGTCTCAGTAGCATCCTGTGTGTGTTGCAGCCTACCCATGCTTCCCCGGCCGGGAAGCCGTAGATTGATGCCATGGTGGTCCACTTTCTGAGAGCCTGGCCCATTGGCCCCCTCGCACAACAGACGATGAGAGGGTTGACACTGAAATCCTCCCTGTGTCTCTGGTGGCCAGCAAGGCTTTTAAATACAGCACGTCAGGTAGCTGCTGTGAGATAATGAGCATGTGTAGCATATATGTGTACCTTTATGTGCCTAGCTGTTTTTTTTTTTTTACTTAATGAAGCCCGTTATTTACATCGCTAATGATGTCTTCATCATTAGTGAGCTCCATTAGGAGGAGGACAGGACTTTGTTGCAGCCAAGAGTCTAACTGCTAAAAAGAGCTACGTCAAATAACGGCGCGGAGAGGCCAAACCAACTGATGGACCCAGACGAAAACGAATCCCCACCAGAACTTTGCAGCAACATTCACTCCACTTTCCCTCTGCAAAAAAAAAAAAAAAAAAAAAAAGACAGGATATTCAAAGACCTGACTTACACTGAAGCTTGAATAGCAGATGCTTTATGCGCACTGAACAGCTACAAGTCCTTCTTTGTACTCTGAACAGCAGCCCTCTTCTATGTAGACACTCAAACATGTTAGTAGATTGGTGGATTTGTGCAGTGGTCAATGTAACGCATCTGCCAATTTAAAGGCACACATTGTCTCGGGCTTGTGTTTGTTTACACCCTTATGACAATCTGACTTGTACCCTATATACAAGATCCTTCAAATATCATACATACTGCAAAATATTCCACCATAAATTCATACATTTCAGAGCAGGATCCTTGGTGTGTGTGTGTGTGTGTGTGTGTGTGTGTGTGTGTGTGTGTTTTGTTCCTTTTCTTAGAACATTCATTATGGATGATGCAACTCTCTGTGTGCCCTTTGTGCTCTAGCACCGACTCGGCTGTCTCAGTGACTGCTGAGCTAATCTTGTAATGAAATACTGAATTATTAACATAATGTCTGAAAACGATGTGACCGACAACACATCCATTACTCTGTAATCACAGTGAAGAATCCTTTTTCATGGCAAGCTGTGTTGGGATTTGTAGATGATGCAGAAGTGTGGGCTATTCACACAAAAAGAATGAACATTTGGACGGACACACAGGTGTAAGACGAACAGATGAAGGCTGTGAGAGGAAGCCTTTGTGGAAGGGAAGCACGAGAGCAAGGACCCTCCTGAGAATGGATGAGATGTGACCTTGTGAGGTGCTGGAAAACAGGAAGCTCCGATTTTCAAATATGATGGACCGCATGTGACAAGTGTTGCACCTATAATTAGTGGTACTTGTATCATTATTATACACTTCATTAAATGGGTAACTTAAATGTATTTAATTTTCTGGATGTCAAAAACCTACTGCAACTGTCATTTCCCAATGCAGCTCAGGTCGGGCTAAACTCCTGTGTGCTTTTCTTTCAAAATGGAATCAAGTCTGAACCCTCGAACGAGAGCTTCTGAATGATTTTCCCAGACGCACAATCCAAAGCTGCTCTTGTGTCCTTCGGTTTTGGTACATCCAGTCCTCAGCTGTTATTTCAGTGGCCAAGGACACAATTCTTGCTCTGCCAGATTGCTACTGTATAAAAAACCAATAAGTGGGGAGCGAGGTGAGGCTTGTGGCCTCTGAGCTGCTTTGACAGAATGTTAGTTTTCCACGCAGATTGGGAAATGGCTTGATGGTGCCTCCTATTAAAGAAAAGGAAAGGGCAATATCTGTGGCTTTCATAAGATTTGAGGTATAGTTTTCTTTCCTATCTGCTCGTCATTTTCTGTACTTTACCATACAGTGAAGGTCTTGAAGACAACGTGCCCGCCCATACTCCTCCCTAATCTCTCTTCTGCGGGATTGTCCCAGCAGGTGGGGGCCTGGCATTAACCAGATTCGGCCAACATGAAACCTTGAACAAGCGGGTCATGAAACAGAGAGAGGGAAAAGCCCGGCAGATTATGTGGGAGGGAGGCATGTTGGCAAGTCTCGTGGCACAAAGCAAGGCAGGAGGCCTGCTGGGAGCATGATGCCGCAGCGACAGCAGCAACTTCATGTCATCCAAGAGGCTGATCCTCTGATGACATGCCCTGGCAGAGAGAATGCGATGTCTGCCACAACCCCATAATCTAGTGGCATGTGTCCCCCTCACATGTTTATGGATGTTGAGCAAATGAGATTAGAGATGGTAGGGAAGGGCGGAATCGGAGGATGAGTGAACGACGGCAGCTCCGGCTGTACTGCAGTCTGTGCAAATCCAACATGTCCCCCGTGTCTCCAGTGGTGAAGGACGCGGTTCATCCTCCTCCACACTGCCCGGTCAGCCTCCGAGGGAAACGTCTTTTGTCATGGATGTGAGCACTAAGTCATGCCTTCATTAGATCACAACCGTCAGTGTAAAAACACATGCATACATGAGCCAGTAATCACTGCTGACACACTGAGGAGCGGCGAAAGTCAGCGCCTGTCCATCATGTTGCCAAACACTCCCGCTTTGATGCTCACATCACATCATCGCTCCTCAGCCCCCTGCACCACCACCAACCCCGCCCACGCTAAAGATTACGAAACACCATAAAGGGTTGTCCACCACTCTTTGTCTCATTGAACTTTGGCGTATGTACTGCACACAATTTAAAAGTTCTCATAAAACATCCTGAGATTTTTTGGATTTGGATCATAATGAATGGCACAAGAATATTACGTATTCATTTAACCACAGTCTGATCAGTCTTATTCTCAGGGCGTCAAAGTGAGTCCAGTGTAAACCTGTCTGTGGCAACATGATACAATCAGAGCCACTGATGCAGCCATTGTAGCAATGAGAGCAACAAAGTCCTGAGAGTTTGAGAGAAGGGGTTGAGTGGTGGCTCAGACACAGGACCTTCCCCCAGGAGACTAGAGCTCACATGGCATGTGAAGCCAACCGTCAACAATCATTTCCTAACCTAAAACTAACAAAAGTACTGTTTTACAGGCTTTGGTGTTGCATACAGAGGCCACTCAACCAGCCTATGATAAAGTGATGAGTTTTGTCATCCGGATAATTTGCGTCCATCTTATATCTGCGCACGCTTGTCTGGACAGAAAGAGCATATACATAGAAACGAAACATGACCATTATCATAGTTGTCCAACAATGCTATTCCTTCTGCTCGCTTATTGGTAGTCTATTCTGTAAAAAAGCCAACAGGGAGAGGGCACACCTCAAAAAAAAAAACAAAACAGGTGGTCCAGCAGCCTCTGAGTCAACCCCTGCAGAGGAGCTGGCAATCTACCAAAACTACAACCAGTCAGTGTTGGAGGGCATAGCGAGTAGAACCGTTTAGTCTCTTGAATATTCACCTTTATCATCTACAGATGGTTGAGCATGAGGATACCGTTTCTGTTTGCCAGGTTCAGGGTGATGTAAGTCCTTGTCGGTTTTATTTTAGGGAGAATAGTTTCACATCAGGGCATTATAGCTGGACTCACCTAAATGATCGCCCCTCAGCTGCTGGCCCATCCAGTGGGGGAAAGGAGACAGAGGTGAGTTCACTGTAATGGCTGTTTATTTTTTGTAATGTATGAGATGCAGCATTAAACACAGTCTATTGGTAAATATTATAATTGTCAAAAAAAGTAATGCATGTGATTGCTGTATATTGCAAAGGAAGGGTTGAGTGCCTCCTTTCTTATCTCTTAGCACAGACCATCCTTTACGATAAGAGATAAACTCCACCCCGAGTGTGCTTTCAGATTCCCGTAGCAACATGGTTGTCGTGTTCCTGAGTCCTTACACATTATCTTTCACATCTTTCTTTCACATGCACGTCATTTTCCATTAGGCTCAGGGAAAAGTGATTATGAGAAGACAGAGACATGCGCAGATCTGGGCCGTTTTGCATCAGCGTGACTCGTGACAGGCAAGACGCATCACAGATCATGGGGAAATTGTGAATGAGCAAAGGCAGGCACTGCTGCCAGCTCCTCCTAAGGAAACTCTAAATGATGTCATCACCCAATTTGCATAACTAGCCATGTGCATTTAATTGTAATGGTGAGTGAGTAAAAAACACCCTTATTATGTTTAGAATGACAAATGACCTTATTTGAGTTCAGTGATTTATTTTAGACAAAGAAAATTTGACATTTACACCAGCCAGCAGCGGCTTCGCACAAGCGCGATTGGCAGTGTGGACGTGGAGGGCTGAACATCTCCTGCTCTGACTGCAGCTGGGAGGGACTGTTGAGGAGTGAGAACGATACGTGCTTCATGCCACTCTTTTGAAAAAGAGTCGCTAGAGGGTTCTGAAAACTTGCTAAATATAGTCGACAAAGTGGCTAAGTTGGCGACACTGAAGGCAAGTCAGTTAGATGTGAGGTAACAGAAACTGTGTAATTGGGCTACTCAGGGTATGCGACTGTACATTGAACCCCTTGCTGTTCACAAAGTCTCCTTCATTAGCGACAGATGGTAACTTAATCTTAATGTGTGTGCAGTCCACTGCCACACTGCTGCGCAAGCTCACATGGGGCAGCTCAAAGTTCAGTTCACACAGATTAAAATCAACTTGTTCATGTTCATTTCTTCTACATTCTTCAATGTTACTTTTAACAATAACAAATACAAGTAATATAACGCATCACTGATACAGTTTTATCAGATCTCTAATTTATAACATTAATCGTGTTGACCAGTGCGCTCTGACTGGCCTTGGTGTCTGGATTCTAAGATGTCATGTACTATATTAAAACTAGGGCTGTCAGTCTATTTAAATATTGAATTGTATTTAATCCCATGATAAATTGCTAATTTTTTATCTGTTCTACATGTACCTTAAAGGAATACTTCAGCTGTGTACTTGGCCAGCAAGTGGTATTTGAGACTCCACGTACTCCGGTGGTAACTCAGTTCACATCAGCAGTAAATGCAAATAAGTTTGATCTTGTCAAGAGATCCATGTGGCAGGGTTCGAAGCTGAACCTGCCACTCAAAAGATCATTTTCTTTAATCCATTTCTGCTCAAGGACGGTTGTTTCTGTTTGCCGTCCACAATGTTACTGCAGTTGTACATTTGTGGCCCTAGTAGATTGTTGAGGTAAATCTTAGCATCCTGGCTGAGACGGGAAAGTATCTTTGCAGCAAAAACTTTTCTTGATAGGCCAGCGGATCCTTCCAGTCACACAGCCTGCGCTCCCTTCTAAATGCTCGTCTGACAATGATAAGAATGAGTTTGGAAAATTCCACTTCCAGCGTCTCAGAGTCAGTGGGTTTTAGGCTGAATGCCTGAAATTAGGTCTGTGGTTAACATAAGCTTTTAAGTTTTTTGTTCTACTACTAATTTTAAAAACTCTTTAAAAATGCAACTGAACAGCTTGTTGGGGACATAAAACATTGTCACACTTAACACGAGACTCGTCTGCTCACCAGTTCATCTTTACAGATGGACTTTAGCTGCCAAGCACTCTAATAACGACCTTAAAATTGATCAGTTTATAGTAACGTGTGCATAGTAGTAGGAATCTTAGTGGTGGTGATTTTGAAGTCATGCAGACATGGTGTAGCCTAACGTTAGCTTTTTATTTCTGGTGATGACACGTCTCAAAGATAATATTTATCTGCTGAGATTATCTTGCTGAACAACGCATGTATGTATGAAGTTGTGTTTGTAACAGATTATTTTTGCAATAATCCCAAAAATAATCCCTTTTTGGTCAGGGGACCCTGCGAAGCTAACCTCTGGGTTAGCCTACAAAAATGCGTCATCCCTGTCGCTATCTGTTGCACCGTCAGTCATTTACACTTGAGAGTGGAGCGTCCATGTTTGAAATGGCTTTTTTGCTTATAATAGAGGGCTTTTGACTAGTCAGCTAAACGTTTAGAAAAGTGTCAGGGCTTGTTGCTCCACCAAAAGCATCAGATATCAATTAAACCAGCATCGATCAACCAGATTTACGTCATATCGTCAACATTCTAATTCTGTATAAAGTCATTATCCATGTAATCAAAGTTTTCATATCGAGAATGAATGTATGAAAAGAGGATGGTCCCCCTCAACACTGAAGAACATTTATTTTCTTGCGGGCGTTCGCTCACTTTCATGGGCAGTGTTCCCAGCGGGATTCAAAGGATGTATTCAAAACTGCAGCCTTGGAGCCTGAAAAGGTTGTGGTGGTGGGGGGGGGGGGCTTAAGAAGCATTATGCCACGCTAAATATGTCAGCACTGTTCTTGATCAGCATTATCAGCCTTTAGTGTAAAACTAGCTTTGGTCTTGGTTTGACAAAGTGAATTCATCGTACTGGAAACGACAAGTGGCTGTGAAATGAAAGGCAGGGGGCATTGTCATGTTAAAGTTTACCTTGGTCTCTTTCTTGTGCGTGGCCTCTGAGAGGTGAGGCTGGTGTGAGTGACTCACAGAGTTTTTGAATGGCGGGCTGGGTTTATAAACCTCCGCCAGCCCTCGACACACGAGTTTGGAGGCCACTCGTCTCTGCGGTCTGTCACGTATGCACATGCGGCAAAGTCCGACGGATTCAGCATCCTTACTTTTCACTGTGGAGGGCATGGGAGCACAAAGACAGCCCTTCATCATGAAGTCCTTCTGCCTGCTGCTCTTCTCCCTGTTGCTGGTGTCCAACGGATCTTCAGCTGTCATCACGGGGGTAAGTGGGAGCAAACAGGTTTATGCTTGACGGGGCATTTTTGGATAACAGTCTGAATATGCAAGTACTTGCTTTTCAGACTGCTCTTTTCTGAGAATGTGTACCTCTTAATATTTGTCTGAAATGATTGCATTAATATAAAATCAAGAATACTGTGATTTTTGCAACACTACAGTTAGATGATGTGTTTGTGTGTTTGACATTTATCTCAACACAAAATGAACTTTACAAAAGAAAAGATTACAGTCAAGGACATATATATCTAAAAAGACAATTAAGTGACTTTGCAAGATAATTAGCTTTATGTGTGTTTATGTCATGTCTATTTAGACAAATAGAATAGAGACTATATGGGATAATTCTCCAAATAAATAAAAATGTATTTGAATTTTGCAGCACTTTAAAGGTTTGGGGGGGTAAAGGGGAAAAAATAGTATATCCTTTACTGAAAATGAATCGTTCTATAATGTAATATCTAATGCATTTTTTCCAAATGTGACAAAAAGTGAACTTTATGAATGCCACATAAAGAGTCTTTAATTAGCCATTTTGGGGTTTCTAACAACATCACCGTCTAATAGAATGTAAAATGACAGTTTATCCATGAATACATATCAATTCATAACCATTTATAACAAACTCGTCATTTGAATCATTTCCCTTTCACTGCCAGGATTTGCATAATTCCCCGAGCATAAATCACCTCTGCAACCAGCTAATAAACCCCCCCCCCCCACGTTAGAACAGCCCTCTCACACTCTGCCGCTGATGTGAACTGAGAGGAGCGTGCAGCCATAAAACAGAAAGTGATTTTCATCCACGTCTGTCACATGAAATCACCTCCGCTCCCCCTCGCTGCGTTCCCCTTCATCTCATCCAGAGTGAGAGCTGTCACTCAGCCTGTCATCCACACACTGCAGACAATAAATCACCGCCAGTCCTCCGGTGTGTTGTCGAGGTTTGATGTGACTAATGCTGTAAAGACACTTCCATTGACATCATATACTGTTAAAGTAACACGGGCGCGGAGTGTGTGCTGCAACACATTTCACACTACCACACCACCTGCCTTTGACTGTTAATGATATAATGAATACGTAATTATGTTTAATGACATTACATAACATTACATACATGTGTGCATTATATAATTGCATACCTAATTGCTGATTACATTTCTCCTTTGATTAGACCAACTGCTCATTTTATTGTATTATAATGATACACTTTAATAGTATTAATAAGGAAGTGATTACATTAATTAGAGTGTAGCATTAATTGTCTTTTGTGAATTATTACATTAAGGTTTCAGTATTGGCCAGAAATGAATGCATGTCCACAAAATAATCAGTGTTTGGTCTGCATACATCATTAGTGTGCATCTATCAATTAATATGCATTGTGTTTGTGTGTGTGTGTGTGTGTGTGTGTAGGCCTGTGAGAAGGACTCTCAGTGTGGAGGGGGGCTGTGTTGTGCGGTCAGCTTGTGGATCCGCAGTCTGCGTATGTGCACGCCCATGGGGCACGAAGGAGACGACTGTCACCCTATGAGCCACTCGGTGAGATATTCTCCAGAGGTATTCCCATCTCAGCTGTGAAGTGTCACACAGTGTCATTTGATTTGCCTCGGCGCAGCGGTGTCGTGGCGGCGGTGGTGCAGCCACAGGGTAAACGGGCTCGGCCTCATACTCTCGGTGAAAAGATGCAGCAGAAGACTTTTGGTTAATGAAGTCTGGTTGCGCCTGATCCTGTTGTCTGTTTCACCCCCTCGGAATTCATTAAACGGGCCAGAGAAACAATTTTGAATCTCGCATCACAGGTGTGTCTCTTTCTGCTTCCAGGTTCCTTTCTTTGGGAGAAGACTCCACCACACTTGCCCCTGTCTGCCCAACCTGTCGTGTATCACCATAGAGGAGGGCAGATCCAAATGTATGTCACCATATAAGTTTCCAGACTACTACCTCTGAGGACCAGCACTTACAGTTACACTATTTGCTACCTGCACTGTAACTAGCCTGTTTCCACTTTGTTTTTTTTTAATTTGTTTTGAATAAAGAAATATATTATATTTAACAATGCATCATCATTTCAGGTTTAAATCTCAGATCCTGGCTTGTGAGAGTTGACCAATCAGAGGAGACTAGGTATTCTCATTCTTGTAGAAACCCAAAATAACATCACAACCCTGAAAATGTATTCAGTCTTGTTAAATACATGTTATTAGATTTTCTGAACACAGTGAACATACATGGAGAAAAAAGCCTTCTTCTGTTTTTTTTCTTTGCAATTAGGGGATTCTTAATTTTAAAGTATCATCCTCCATGTTCCACTGGTTTATACTGCTCTGTCTGCCCTCTAGGGAAACATGAGGAGAAACACATGTTATTTCGCTGGGGACGTTTCCCTGGTAATGACATGCTGAGCGAGGAGTGCAGGTTACACTTTCATTATCCGCACCGAACGTATATGCTTCCCTTACCACAAAGTACAAGAAGAAATACTGTGCGAACATTTATAATTTGGGTTAAAAGACAAGGGCCTTTCTTCCTCACATTCACCTTGGCAACGGTTTCTTCATGACACCATGACACAGTAAGACAGCTATGAAATTAATCACTGTCAGGCTCTGATTCACAGCAATTTATTCAGGGCTCAAAGCTAAAATTAGATTTGTCCACTGTGTAAAGCAATGACTCACATCACTCTCATTCTTTAGAAATGGATGCCGGTCTTCTGTGGCTCCAAACAGGGGAGCATTCAAAACAGCCTTAAAGTCCTCAGAGGAGTGATCCGTGACGAGGCAGTGCCCCAGATAATGGAAGCCGGCGAGAGCACATCAAAGAACAACAAGAGTAACCAGGAACAGAAACCGGGAACATCTCAGTGACTTCAGACGAGACTTGTTCTAATCCACTCTGACAACATGCAAAACATGAAATGTGAATATCAAATTAGACACAAACCATCAGGCATCTTAAAATTGAGATAGTAAGACATCAACGAAAAATAAGAGCAGAAGCAACTAAATTAATTAGTCAGTTAGATTAGGGAAAACTATCGCGCAATTATAAGTACGTTTTCATTTCATTCATATTCCTAGGCTTTGTTATACAGGGCAGGTCAGAGAGATGGGATATGAGAGAGGGGGATGAGATGCAGCAGAATGTCACAGGCTGGATTCGAACCCTGGACTGCTGCAGTGAGGACGCAGCCTCTCCACAAAGGGCACATGGTCCACCAGCTGAGCGACTGGGTTGACCCATCTAATTCATTTTTAAGCATACGTATCAAACATTAGCCTGTTCCAGCCTTTTTTGTTGGATGGGATAGTAACTTGACATCTGGAGCTCCACAGCATGAGAGCAAACTCTGCTGATGAAGACTATGTGTACCCTCCGCTGACACTGTTTTGTAGCTGAGATCCTCCAGGTTCTGACCGAGCAATCTGAAGACGTCACCTAGGACTGTAGGAAGATTTTCATAGTTTTTTTTGGCATTTTATATAATAACTGATTAATCATTTTATTGACAACATAATCAGCAGTTTAATGAATAATTGAAACAATCATTAGTTGCTGCCTTGAAGGGAAACTCCTTTGATTGTAACCACTCAGCGTTGCCTGATGCACCATAACTATGGCATCGGTACAATGGTTTTGTCCTGTTTATGTCGCATGATCAGTGATGCCAAAAAAAGCCATAATACATGATAATCTGACCATTTTGTGCTTACAATACTGGCTGACTTGAGTTTATGCTGTTTTATTTTAAATTCACGTCCTGACATTGATAGCGAGTATCAGGACAGTCACGATAGCAATTATGGATTATGGATCCTCATTGTAACATAACATCTTGTCAACCAATCATGCTCTGGTGACGAGCATCATTTTTTATGAGCATGGCTGTAGTGGAGCATGAACTTTCTAATTATTCCGCATTCAATTTGAGTTATTTTGAACGCAGCAGAAAATGTTTTTTTCAATACTAGTCTGGAAAACTGCACATTCACATCATTTGTTCTCCCACGTATGATAATCTGGCAACCCTGCCACCACTGTGCATGTGAAAGAAGTGTATAAAGCCTTTTATGACTCGTGAGGAAACTGTGTAAAGTCTGATAAATCACCTTGAGTGATGTCACTTGAGTCAGCTGAAGCTGAAGACTACAAAAATGAAACTATATTAAGGAAGGAGTAAGAAGGAGTAAGCTTACCAGACCTCTCGCTAATGGCTCGAGGCTGCATTAGCTGCTACTAGCACAACACACTTGAATCTTCAACCAAACTGTCAGCAATTGGACCTGCATTGTGGGTAACGTAGGCACAAGGAACAAGGAAGAAGAATTCTTGCTATGAAAAAAAATGATATCTCTGATTCTGCTGCATCAGTGGAGAACACTTTTAAATTTGAAATGAAATCGATGAGAGTCTTTTGAATTTGATTCCTTAGAAACTCTCTGGATACCTGACTCCTCTTAACCTCATCAGATACAGTTCTAAAAAAGCTGCTTTTCTAGCTGTCCAAGCCGGATGTCAGGAAAACCCAGCGGGGCCTACACAGGTCATCAGAGTAGCTCAGCAGTTAGAGAGATCGAAAAGGTCAATGAAAGAACCAGCTGTAAACGCCCAGCAAAGCGAGAGTCACATTCCCCCAGCATCACATCGGAGCCTACGCGCCCCGAAGACAGCACGATGAGCCAAAAATACCCGACCTGCATTTGCACGTGCAGGTGAGGAGCCTCCTGCAGTTGCACCGCGAAGCCTCGGCACGCTTGTAGCAGAGCGCGGCCAGCTGTCAGGAACAAGCGGGCATGTTGTGATGCTAATGGTTATGGATGCACCGGGGGCGCAGAGTGCTTTGAGGAGCTCAGTGTTGTGTAGCAGATCGGAGTGACGGAGGGGCCGGAGCTCAGAGAACGAACTCGCTAAATCCCAGTGATTAAAGCGTGTACGGAGACAGCCGCTCGGCCTTTTCTTTTGAAAGCTGCGGTTTGGTGTAATCAAGGCCAATGTCAATGAATGCAGCGGCAATTAGATCAATCAATAACCTGCTACTGGCCTGCAGAGGGAGGAGGGGATGGTGGTTTGATTAACTGGCTAACAGTCTATTGAAACAAACCTAATGCACTGTTTACTACATGCTCTGTTTGAAGTGAACTCTTGTAAAGGGAAAAATCAGCCCTCTTACCTCCTAACTCAGCATCTTCAAGCAGGCTACATTGTATTTTTTTGTGACATGTTGTCACATGGCTCTATGATGCTGACATACTGTATTTCAAACAGCGATAATCAGTTTAACAGCAGAAAGTTTTTCCACTGGTATGAAACACTGGTGAGAACTAACAATTAAGGTTCGGTGTCAGACTGTCAGAATCAAAGAGCAAGAAAAGGAGCCGGCGCCATGGATTTTATTAATACTGAGATCATTATTCCCCTTCAGTGCAATCTAATTCTATATCTTGAAAACACATTTAGATCTTTCATTTTACAGTTATTTATATTTGACTGTATTTGACGGTCTAAATTAGGGATGGGCGATCTGGACGAAAATGATATCACGATCTATTTAACCCTTTCGTGCATGAAATATTAAATCACAAAGTTATTTTTTGTTTGTGAAAATCGTGCCAACAACATTCTTTTTTTCATTTCCAGTATTCTGCATCTTATTTTGAAGGAGTTACGTAAACACCCACTGCTGTGGACTAAATAAGAGATGTCAAAAAACTATTTTAACCAGCCCCCTAATTTTTATTTTATTTTTCTTTCTACCTTTTTTTTCTGTGACTAAAACAATACGTATGTGTGAGGTTATGCACAATACATATTCTGCTTATTGGACCTTAAGCCTCTATGAAGATAAAACCTGAGGACTATTTAATATTCGTGTTTAATAAAGTTAATCAAAGTTAATCATAATTGATAGGTGATGATAATTCTAAAAAAAAAAAACATACAAGAAATATGCAGAAATATAAAATACAGGCTTCCCTTAGGTACATAACATTCACTACAGTATGAATTGTAAAATAAATTTATAAGAAAAAATGTTTGTCCCGAGGAACTTGGTGCATCATGTCTTTCCTCCACCATTGTGAATGTAAGATACCATATCTCACAATGACAGACAATAATAAAATGGGATTGTGGAGAGGACTTTGGGGCTCCACCACACATGGTGCTCCAACGTAAATGTTGAAAAATGTCTCCCAGATATCTCTCCACTGTCTTTTGCTGAGTTCTGAAGTGCCGTATAGACATAGCCAGGCTTGAAAAAACCTATTCATTTCACCATTTGGACCATTATAACACAGCGTGACACTGATGATAGTTATTTTTTGGCACAAGCTCCTCATCTGGCAGGTTGGTGACAATAACTCAAGTTTCATTATTTACAATACGTCACCCGAAGTACGGGCCACAGCAAGTATTTTTTCCAGTCGGCATAGTCATCTAGCTGGCTTTATAACTCTGCTGGTTTGTTTACATCGCATGGCCAGTGGGGTTATGGGAAGTTTGGAAACAGAAGCAAGGGAACACTGAATATCACAGTCTTATGATTTACCAGGAAATCTGAACCCATCAGATCACCCATCCCTTAGTCTGATAGTGAGCAACATATGTAACTCTCCGCCATCAGCAGACAGCATAGAGTTCAATTTACTTGACACAAGAAGTCCTATTCAGACTCTGGAAACTAATTTATGGTCTGAGATCACCCTGATGATGTCATCGGGGTGATCATGGTTTGAGACTCTCAAACACAAAGTGGGGAAACACCTTAAAGTAACCATCCAACAGGTTTACAAACAGCTGCTGCAACTTTATAATGACCATCCAAATGTCTTTATAGATGAACTTCACAGTATCTATTCAACCTTTATAACTATTACAAACATCAGATCAAATTTAACAATAAACTATAGCTTAATAAATGACTTACAAAGCATTCCGTTAAAGTTTAATTAACTTTAAACTTAAAATTTATTAATGATGGTTTTTATAAATTGTTACTCAAACCAGACATTACAATCTGGAGTTGTGGAGTTTGGAAGAGGTCAGCATTTTAGATCTGCTTGATGGGAAATGTAGGATTTAGTGCTCGATCCACCCAAAGATTAAAATCAACATATTCCAGCTTCTGCTGCTTCAATTTTGACCATTCTGCTTTCAATCAGTCTCTTGTGAGTTCCTCAATGTTATTCAAGTGTAATGGCAAACTTCTTGAGTGCCTTAAAGTTCAATGATAAATACCAATGATGTGACATCAGTGTGGCTATGGCCCTGACAAGCGTGAATCCACTATAGAAACACTGGTTTGGCGGCCAATTTGTGTATAAACTGAGTACAGCACTTACTTTTTCTCAACTGGAAAATCTTTCAACATGTCTGCCACCCTCAACGTTTAATATCCGTGGATTAATGCAACACTCTCTCACCTGTTGATGAGAAAACACTGACCAGAACACACAAGACAGGATGAGCGCAGGCGAACATTCCAACAAAAGGAAATCAAACTGAGACACACAACCTGAGATGAGCTCAAGAGCAGAGCCAAGCACCGTGTTAAAAACAGATTACACAGTCCAAGCGACATATCATCCATTTCTCATTTATTTGCTAAGAAATACAAACAATGCAAACATCCTTTCCAAAGCACCAAATGATATTTTCAGAGTCCCGATGTCCATATAGAAAAAGAAAGATGTCTGTATATCCTGCAGGGAAACGTAGATCGACCCGATTCACAACGCAGCAGACCCATGAAAAAAAAACCAGAAGAATTTTGCAAAATACCTTTAAAGTGAGTTTCAACACCTTTTTTCAACACAGAGAGTCCTAAAGAGATTATGAAATATACAGCTTATTTGGTTTAAAAAAAAAAAAAAACAGCCAGAGGAAAGAGGGAGAGGGGGGCTTTACAGTATTTACAAACGTGACGTCCTCATTAAAAATATATTTGAGAGATCTGAGTCTCATTTGTGGTATCCAAACGATTAGAAACCGAGCGTGTCACGGACGCTGGAGAAAAAACTGACGCCAGTCGGCTGATAAAATTAGTCCTGCTGTGTTCCAGCTGTCAGGTTTTTTTTTCTTTTGCAAAAGGCAAAACGACCTCAAGCGGGCGTGCTGGGATGTCATTTTTTCTAAATATACAAACAAATAGCCAAAGTGACATTCAGGTGCAACGCTGCAGTCGAACCAAACAAAAAAAAAGGTTGTTGGACTCGATGGGGGGCGTTAAAGGGACAATATGTAGCTTTGGAGAAGAAATTCAAACTAAGGATCATAATCAAGTGTTAATGAGGCAATGATACAAAACTCAGAAACATGTATCTTTTCCACAACCGAGTAAACAAGCTGTCCTCGGAGGACAGTAAGTATTTGAAGCTAGAAAAGGTGGCGGGGTCCGCCAAATATAAACAAAGCAAAACAGCAGGGGACCGCGATGTTCTTTAAGGTCAGCCTGTTCATTCTGTCATGACAGAAAGAGAGCTTGTTTGTTTAAACATGAAAATAAAATCTTTCTCTTCTGATTTCCATTTCTTCTCCCAAAACTACATAGTGCACCTTTAAAAAACTGTCCCCTGATGACATGACACCTGACTGTCCTGCCCTGTATTTGGAGTGAATGTCACCTACAGTACATGCAGAGGTGAGAATCAGAGGGTGGCATGTGGACTGTGACACGTCTACCCTCGGTTGCTTTAATTAGTCTGGTTCTGATTCTGATGGGCAAAATATAGTCGGATCCACACCGCACCACACCAAATTAAAAAGTGACGCGCTCCACGCCGCCGCAACGTCTGTGTACATTCTGGAGCAACGTGTGATGTGTCTTTGGCAGTGTGTCAGGCTTCAGATGACACAGTATGGCTCCATGGGTGTCTGTGTGCCCAGGCAGCAGGGGAAACAGGCTCTGAGGCGCACCCGGAGCTCCTTGTTGAACATGAAGCTGATGATGGGGTTCGCTCCCGCCTGGGCGAAGCTCATCCACACCGCGGCGGTCAGGTAGAGCTGCGGGATCGGGGCCCCCCGCACGAATATTCTCAGGTAGCAGGCGCTTATGTACGGAGCCCACAAGACCAGGAAGGTCAGCGTGATCATGTAGTACATCTTGCCGATCCGCTTCTCCATCTTGAACTCGTCCAGCACCAGCAGCCTCCTGTTGCCGAGGTGAGAAGCCTGCCGGATGCCCACCAGCGTAGGCGGGGTGGGTCCGCGGCCGAAGCCGGCGATCCAGTTGGCGGCGGCCTGCCCCGTGGCTCCGGGGCCGTGGAAGGTCCAGTTCTGGCTGATGGCCGGGACCAGCTGGGCCGGCTTCATCTTGCGGTGGTCGTAAACGAAGCACAGCATCTTGACGTAAACCACATGGGTGGTCCCCACGATGACGGCCAGCATCAGCATGAAGCCCAGGGTGTCGTTCGCCTTCACGTAGCGGTGCTCGAAGGTGCACTGCTCCTCCTCGCGGATGAACTTGTAGGTGCCCACGTCGAACACCGGCGGGAACGCCATGGCCACGGAGAGGGTCCACACCATGCAGATCACCGCCATGCACGTACACAGGTTCATCCGCTTGTAATAGAACCTGTGGTGGGCGATCGCCATGTAGCGGGTGACGCTGACGCAGAAGAGCAGGAAGGCGACGTGGAAGCAGAAGAGCACCGACATGAAGGCGACGATCTTGCAGCTGAGCGCGCTGTACGGCCAGGCGGAGCCGCCGCCGATCGATGCCATCACGAAGGGGAAGCAGACGGCGGAGCGCACCACGTCCGCCAGGCACAGGTCCAGGAGGAAGAAGTAGGGAGCCTTGTGCAGCGAGCTGTCCTTCAGCAGCAGCAGCGACAGCGACGCGTTGCCCAGCAGGCTGATGCCCATGATCAGACCCAGGGAGGCCAGCTTGACCGCAGAGGCCGCGGACGCATAGTTCTGTAAGGACGGGCTGCTCCCCCCAAACTCACTGGTGTTCGCCATCTGCGCAGCCGAGGTCGTGTGTATCCCCACATCAATTCATCGACGAGCGCTAGTATCCTGCCGGGGCTGAATGGGGGGAGGGAAAAGCACACCGAAAAAAGAAAGAAAGAAAGAAAAAAAGAAATCAAGACGACCCCGCCGCCCCCTCCTCTTTTAATACAAAAACCACTCAGGAGCAAATTCCACCCAGAAGCATCCGTTCAACGTCGGCTCGCGTCCATCCCGACGGTGCGCCGCGATCCCCACCGAAAAAACAAACAAACAAACAAACAAACCCAAAAAGGCATTCAGCGTTTCTTCTTCCTCTTCTTGTCCTTCATCTCACGAGTGTCCGGTGCCGGAAGCATCCCTGTCCGTCGCCCCCTTCTCTGCCGGGCGGAGGCAGCCCACCATCTCAGCAGACGGAGCGGCTCACAAAACGCATCTCAATTCCGCACCGATGGCGGAGGTCTCCCGATCGTCTTGAGGAGGGAAAAAAACAGACGGGGCTGAGCGGAAGCATGGCGCGATTACGCATCCAGGAGCCTCAGCAGCAGCTAAAAAAAATAAATAAAAAAAAATAAAAACCCAGACACCTCACCTATATAGAGCACAGAAAAAGGGCGATCATGTCTGGAGCCAAGTGCGGGCTCTGAGGCGCGCAGAGGTGGGAGCGCCTGTGCGGGTCTCTGCTCGCACGGCAGCGTCTCTAGCCTATGCGACGCACGTCCGCTCGCGCGATGTGAGCAGGCCTGGGATCAGCCTGGAGTCTCATCTGCTGGTCCACGTCTCTAACGCAGTCTATAGGAAGCGAGTCTGATGACACGCAGATGAGGGCAGAGTGACAGAGGGGTCCTCGTTTAGCCTCGCTCATGTGCAGGACATTAAATATTTAGGAAAATATCATGAACATATACATATATATAGGTTGGTGATGCTTTTATATATATATATATATATATATATATATATATATATATATATATATATATATATATATATATATATATATATATATATATATATATAAGGAGGATTGTGCCAGAGTTCATTTTCACACACACAAACAACAGTAAGCTTCTGTCTGAACATTTCCTAAATACACTGGGCTGACTGAAAGACTAGAATCAAATAAAACAGGGCTGTATAATAAAATCATGACTTTGCCTCTTTACAGTCACACTGATTGTGGTCAGAGTCACTGTGTCTACATGCATATGTTACTATGACTCATGTCCAGTATTCCACACTCACTTATGCTTTTATCTGACCTCTTATAGGCTGTGCAAAATAAACACAGGGTTGGCCTTTAATACACTGTTATATACTGTAAGGTTAATATTTAATGCATATTGAAGGACAGGAGTTCTGTTTTCATCCCATTTTGATGTTTAATTTCTGACTGGCTTACATCCTGAACATACATGTGCGTTCACTTTGTGCTCTTCGGGCTCAACGCTGATGAACCCTTCACCAAAATATGTCTTTTATATGAGGCAATAGTACAATAAAATGTATAAAATGAATGTAAATTTAAAAAAAAAACAACACAATGATCCTTTAAGCAAAAGAGACTACGACCAAGATTCAGATACAGTCAGATCTCTTAATCCTGTCCTCAACTGTTCTGACCGACTGCACACACACACACACACACACACACACACACACACACACACACACACACACACACACACACACACACGGTACACTGAGCAGCTGAGAGTCAGCACACACAGTCACCGTCCACGATGAAATGTATCACTGAGCTCCAGCTGATCAGAGCGACTGGAGGAGGACGGCTCAGTCGGTGCGAGCAGTGCGAGTTCAGGCAAGGTAAACAGTTGCATAATCCAGCAGTTGTGTGCAGAGAGAAGCCTCAGAAGATGGCTCTGCGGAGGAAAAGTAGGGCTGACAAGGACGGCTTTGTTCCATGTCTTTGGGAGGAAAAATGGCAGAGGATGTGACACGGCGGCTGAGCCGAGGAGACCTCCTGCACCCTGAACCCAGAGGAACATGAATGGGTCTCCTTGGAGAGCATGTCCTGACAGCAATATGACTTTTCAGGGTGAAGAAGAGTCAGTATCAAATCATGTAGGATATATTATATGTATATGTTAGAGGTCTGTCAGTAATAAACTCTTGCACCCTGACAGATCATGTGTATTTTGAACTACAGTTGCCATCATGTGAGCAGGCTGCACCTGCTGCTGCTGCAGTGGTTCACCAGCTCCCCCTGCAGCCGGCTGCGAGGAGCATCACGAGCATGCCAGACATGAAAACCCCTCTGTGCTGTGTTACAGACAAATATTAGCCTTTTTCGAGAGAATTAACAGTCAAACATGAGCCTTCAACTCAGCAGCATCCACACTGGGCATGCCTGAGTTCAGCTTAATGCCTTGGAACATTTTTCCTATTTCAAGCCTGGCCAGGTTTCTATATATGAACCTGCCACCACGCTGGAATCCAGAGGAATAATTAAAGTAGGTTGTTCAGGCAGATCCCAGTCACTCCACCAGTTCTGTCAAATGGTTCCAACTATTAAATGAGCTGGTATAGGTTTAAATTATTGCACTGAAATTAGATACACATTTGTTTTCAGGATCGGTTGGTGCACCAATGTTGATGGGAACAAAACAAAAAAAGCGAGGATACATTCATTTCTTACTCATGAAAACATCATTTCATAAAGAAACGGTCATGTTTTGGTGTTAGATTAGAGGCGGTAAGGATCTAGCAGTTACTGACAGTGCTACGCCTCTAAAGAACACTATAACACAAGCATTAAAATCTAAGGAAATTGTGTCATTGAAGTATGCACACTTCCCTTTCCTTTAATGGGAGCATTGCTTGGCTTACTAAACCTTGACTTTGCACAGACATACAGTTTCTCCCTCAGGATGGGACTCCACCAATAACTGTCTTGTTGGGGAGTTTGCGGTTTCACCAAACTGAAGATAGTGTAATAAGATGATGTATCACTTCGAGAGGAAAAAAAAAATCTGCCCATTTCCTGGTCTGCACACGTAGGTTTCACTCTCTCTTGCTTAGTATTTGTTGCACCTCTTGGCTGTATTGAGGTAGAGGTAGAAAAATATAGTTTCTCAGTGGGAACAGTGCAGTTTTTATAGACATATTCAACATATGTCTATTTACAAATGGCTATACAAGGGGCCTTGGTCCTCAGCTAGTGAAGTTTTTTGCTCATAATGTGGCCGGCAGGAAAATCAAAAAGGAAAATTCGTACCTTTTTTGCAAATCCAGTCTTTCCCTCTCTTCACCCCGGTTCCTAATATAGCTACTGCCCCACATGCTGAGTACAGTCGTGCCTGCTGAGATTGTATTCCTCCAGAAAAGAACTGTCTCATTGCTAATGAGACAGGAAGCAGTCCCATTAAATGACATAAATAATTCATCAACGGTCCACCTCTTGGGACACTGTGACCCAGGCGAGCTTCTCTTTGGCGGTTACAGTTGAACATTTGTTAAAGAGTTGCAGCGTTGCCTTGCTGGTTATGGTACAGGGCAAAAAAAAAAAAAAAATCCAGTATCTAAACATGTTGAGGATCTTCTGATGATTGTCTTGCTGGATGGAGCTGGGCACATCACACATGATTAAAAAAGCCATTTCACAGTGAAAGGAAAAAGAAAATCACGTATGAATTACTGCAAGTCACTTTGGACAAACAGTCTGATAAATGTAAATATGTATTATGAGCTTGACAACAAACAAACAGTAAAGTGTTTATCCTACGATAGTGTTGTGTGATTTTTGGTGCAGATGCATTTATTGTCATTAGGAAGACACTTTACAGGGGGAAAAAAAATCAACTTTTCTGGTGCTTCTCTCTTGTTGACTGATGAGTGAAGTTACTGATACAGACTGGTCGACACATATCCTGACAGGCCTACAGAAATATCTAATAAGTAAATAGCACAGTCTATCAATGAGTCAGTCTGCTGCAAGGAGGAAACTGTGGTAACCCAAAGTTGTCAAAGTGACCTCATTTAAAAGCCAAATTCAACCAGACACAAAGATCAGTTTCGGGTCAGCCGTACGTCATCACTCTCTCATGTTAGTGTTTTCTATCATGGTAGATTTTATACAGTCATGTATCTGTTGGGACAGTTATCCCGTCTTCTTCAATGTCAGAGTGGGAGATTTGTGTTTCCGAAAAAACAGTCGGAGTGAGACCTCGCTCTCTTTTTTTTCTCCCCCCTGCTCTCTGGAATGGACCAACTGCGACGTTTCAGCCCGGTGACGCAGTTACGTCAGCAGTCGGTAGGCGGAAAAGCGGCAGTGTGTGTATCTGTCTGAGCAGATAAAGCCTAACCGGGTGTTTTTATTTCGGAGCTTCATACAGGGGAGGGAGAGAAATTAAAACGATCAGCTGCTCGCCTGCTCAGATGGCGGTTCCCGCGGGTCACACGGACATGCAGACGGACAGAGGCGGCCTGAGCGGTCAGACGCTGTCCGCCGAAAACAACATTGACATCGACGAGAAAGAGTTGGAAAACATCACAAAGAAACACCGAGAGGACGAGACGACGACGCTTCCCCTGCACTCACCTTGGACGTTTTGGCTGGACAGGTAAGACTCGCCGCGTCGCCAAACCGAGTTTAATTAAGAGTCTTCGGAGGAGGAGGGGGGCGGGAGACGAGCAGGAATGATGGAGGGAAAAAAATATGACCGAAGGCCGAAACAGCTTCCCCGAAGGCCTCCGGGAGCGAAATGTAGCGGGAGAGTGTCCGCCCTCCACACCGCCGCTGTGTACAGAACCTTTTCCCCAGAAAAAAGTTAGCATGTCCACCGCTGTGTTACCCAACAGTGGCTGCTGCCTGACACGGCGGACATGTTTGGACTGCTTGGTGTTTTATGTGCAGTTCAGGTTACTTCAGCTCTGTTTCCCGGCAGGGGAGACTGAGAGACTGTCCACCTTCACCCTTTTTTTCAACAGCCACACATGTAGGCTAACACTAGTGTGAGGCTGAGATGCACTGGGTCCTCACATGGGGGGACACTTTATTAGCAATGTGAGTGTCCTTACTGCAAAATGTCCTGAAAGCTTGTCTCATGAAGAGCATGCTAACGTTACATAAGTGTCTTTCCTGCGTATGAGATCATAGGAATGTTGCCTGTCACGTGTGCTTTGTGTTTTATTGTTTCATGGAGGAGACTGTGAAAGAGACACATGATAATGAATCAACAAGGATAATGAGAAGTGAAGAGAGCATTGTTCAAATTAAGACAACAACCTGTATAATCAATACTCTTTTTAGCACAGCAACTGAAAATGAATCAGCAGCCATTCTGACATATCTAAAAAAAAAAACCAACAAAAAAATAAACTGCAGCTTTTCTCTGATTTATAAGATCAGATATACTTTTGTTGATCCCACCTGGTAGAAATTCAAATTGAAAAGCAGCATGAACACTGATATTCAGGACCGATATTCATTTGCAGAAAAGTGAAACTCTTTGTGTTGAGCAACCTGCGATGAAATAACCTTTGCACAGTTTACCCAAGTGCTGCTCTCGAGCACAATTTTGAGGTACTGTAGTTGAGTCTTTTTTTCCATTTGTGGCACGGCCAGCAATAAAATGCTCACAGGCCAGCAGCCCCACCTGCATAGAAATATATAAACAAAAACATGTAAATCTAGTGGGGACGTCGCCAATGTCATCTACTTGGACAATAAACCAATAAACAAATGTCTCTTCAGGGGACAATCAAAGTGAAACGTGCTCCTAGCCCCAGTGAAATAAAATGTCAAAACTGAAGGTGTATGTAGGGGCTTCGGGTTTCAAGGGGGTTCACGAATAAACAGTCTCCTCATCAGAATGATTCTTGGCAACTGAGAAAACACAACAGGGACCAGAGTTTCTGGCTGGCAGTCTAAGGGGATGAGGTTCTTAGTGAGCCAGGGACAGATTCTCCTACTTGCATGTCCTCCCCACCACGTTGATTTGATAAATGTAGTTACTAGTTACTTACAGGCTGTTTTTAAGTGTGATGTGCTACCAATCAGATAGTGCCGTGGGCGGGACATGGTGCGGGAGGATGCTGGATCAGACACAAAGCAGCACATTCTTATAATTGGTTTATTTTATCGGCAAGTTGACTGAAAAACTGCAGATGCCAATGACTGGAAAAATGCTGAATATCCTCCCCAGTAACCAGCGAAGGCCGATCATCGGTCTGCGCCTGTAACAGAAGGTAGCATTGCAAGGTGGCAGACTTGAGCAAAATTTTAAAAGAATTAAAAAATGCTAGCAATACAGGAAGGTATCAGTGTGCAAATATGAGATATTTCAGAGCAAGTATATTTTTGTTTTTGGAGTGTTGGTTTTATGAAAAGGAGAACATGCGAAGATGCTACACCAAGTTTACTCAAGGTAACAGTGAGTTTTGTTAGGACAGTGTCAGAGAGCGACGGGGGAAGTTGGTGAATGAGACTGACCGTAGCGTAACTCATCTGTGAGCGTTGGTGCTCGCCACCAGCACTCAGTGTGTTACGATGAGCAGCAGCCACATGTCCCTGCGCCCTGCCTCGCCCCCCCACACACATCCCTCTTGTTGCACTGTTGTCGGGGCTAGATTGGAATAGGAATTATGATCCTGTTAGACATGTGTGAAGGAGGATCTGAGCACATGTGAAATGGAAATATAAGGAACGTGACACACCAGCTGAAATGACTGCTGTTTGTGACGCTCATTAGGCTTGCTGTTAACCTGTAGACTTAAGTGCTCTTTATTGACATATGCACGTGTTTTAAAATAGATTAGCTAAGCAAAAAAAAAAAAAAAAAAAACATGGACCCTGACCATGTTTGCTGGTGAGCAGCACGGTCAGCAGCTTCTCTCTGTCGCTGAACCATCACTGCGAACCTGAATAGTTCTCACTTTTTCCCGCAGGTCATTACCAGGAACGACGGCCGCAGAATGTGAGTCCAATCTGAAGAAGATCTACACGGTGCAAAGTGTTCAGGTGAGATTTGGTGTCGGCTTAAAGGGCTTCATCATCAGAAGGGCAAAGGGATCAAATGCATGACTCGGCTAAGAGTCCAGTTGGCTCGAGAAGAGAGCCCGTGATGAAAGCGAATATGCAGTTCTTTGGCACTTAAAGCTGTAGTAGGCACGGTCAGCGGGGGGAAAAAAAAAATCCAACTCTGCCATCAGTGTGTGGATGAATGAACGTGGCATGTGTTGAAACGGGCTTTGAGTGGTTGGTAGAACAGAAAAGCACCATATAAATGCATGTGTACTCACCATATGACACATGAACATGTTCAGTTTATGACAGACCACTGCTGTGAGTGCCTGCAAATGTCTAAAGTTCTTCTTGAGTAACATGTTGTGTGGCAAGACTGACAGTAGCTTCTACCATTGTATGCTGCAGTGCATACATTATTGCCTTTGGGTATGATGCTCCAATGGCTTGTCAGTCAGTGGACTGATATTTCAATGTGAGGATGGGCGTCATAAAACAGGCAAAACTAAGTTGGTAATATTGCAGTGTTTAATCTTTGTTTACGTGACTCATTTTTGTAAACACAGACCAGACGTTTAGTTTCAGTTTGAATGAGCAGAAACACACAGATTGCAGGAAGTCAGACTCTTTGATTACATGTGAACGCGTTCTTCGATATCGAGGCTTATATCCAAAGCTTTCAACAGGTTGTTGCCCGTTGAAACATTTCAACTGGATTACAGCAAAGCAAGTAGAGCATGTGCTTCTAGGGGAGCCTGCCAAAACAATCAGCCGTAACAAAACCTGGAAAATCCACCAACGTGCAAAGTGTGACATAGCTCATGTGTGAAAATACAAAACATCTTGTAAAAAGCTTTGCCTTAAGAATTGTTTCTCTCTTTTGTGTGTTTGGCTTTATTCCCATTGTCAGTATAACTACAGTGCTGTGAGTAATCCAGATACACGCCGGATGAAGGGGGCGAAATTCTGCTATTGTGTCACAACAAAAGGAAAGTAAATGATCTCTTGTCCACATGTTGTAGGTAACACCTGTCTGCTTTTCCCTGTTTGCAGATGTTCTGGAGCGTATACAACAACATCCCTCCAGTCACAGCCCTGCCTTTGAGATGTAGCTATCACTTAATGCGCGGAGAACGGAGGCCACTGTGGTGAGCTTATTATTACTTTGAATATGATATCATCCCTCAACACTGGCTCGACCGGAGGGGTAACTTGTGACTGTAGCTCATGCAGTCAGTAACTGCCTTGTTCAGTTGTAACACTTAAATTCAGAATTTTAGTCAGTTGCATTGCAAAAAAATTACAACACAAAACTCACTTAAATTAAAATACATTTAGATGTTAAATATCTCCAAACTGTAGCTTTGTAACATTTTGGAATCATTACATAGTTACTACTAGAGACCATCTTGCAGTGGGAGCTCACCAGCATCGACACCTGTCAACATGTTCCGACTACAGAGTACTCACTAGTAGTCATTACTACATTAATGCTCAATTTTCATGGATCAGAGCTGACCCTGTCCTATCTGCTCTCAGGGTCAGACCCTGTACCAGCTGTTCTCAGGGCCAGACCCTGTTCTAGCTGTTAATCATGTTAACATGTTAAAGTAAACATGTTTCATAACCATTGGAAGCGCATATTTTGAAGCCCCCCCCCCCCGCCGCCCTCCTTTTGTCCTTCATGCACATGGGAGACAAGATTCACACTCAGGCCAGTGTTTTTAACACTTTTAATATGCAAAGAGCAGTGTGCCAAAAAAGGCGCTGTGAGGATGACTGCTATCTATTTAACATGTTTGTGCAAACGTTTTATGAGGAAGCAATACGTTAAACATGATAGTTAGATGCCAAGAGTACAAACAATGCATACAAACTTAATTCATACATTTTGTTTGTTTACAACAACGCCTTAATGTGATGCTTACTACCAGTCAGGAGTTTTGCTCATGCTCATGTTTTACAGTGCCTTCTGATGGACATTTTTGTATTGTGAAAACATTTATTTCTATGCCTCTTGAATGGAATTGAAGTAAAATAAATATATTCAGAATGTTTTGTGAAACTTTAAAATGCAACACCATAGAATACTTTTATTTTTCATCCTTTAACCAAACAGGGAAGAAGAAAGCAATGCAAAAGGAGGAGTATGGAAGATGAAAATACCAAAAGAAAGCGCTGTAAGTGTTTTGCCCCCCTTCACACAATAATGCTGCTTAATTATATGAATGAATATCTGATTAATGTATTATTATTGTGTGTTCTTTTTGTCTCAGTCTGTAGTTTGGAAAGAATTGTTACTTGCTACTATTGGGGAGCAATTTGCAGATTACTGTTCCTCAGGTGAGCTCCTTTATGTACATACATGATATGTTTCTTTTTTTCAGAATATATACATTTATACTTGAACATGAAATAAATATTTTTTTTTTTTCCCCAAACAGAGCAATAACAGTTGATTATTTGTTCACAGCCTGTTGTGTCTGCTGTCTGTTTGTTTTCCAGATGATGAGGTCGTTGGCGTCAGTGTTAGCGTTCGAGATCGTGAAGACGTTGTACAGATCTGGAATAAAGATGCATCTCTTGCTACCGAATCAAATATCTTGGGGAAAGTCTATGAGCTCCTCCCATCCATAACTTTTAAAGCTGTTTTTTATAAGTGTAAGTATGGCTATTCTTTCCTAAGTGCGCTCCAACTGATTGGCCATGGTTCCTTAGAGGTTGATGGTTGGTCTATAGAAGAGCAGATAAACGTGTGCAGAACTTTCTCATGGCACAGCTAAGATGCCATAGCGTACTCCAGGGCTAATTACAGATTGCATTGTCTTGTGCTGCTACCTATAATAACTGGCTGACCACTCAGCACGAGACCCAAGAAGAATATATCCATCCTCTCAGTTTCAAACAGCTTGCTGGCAGAGCCTCACAAATATGTTGTGCCGGTGAAACCAAGAGAGCAGTACAAATCTGTGTTGAAATCTGCAGGAGAGCTAGTAAACGGTAACAGCCAGTGAGCAGAGAGTCCTGTCATGCGTTTGGCTTCAGGAGCTAACTGCCGGTGGAGCTAATAGCTCAGAGCAGAGCTAAACACACAACAACACGACATAGAGTTATACAGTAAAACTCTTTAGCTGAGTACAGTTTAGAGGTAAAACTACTTTGAGTTTGGGGTTAAAAAAACATTTTACATCATTTTACCAAAGTGATGAAAGTAACAACATACAAGCAGCGTAAAGGTGTAGGAGTGGTGACTTCAGGACAAATAGACCACAGTATAAAGAAAATAAACAGTTGCATTAAAGGGGTTTTTATTAAGCCACTGATAACTAACAAGTATAGTTAACAAGAAGAAAAATCCTTTAGATTTTTGATCCGTATCAGCTGATACTGCCTGCAGTAATCTGTGATCAGCCACAGAAAAATCATTTTCACTCCACCCTTATTTTTTTCCACTTTTGTTTTGGATGTAAAAATGGAGATGAGCTTTACAATGACGTATCAGACTATTGGAAAAAGTACACGTTTGTATAGTGGACTTAACCATGCACACTTGTAAGCATACTATAGGATAAGAACTGTACATGGCCGTAGGCTAACCAGGTCTTCTGACAGTGTAGAAAAGGCATTAACACAAATGGCCTACATACCTTCATACCTGCTCCACATAACACATTCACATGGTCAGTCTTGTTACCACACGTTAACATTTGTTCCCAAAATTGTAATAAGTGAAGGTTTTAGGTAATTGGATTGAAAGACTGAGATTTTATTGTTGAACCTGTGGCCAGAGAATATGTTTGTAGACTTGATGTACAGGTTGAATGACTAACTGGATGGTTTATACTCACCGTGATTCCTTTATCTTTTCCAGCTCACATGGAGCATCATGCCTTTGAAGGAGGACGCTCAAGACATTAGATTGTAAAGCACTTTTTTAATTTTTTATTTTAACCTGAACTGTTCCTGCCTTGTCATGAAGGCACTGTCCACAACTTAATCAAGGATATTATTTTGCATTCAACGAGAAATGTCATCATTATATTTTTATAACTTTTAATGACTGATGCCTTGTTTCATTTCGACATGGGTCCTAAAGCTCTGAGCTCTTCAGAGAACGTATATCCAGCATAAATCTCGTCCACAGTTCATTACTCCATGTTGACTTCCTGCTATACTGAACTGCACTGTCATGGTCCTGTTTTCTGCACGGCCTCTGGACCTCCACAATTTATTCCTGGTATAGAGGTAGCAGCTACATAATCTAATGTGTTTCTAAAAGTTTGATACGCACGACATCTCAGTTCTTCTGTCGTAATTCAGTTAGCTTAATCAGTGCCAAAGCACTTTTCTGCTGTCTAAGAAGTTTTTATCCTCTACAAGTTTTTATTCAGCTGGAGTTTTTCCACTTTGGAGGATGGAGTGAATGTCCCCTTTGATTCCTTGTAACTTCATCAAGTCTACATCAAACCTAAATCAGGGTAACACTTGGAAATATTGCACACGACTACCTATTCCAGTCACAGTGTCCCTCAGTTATAAAGCCATCACAGGGAATCAGAACATATCTTAAGACAGATGTGGCCCTAAGAAACATTTCTGACATGTTTTTTTGTTTTACAGCTTTAGTTGAAAGAGCAGAAACCCATCCTGAAAGGTGCCTCTTTGAATGTTCTCATCCTCACTGCATTTGACATTTCTCTGCATACAAATGTTGAAAGTAGACCCTCTGCTCTCCCTTAATGGAGTCATGGATTGTTTAGTGTGTTACTCCGAAGCGATACTGCACATTTTTGTGCTCAACCAGTGGCGCCCCTTTGTACTTGTCTGTGCTCGTTTCCCCTGCTTACTGGACTGCGTCCATGTAACCACAACACACAGAGGGAAAAAATGCAGCATTATTTGCTTTAAAGAAAATAACATCAGTTCTAGCATGGTTGTTGATACAATGTCAAACATGACACTTGGTAAAAAAAGTCAAGTAAGACAAGTAAATGTTAACTGCTGCTTCAAAGACAAGTCCACCTTAAATAATGAGTTATGCTGATCTCACCTGTGGTCATGTTGATTATGATCAGCACCACTTCTACTAATAAATAGAAAAACTATATTTTTCTGTCAGATCCCTTCACACTTTGTCTGAGATCTCATCATCCAGTCCGAGCCCCCTCCTCTAACACTGTTAACACGTGACTGTTGTATTTCGGTGTAGGCTACAGTGAACTGAATGCTTCTGCCACTATCACATCACTTTTTATAGACCAGTTTTGGACTGGTCGATGAATTAGTTAGAAGAGGACAACATTTCCTTTGTAAACAGGATTTTTGCAGTGACATGGACAAAGTAAATAAAATGGAAATAAAAATTAAAATGATCAGCATCTGTGTTTCTTTGTGTGAAGTGCAATCTTCACAATAACACAAGTATATGTGTGAAAGGATGCAGTTGTGGTGTGTGTTTTAATACCTCATCTGTTACTTATGCCAAGCTGTTTAGTGCTGATTCATCGCATTTAATTATAGCAGTCGTACTTTGACGAGTATGTCTCCTCAGGTGAGAGTGGAAATACCTCAAGAAGTCTCGCAAAGGTCAGGAAAGCAGTGAGAAGGCAACGGCTCTGCAATTAAGACCTTAATGTGTTTCTGAATTTATAGTACATGATAACCTACTCATTTCCATCAGTGTGTTAACCAGCCTTTTTCACTGCACACATCTCGACCTGTTATAGTCAGAAACGCGCAGGTTTACTTGATAACAGTGATCATAGCCTGGTTCCCTTTAAGTGCCTCAGTAGTCACGGCAGTGTGACAGTGAGCCGGCATGAATAATAGAAAAGACCCTGAAACTGAAGCAGCTGCGTGGAATTCAGACGTCATTATTTTTCATTAATTACCCCTGTGATTTTCCCACAGTGAAATGATTTCGGTGGATAAGACATTTTAAAGCTGCATTATGAGGCAACGCTGTCTCTGCAGCCCAATCTGTAATTCATTAAAGACATAAAAAACATGCTTATAATCAATGTTTATGTGCTTATAGCAATGCATAATCACGGTTATAAGCACTCCTAAGAAATCATGATGCTTAATCATAAACACCCATACATATTTATAATCATCATAACATGTTATAAAGTATTCTATAGCAATGTATAACTAACTATCTCATTACTTTTTAACTGGATTTCATGCACTGACTTTGTTACTTAAAACTATGAATATATGTTGCATGAGGTGGATTATAAAGCATTATGGACAAATTTAGAATGCATATATATAGGATGTTAAAAGTGCATTTTAATGCATTATGGACATACTTACATAGTGTGCCATAATGAGCCTGTAGTTATACACACTCATAAATATTCTTTAGAACAATAATGATAATACATTTAACAAGCCAATAACCGTACTACTGTTATAACTGCTGGTGTAGTATAATTCCTATAGTTTCATAATACATTATGGTCATTTTTAAATGCATTATAATCAATGTTAGGATGCATTATGATGACTATATAAGTTACTTATAGGTGTCATAATAGATAGCTAGGCGCATTATAATGCATTGTCAATAAGTTTAAGAGCTTCATAGAAAATATTACCCACTAGAATGAAATGTTGTTTGAGGGCAACAAGCTGTAAACACAATATTGACATAAACACCTTTAAAGTCGATATGTCTGCGTGAGCAACCTATTGCTTACAAGCACATTGGATATGTACGGATACATACAGATGTATATGGAGCAACGTCATCTTTCATTTTGAGCTGTTTTCTGGCCACATAGTGTCAGCTGTGTTTAGGACTCAGTGAGGAGATACCTGGCCCTTTAGCCACTACATGTTCTACTATACTTTGGCCTGTGGCTAACTTGGTGCTGAGGAGGCAGTGCACAGCGGGTTTGCTCGAGCTTTTTTAACGAAAACATGCTGCGTCTGAGTTGAGAGTGAACCAGAGTAGTAAATCTGTGGGCGTACAAAAACCCCCCCCAAAAAACCCAATGCAATTAGCTGAAAAGTGCTTTGGAGAGCGGGCGACTGCAAAATTAGGTTCTTTGCGGTTTCGTCACGACCGATGCCTTTCATATTACACAGTTATTTGGTCCTTTGTTGCAGCTTTAAATCCACATACATTTTGAGGGGTTGAGGGACTGAACTTTGAAGAACTTCAAAGAGATGTTACAGCACCAGTCTGTTAGTAGGCACTCATTTAAGTCATATTTAGTAATTTGGGTGTAATCAAGAGTCAGTATTGTGTAAAAACAAACAAAAAAAAAAAAGTCAGTGTAACTTGTGACTATGGAATTTGATTTTTAAAAATGTAATGTCTTGATTATGAAAGGTCTTATCTTCACGAGATAACAATGTGCAAAGGTACAGTGTGTTAGGTTTTAGGATGACCTATTTGAAAGATATAGAATATAATATTCATAATTCTGTTTTCCTTATAATCACCTAAAACTAGCCATTTTTCATCTACAGAGGGAGCAGGGCAGGTCTGCAATGTTTCTACAGGAGCCCAGAACAAACAAACCAAACACTGTCAGCGGAGGAGCCTGTTATGGTTTTTACTGGACACTGTAGGGTCTCCTTCTTGCTTGGAAGCAGAGGGCAGTTACTACAGTTACTAATTACCTGTTAAAGACTGTAATTAGTAATCTAATCCAGGTATCATAATATCAAGGTAATGTAACATAATTACTTTCCGTTACTTTTGCATTACCTCAATACCAAACACATGCAAATAAAGACGAGACAAATGTATATACACTTGTCTCACTCAAGACCTGAGGTGTGTTGTGTGAGACTTGTGAAGTGTTGTCGTGTGTGTTTTTGTATGGTTACAAACTAGTACATCATTCTTTTTTAAAAAAAAATTGTAATCCTGTCAGTAATCCCCCCTTTTTTACTGAATGTATCTGTAATCTATAGGCCTTATTTTCCCCAAACTTTGCTGGAATATCTTTTTTTTTTCTTCCAAATTATTATTCAAGCCTATGAGAGAGGATGAGGGGTATTCAGTTGGTTGCAATCTGTAACCTTGCTACTAGATGCCAAATCGCACACACACCGGACCTTTAACTATTTAAACAGTTGTCCTAAGGTCTTGATTCAGTCAAAGTTTCTCCCATTTTGTTCAATCTGCTCTGCTGTAGGTTTGGCTTCACAATCCAGACCACAGCCATCGAGGAAGTCCTACCCTTGGATGTTTAAAGCCAGTTTATTGGCTTAGGTGATCACACTTTACTGTAAAATCTGAGAATTAAAAGGTACTGTGTGCTGTGCTTAGTCTTGGAATAGGGCTGTTTTTGTTGGCCTTGTTCAGGCGTCTCATTTTTGAACTTGAATTCTGTGCTCAGTCTTTCACTGGGCTGGTTTTAACAGGCCTGGCTGTGTTTATGTGCATTGCTCTGCAACATGTTTGACTTGTTTGAGGCGTCTGTGGGTTTATTACAAGTAATCACGCAGTGGAAGACAGTGGTCATGTTTAGATAATTTCAGTTGTGATTCTGCAGCCTAATTCAGACCTTTTTTGACAGGAAACCTGATGACATCTTGCCAAATCATATCACATGAGCTGTTTTGATCTCTCAACACATCTGACATCTTACACATACAAGAACTGATGTGAATCTGTCTTGTGAGGGACCTGAGGGCGAGGGATTTCTGTTCATGGGCAGCTTGCCTAGGTTTCGGAGTGTGTCGTGTACCCTGTGGTTATCAAATGCACTGAGAAGGCGTGTCAGTAATTTAGAAAAAAAAACAGACCCGAGTGCATCTGCCTCCACACTGAGCTGCACTTTCCCAGCCAACTGAAATGGTTACTAAAATTGCCATGGCTAGCAGCACACTCACCATCCCTTAGCTTGAACCTGATTGTATCCGCAGCCAACGTTAACAAAAGTTCACCAGTCAGTGGCTTGTGCATTCAGAGACATTGCTCTAATGATCAGAGGCAGACAGAACAGCTGACCCGGCTGGCAGCAGCTACAAAGAAAAGCTTCTTGATCTTTAGGGAAATGCCTCTGTTCTTCTGTGATTTGCGCTGACAGACGCAGTGTAACAGAACCATGGTGATACATTTCAAAAGCAACCTTGCCGTTAAACCTTTGCATAAAACCTTCTAAAAAAAATGTTTTTTAAAGACCATCAAAAGTGAATTTTTTAACGATGCTGTCGAAACCATTCGAGTTGTTGCTCTGTCTGCTATAATTGGCCAAATTCATCATCTGTGTAGGAAGGCTAAGACGGTTTCAAGTTCATTACCTGCATGATTATAAAATGAAGTAAGTGTTATGGTTTTACACAAACACTAAAAAGAGGATGTGGGCTAAAGCTTGTTGTGATTAGCACTCGCCATGGTAACAGTGACATCAGACCTATTTATTATAAACATCTGGGTAAGAATAAGTTGACAGCTCGCATGTGCATGTGACCTCCAGAGGGCTCCTCTGTTGGAATGAACTGCTGCCATTAAACAGGTTCTCCAGTCAACATGGAGACTGTTTCATAGTGTTGAAAACTACAACAGAATCACATGCCACACACTGGTACGACTTGCATATCACTGTACCACGTTGTCAGTCGGTAGTCTGGGCAGGTACTGTATCAGTTGAACAGGTAGTGATTATGGGATACCTGTTGCTGGATACTGAAAAACAGCAAAAAATACTGTTTAACAAAATAAAATATACAGTATATTTAATATATATAATATATAAAATATTCAAGAGCCTCTTTAAGATGAACTGAGGATTTTTTAGAATCAGGAGTTCCAAAGAAAGTTGATGGATTAAAAAACATTAATATATGAAATAAGGTTGTAAATTTGTAAGTGTCATTGTTTTTGCTTTTTTATGTGACTGAAAATATCACTGTCCATGTATTGGACACTATTCATGAAAGAGACAGGACCTGTTTTCACATCACCACCACTCACTTGCATACTCAAATGGCATCATTCAAGATTCAATTATTTTACTGCTTTTACAACAAGGCTGTGTGACGAGATGAGGTGTGTAGTTCCATATAGGCCTACGCTTCTCACAAAAACTGAAATTATGAACATGGATTAATAAATACTACCAAACAATTGTGTTAATATCTGAATCATACACATGCAAATGGAAATATACATAATGAGCTGTTGTTGAAGTGCATGGACAAATGTCTTAAGTTTGTTGAATGTGATACCTTGAAAAAACAAATGATCTTTGAAAGATTTAAAGATCATTTGTAAATCTAATTTAGATAATTGTGCAGAGACACTGCAGTTAAAGAGTATAATTTTTGACTAATAGATATCATTATTAATCTTCCCCAGTGGGTTGCTTACAGAAAGCCAATTATTTTTCAGAAATGTTTTGTTTTAATATGTAAATAGTGCATTATCCAGTTTAAAAAAAATGCACCAATATGCTGAATTTCCAGGAAGACATATGAACACTGAATAAAGACAGATGTCTGTCTTTCTGTCTTTCTTGACATATTAGAGCTTTTTACAGAGGGACTTTTGGATGTCTCTATGTATCACTCCACAAAGCAGAAAACAATGTCAAGAGCCAAATAATTAAGAAAGAAATATGGAATATTTTATAAATCAAGCTATGAATGATATATTTACAAACCCCACTGTAAACACCTTTAGAATACAGAAAGTAGTGGAACTGGAAAGTTTGCTGCAGAAGTGGATAATTCTGGCTCAGAGTCTCAGAAATAAACTCATTTTGAGAAAACAGCCTTGAAAGATATGTATTGTAAATAAAGAAATAATGGCATATAGGCTAAAACTTTAAACTAATAGATATTACCAATGAATTCCCAAATCTGTATTTTGGATGTTTTCTGCCTGAGTGACATCTCATGGATGCAAATAGCCCGAAATCTCAAAATTGACCAGTGAATGAAAAAAAATGTGTTTTTTTTCCCCCCATTGTGTCTGGTTGTAATAATACATGCCTTTAAGGATTCGGTTATACAAAGAAAAATATGGTAACACCATAAAGGAAATGTTCAGTTCCTTACAGTTTACTGTACATCTTGGAAAAAAAATACTGAATTGTCAAATGTGTCCTTTACCTTTACCTAAAACTTTGAAACTTCTGTTTGATGACTGAAAATGAAAATGAAAGCCCTCTAGTATATCTACAATTGCAGAATGATCATGAAGGTATCATGAGCTCTGCTCTCTTCCTCTTTTCCTCATTGACAGTTGTTCACTGCTCATTATCTGTACAGTCCTCTCCCTTTCATTATGTGTTGAATGCTACAGCCCCCAGCGGCAGGGGAAAAACACCGTATGAAAGCCATCCATCCCCCTTTGGGAATCAAGAGGAGCCCCTATTCATTTGCTTAATTACCTAATTAACAGAAAGCTAATTACTTTGTTGTGTGCACGCGTATGTGTGGAGAGGTCGTTACGTAACAGATAGCGATCCTCAATTAATTTGTAACTACACTCCATCGAGTCAGGGGCTTAATCCACACAACACATCACCGGCGTGACACCAACAAAACATGATAATAAATTCGGAGCCCGACACATGGCTGCTGGGCTTCGCTGAGCTCATAGATCCGGTATTGACATGCAGATCAGGCTGCTGACGACTTAGAAAGCTCAGATCATGTGTTAGATTGTCTTCACGACACTGTGCATACATTTGTTATTTTCTCATTAACTGCATCAGGAAATCCTGTTTACAATTTGATAAAGTAATCCTATAAAAGAGTTTAAGATTGGCATGATATACAAATATCCAAATCAATAACAGCCAATCAAAAGCCAGATGAAGACAGTGTAGTTATTTTGTCTCTGGGATGTCAAAAGGTCGAGCCTTTCATGTCAATCATTCTCTGTTTGCATAATTAAATTCTTCTAAAATCATACATTTTAATCATAAAGTTAGGGTATCGTCTGACTGGCTGAATGTGAATGTGTGTGTATATCGCCTTAAATCATATATTTGAATCCAACTCTGCAGCTTTGATCAGCTGAATGACTCAGAGGACATCTGTGTGTAGCTGTGGTTTCGTGGGCCCTGTGGTCATCGAACACAACATCATGATTTTAGGCCGTGCACAGACTGCACTGCTGTGTGTCTGGCGTAGCTTCGGGGTACTGACGACAACATAAATCCTGTATCTTCTGCATCTTGAACGTGGGAATTTGGCTTTATCGGACTCTTTTTCAGATGGACTACTGTGACCTGTAGGATTGAAGATACGCTTTTTCAAAAACAAAAAGTAAAGAAAAACTGATTTTAAATTGACTCACTGTTAGGTCACTGTTTTTTGTATGCAATAATGTATATAATTAATCAACATGGACACAGATCATCTTTTCTACTATCTTTCATTCCTGCATCATGTTTCTTTTCATGCTTTTGTTTTATTTGTAGGTCTAATTTGTAAGAATTCCCAGCTAGTCAAATACTGACCCTTAGGGATAGCGGCTGATCTGACCTACCATACAATCCCAAAGTGTCAGTATTTGATGAGTTTGGGAATGAGACACGAAAATCGACACTCATATATAACCTGGATCTTTAAGGCTTCCTGTTTGAAGGATATGTACTGTATGTGCTTCTTGTCAGAAACATAAAAACACAATGCAGACACACAATAAGAAAGTACAAACTATTTAAAGATAAACAGATACACAAAAGAGGGAAATTGAGGATGATGTGTTAGTAGAGGTACGAAGAAGGAGAAAAGAAGGAGAAAAGACACCAACAAAATATCGCTGAGCATATGTAATGTATTACGTTTCTTTGACTAAATGAAATCCAACATTATGAACCATGCTGGTGTCACATACAGAGGTGGTCAGAGTGGATGGCAGGCAGACAAAATGTACAGCTGTGACACCAGGATTTGCACTCAGGTTGTGGTGAGCGTTCGGCAACAAACACACTCTGGTTAAGTTTAGTAAAAGATATTTACAGTTTGTGTGACAGTAATTTAATCTAGAGAACTCACTTTGGTTACGTTTAGGTAAAGATCTTGGGTATATGTTTATAAAAACTTGTTTGTTAAATAATGAAGAAATGTAATGTTTAGGCTTCTTTACATTCACACAAAGTTCCCATTTTAATTGTGCACTGTGAGTACCACACAAAACAACCTGACAGTTTGTGGAAAGTGCACACATGTCCTATAGTTAAAATTTTGTCACACTGCCGTGACACTGGGCTGGATGTAACTGATATTCTAACATTCCTGTAACTAACTACAAAGTGTGTACATGTCATACAAATTAAATCCTACAGTACATTTACAGCTGTTGGATCATATTATAACCTGTCTGATACATCCACTTCATCTGGTCTTTTTAACAATTATTTTATTTAAAAAATGTTTTTTTTTCTAATTATATTAAATGAAATCAAGATCAAATTCAGGGCTCAAACTGTGCAGGAGTGTTTTGTTTCTGTTTGTTTGTTTGATCACTCAGTATGCAGGTAACAGGAAGCAGTAGGTGATGTTGTGTTTTCCTGTTTCCTCATTTTATGTCACTGTAGCTATAAATTGACACTGACGAAGAGAAAAAAAAGAGCTCTGTTTACGTTAGTTTACAGTCACAGTTGCTATGATTGTTGTTGGTGTGCTCATAATATTATTTCAAATGAAGACAGGCCTGAAGCCTGATGATTATATTTCTGCACTGAGTGATCAGTCACACATTCAGAGGCAAGAACTAGACTGAGTGTGACAGTGACATGAGCTCGACAGCCAAACAGTCCACAATGACCACAACGCGGTGACTGTGACTTGTGACTACTGTAGTAATTTGTGTTTGGTGCCGGTCACAGAAGCAGAACACGCACATGCACGCACGCACGCACACACGCACGCACACACACGCACACACTGAAACTGTTAACAAAATTACAGATGAGATGTATGTAAGAGGATACAGAATGTTAAGTAAAATCCTGATATAACTCACCCTTAGAACAGTCGTTTCTCCTGTGCCCAGGTCTGGTCAGAGGGTGGCGCTCTCTACCAACAAACAGAACCTCCCTGACAGGGTCCACAGCAGCAATTCCTCCCAGATGCAGCCATGATAAATGTAATGTCGTTCACAGCAAAATGAGCTGTGCTCCTCAGACCTTGATCAAGGGCAAAAAAACGACTTCAAGTATTTTCTCTTGAGGTTAAATTAATGTAGCTTTACAATGAGTGTTAACTGGACTGTTGAACTGGCCTGTGATAATTCTCGTCTCAAGTGACAGTGACACTTTTAACTAGTGTCATAATGTTTTTGCACTTTTTGTGTGTATGTGTGTGTGACAGTTAGTGTTGAGGGGGAAAACTGTTTAGAGACTGCTTGCCACAAAAAAAGTGCAAAAGCAGAGCGTATTATTAACTTTGTTCTAATTTAGATGCAGTCATGTCTCTTTAAAAAATATTATGAAGAACTGGCCCACATGTCAGAAAACATAACCGCACCAGACAGAGAGAACCTGCACTCTGGTTATCTACACTGTCATTTTCGAAACCATAATACCACCAAACTCCTCACAGTTGAGATTAAAACATCTTTGATGATTATGTCAAAGCATTTCATTTTTCTTTTAGCACCAAGGCTTTGGAACAGTTGTGATGAACCTCAGACACCCCCCCCTCCCCAAAAAAAGGCAGAAAGAGACAGAAAAAAGAAAAGATTTTTTGTGAAATAATACAAGTAATACAAGTTCATTGTGCCTCAGTTGTAATTAGTCAGCTTAGACATTTTAGCTTTTCTGACAGCCCCCTCTCTCCTGTCACACTTTCAGCTAAAACTAATGCATATCATTACATTTCCCCATAGAAAGGAGCTCCTAAGTGCTCCTAAGTGCTACTGAAATGTACTTGAGACTGTGGCGTTTTCTTGCGAGGGATCCGCGATGCGATGATCGTTGTTTACGAAGCAGGTGGATATGACGTCACGGACTTGGGAACATCAACAACAACAACAACATCCAAATCGGCGATTCTTCTCTTTTTTCCCCCTCCTCCGTTCCTCGCCCTGTTAAAAATCTAATAACAACATTAAGAAAGAGAAAAAAGGGGAGCTGCTCGCGCTTTTCCCTGCGAGGCGGACCGGGAAGCGGCGAGTGTGCAACTCCACATTTTTGCTTTTCTTTTTTTTTTTTCCTCCTCTCCTCTCCTCTCCTCTCTCTCTCTCGACGCCCTCGGTAAGATTATCTCTTTTTTTTCTCCTTGTAGTTAAGTTAGTTAGTTGGTGCCCCCCCGCCGCCTCCCCCCCACCCGTCACCACCACAACCAACCTCGCCAGCCACACCAAGGCGGGCCGAGAAATATTTACTGATATTTGCGTGTGATTTGTTGTCACACGCGGGTCTTGGTACACAATCTAGCGTGCACGGGCTCCCGTACTAGCGAATCGGTACCCTCCGCGTGCGCCTGTTAGCTGCTGTTAAGCGTTTTTCCATTCGGGTAAGTTTCACTATTATCAACCATGTTAACATTAGCTTTTGTTGTATCGTGTGTAGATACCTGCTGCTGCTGCCGCCGCCGCTGCTGCACTCAAACACACACGCACACACACTCGGGAGTTTGTCTTCGGCTTTTTTCCCCCTCTCTTCTGCCGCTTTCCAGAACTGCTACAATTAGCGAAATAAACAAATAAACAAACACCTGCATTGTTATCATGTAAGCTAGTTGTTAGCGCCGTGTGATGCCTCTGTGACGAGCGGCTGATACAGGAGTGTTTTCGGTAACTACGCTACGACTGTTGTATCCTCTACTTTTTTTTTTTGGAAAGTTGGGTTTCTAACTGAGTTGTGGCTGCTCGTGAGACCCCCGTTGTCGGTGGGGGAAATGCACGTTTATAACCTGTACTCGGTGTAAAGTGCCGGTTAGCGGCGGCCGTTAACGAGACCGTAATCGCGAGCCTACCTGCGAGGCAAAGAGCCGTAAAGTTTTTTAAGTTCACGCGGTGAAAGGGAAGTTTGAGTGCCGTGATTTCTTTGGAGTAAGACCAGGCAAGGAGCTTTTCCCCCACGTGTTAGCTGTCCTCCAAACTCCGAGAGACCAGAGGAAGGCAAGACAACTGCCGCAAGCTGTGGTTATTATAACCGTAATACAGTCGCCCCCACCACCACCACCCCCCCAAAAAACGGGCAGGTTAAACTTTTTACCGGTTGTCTGTCGTTGGCGTTATATTGAAGGGCTGGTTTTGGGGCTTCTGCTGCTCGGCGGCACACAATGCATTTAAAGCGGATATTCACCTCTCGGTTAACTTTGAGCTAATTGACGCGAAGGATACTGCGTGTTAAATTGTAATTATTGCGGCGACACCCTAAAGTGAACGTGAAATGTTTTGGACGACATGTCTTATTTAACTGTGTGGCGAAAAGTTTGAGCTAAGTGTTTTTTATTGAGTCAGGTATGGAGGGGGTTACAGCTGGGCATTCTCTTCACTGTAAACAGCTTGAAGTCACAGAGCACTTTATTTTCAGTTGTGGAAAATTGTTAAATTTAGCTAAATTACCAGTTAACAGTTGCTTGTTACCACTGAAGTGTGTGAGTAGGCTAAATATTATTTTTTGTTTTACACTAATCTTATGTTATTCATAAGCACAGTCCACAGGAATGTACTTTAGCAAAAATATTCTGGCATGTAGAAATACTTTAAAAGCAAAGAAATTAAGTAAACCTGTATTTAGAATATTTTACATCCATTTTCTGTTTCAATTATCATTTTACAACAGGTGTATTACAGACCAAGGGACACCAGCCAACATTACGATAATGAATATGCAGCTTTAAAATGTAAATGTGTATATTTTAAACAAATGTCTCGTATACTCAATTCATGTAGTTTTATTATTAACTTGTTAAGTCAGACAGAATTAGTGTATTTATCAAAACAGTATTTTATTTAAAAAGATACAGTTCATGTAAGCCTATGGAGAGTTAACTACATACATATAAGAGTGAAATATGACCCTAATATATTATACAGTAAGTCTGCAGCTGGCAACAGCAGGACTAAAACCATCTGAAATTTTACAAAAGGTAAACTGCAGCTTTAACAACTATTGCTGGCAGTGCTCCCTCCTTCTCGGTCTTTGGATTAGTCATTGTCTGAGGGGAAAAAAACACTTTTTTGTAGGAGAAGTAAAGTAAACAGCCTCCAACAAGCGAACCTTGACAACCCAGATTAAGGAAAACATTGGAGATCAAACAGTGCTGCTGCTGGGCTGTTGTCATGAGCTGCCTGAGAGAGAGCTGCAGACTATTTGAACAGGCACTGGGGTTTGTGTGCTCACTTATGCAGAAATGGACCTTCGCAATTGCTGACCCAGGTTTTAAAACACAGGATGAACTTTCTTTGCAACTTTTCCTGGCCTGCCGTTCGACCACGGCTGTTACATACAGAGAGACAGACAGACAGACGGCATTGTTTCTGATGGGAACAAGCTAACGCCATCCCCACGCGTCTGCTTCTAGAAACAAGAATGGCTGTACTTACTCTGCCCCATACTGCAACTGAATAAATTGAGTTGGCAGGGGGGAAAGTGAAAAAGCTTGAAATTTGAGGAAGAGCAGCTGTATGCAATGTAATGACGCAAGATCCTTAACGCACCAATCTGTGATTCAGTATTATTTGGAAAGCCCTTGTTTCTAGTTTGGCCTCTTCAGGCTGGGGCTAACGCTCTTCTTTGGAGTTGAGGTTCAACTGGTAAGAAAGTAATCAGTCACTCATGCATTCAGTGTGGGGACTCCCATCCCTGAGTGGAGCAGCGCTCTCTTTCATCTGACGGCTCAGTATTTGTGAGCACACATTGAAATACCCTGTGCTGGGTACGGAGGGGCTGTAAACTAACTGTGCACCCTTGCTTGGAGCTGAATGATAAGGAGAGTTATTTTGGGTCCAGTGTGGGAATAAGGTTCCACTTTTGCTGTATTGTTTTTCTTTTTGCCGGCTTCACCCTTCATTTGATTTCAGATACAAGGCGCCCTGAAACCAGTTGCTCGAAGCATTTTTTTTTCTTTTTTTGCACAAAGCGAGACAAGTGACAGATGAATAAAAGGGGATTTTGTGCTAAATGATTTTGTCATGTAATTTTTGCATGTTTGATTCACACAACACAAAGGGGAAGAGTAGTGGCAATATGAAGACGGGTGCAGCACGCTCATTAGTGCTGTATTACATGAATGGAAGCGATAACAAAAGGAAAGCAGTACAATATTTCCAGGGTAAAGGTTAGTGTGTCCCGGCCCCTGTGGCGTGACCAGGCAGACGGTTCTCTGTGCCAGGGAAGGTGATTGGTCAGAGAGTGGACAGCTTCAGGTGTGCTCTGTGCAGCTCCTAGGTCTCTATGGAGACAGCAAAAATACTCAGGATGGCCATTAACTCATGCAGCCATTAATTACTGTCTTCTGCTGTCATGTGTCCTTAATAAAGGGAGGGATGCTGACAAAAAATATCACCTGTCTGCGTGGAAGGACAGGAGTGCGACTGCAATCATTTGACTTACATTGTGTTTCAGGAATTCGATATTGTACAATATTGAGTTGCAGGTTGTCCATCGTTGGAAAATACTGAGCGTTATGTGTTGGCCATGGGATGATATGTAAATCTCATGTCACAGTTATTCTGGCAAAAATAATTGCGATTCACGATCTTATCCTGTTAACTATCGACATTTGCTTAAAATTCTTAAAATGGCACTAAAACACGCAGTAGCAAATGTTTCATGGCATCACAAATAAGACATTTTATTGTAACATCCTTTCCCTGAAAAATGATCTGTTCAGTGAACAAAACTGGATGGAGGCTGTAGAGATGCATCTCCTGTAATAATACAACTTTTTGTGGGGGATGCAGTCAGCAAGTCATGCCATCAGCCACGGTGACGGGATTTTATAGTGACTGGAAGGATGCAGGCTCCCCCTTGTGACAATTAAAAAAAATAGGAAAAAAATCTATATAGGACAATATGTAATCGAGCTAGCTAATATTTATGATTATTCCAGAGCAATTCCCCGTAACCAACTTATTGTTTTCAATTGTTGACTGGGATAATGTCTTATACTGTTCGTACTTATTCTGCGTATTTGCTCTGTCTGTTGAGTTGGTATATTAGATTAATTGTTGGTGTGTTGGTTTCAGATAAAATTAGTCCTGATATTTTAATAAATAACTGGCCCGTTGCAGACAGCGTTTGTTTGTATCATGTTTGATGGGCTGCGTAGCATTTCGCAGCAGCCTCATGGCAGTGGTACCAAAGCTATTTCAGTCAACCCCTTTTCCTGAATCACAGCTCTTAACAATTACTCCATACACACCCGTTTTCTCCGAATGATATCCACATATTTTAACCTTGGATTTCAATCTAGGTAAAATGTGTTCTTATAAATGCTCGTCTGCTACTTGAACGCCCTGCAGGAAACAGCTGATTTGACTGATGGCCTCTTCTCAAACAGGATAAAGATGACTTGGAACAAAGGTTTTGAAAAAATGAAAGGGACTTGGCATTGCACTGTGGTGTGGTTTGCATTGAGATTTGACACTTTTATTAGGGTAATTACAGACCGTGTAGTGAAACCCTGAAACGTTTTCAAGATGTAATCATTTTCTTTACATATTTAATAGTAAGACATGTGGTCACACGTTTAAAAAAAACACCATAAATAAAACTTTAACAGTTTAAATCATTAGATAATTTGTTAATAAGATTAATTATGTCACTGGTATGGTTCTTTCTTTCTTTCTGTCTTTCTTGCTTTTCCTTCTTTCTACTGATGCCAAATATTGCTTTTTTTTAAGCATGCAGATGCTATAAACCGATTCCCCAGCCAATTTGACTTTTAGAGTCACTACTTTAAGAATAATTTACACAGATTGGATTAATACAGATTTCAGTGAGTTATAGTTGTATCCTTCTTTTAAACATTTTAACTCCACTTTAACTAGTCAGTGGTTCGTGTTCTAGAGGCGCTTTACACTTTTTTTACATCGTTGATGTCACACCACAGTACAATAAATAAATACACATTTCCTGCTTATGTCGTTCTAGGTGTACCTTTTTCTTCTTCAGTTACTCAAACATTAATTGATTTGATTTTGTAGACCATGGTCCTGCAGTGCATCAAGAATCAGAGAATTGTTGTATCCTGACACCATGGTTGTTACAGGCAAAGCATTGTGATAGATCGTGAGTTATTTTGATTTCCGCCCCTATTCTTTGTACATCAACATATACTACAGTATAGATACTTTTTTTGGAAAAAATCAGAGAGTCTTTAATAGCACAGCACTTGTCTGTTTTGGGAGTGATACAGGTAAGCTGCAAACATTTTTGTCCAGACTTGTGGGGCTGAACCATATGCTACAAGCTGTGCTCAGCTGCCAGGAGAAACCTCCGCACCTGTTCCTATCAGCTGTCCAGTGTGTATGTCAGTCTATGTGTGTTTATGATGGAACATCGATGGCCCGATGGATGACGTGGCTTTTTCATTGTTAGGGAATTCTTGGTCAAATATATGTCGATGAATGTCTAGACTAAGAGGGTTAACTCAGATGAAACCTTAGGGCAGGGCAGTACATAGATATATTGTTTTTGTGATATGAGACAATATATATGGATGTCCTTATGTAGTGAAATTACACAAGTGTGGTTGCATTGCCAGCATTTGTTGCATTTCAGTAAAGTGATGTCATTTTCTGAACTTACCAGACTGTTCTTATACTTGTTTTTCCCACTTAGTGATTACATCTTTTCTACTGCTGATTATTTTTCAAAAATCTCATTGTCGTAGCATTTAACGAAAGTACCAGTACTCATAGCTACAATATTGTTGCAATACTTCTATCAAGGCTTTTAGTCAATACCATATGATTTGCTGCCCAGATCTCCTAGAAGATATCTCTCACTTGCATTCATTGTCTAGACTAAAACTTTACACGCAGCCTAACATGATGTCATTCCTTATAATGTTCCATCATTACAGTGTTCAATATGTAGGCCCCTCTTTGCTTTCTGGCAATACTGTACAAGTCAGAGGAAGAGGAAAAAAATGTGGTGACGATGACTCTTGAATTCCTGGAGCGGCCAGTGTTGGAATTAGACTATTCCTGCACTTAAATGGTGGTACACTCGTTTACAATGATGCCTCACTGATGTGGGATGTGATGTTTACTTGTAAGAGACAGACAGAGATGTGACTTGGGAGTGGGAAAAGATGCATCACGTTAAAGTTGTAATTTGTAAAGGTTAAATATTTTTATGACAACTTGTGTGGTTTGACAATTTTGTGCTGCTCTTGCCAGAACACACAATCCTGTCAAACAGTGTAAACAATGTGTTATTATGCGGCTATTTCGTCCGCGTTTACCAAGTTCTGGTTCCTACTGTTGGTGCTCTTTTTTTTCTGTTGGGCTGTGGTGGCTGCTCTCACTATCTCTCAGGTTAGAGATACAGTATATATAGCATTAAGACATGTCTAAGAATGACAGGAGCTTTGTCATATATTTTGAGTTGCTTACGTACGTTGGCTCATATGTTTCCCACAATGTTCGAACCCACAGAAATCAAATCACTTATAGTAACAGTGGTTTCTTTTGGTTACCTGCTGTTAAAATTTCTAGGAGAAGGTCAGAGAATGAGGACGGAAGCTGGCAAACTAGGCTGAAAATAATGTGAATTAAACTTGAATACATCACCTCATCTGTGAACCTCTCTTCCTGAGTCATGTTTCCATTAGCAATGTTTTTGTTTTTTTGTTTTTTTTTACATAAAAGACAACATTTCCCATGATCCCATTCTACTTATGTCTTCTTGATTGAGAGACCACTAGCAGCAGAAACTACATACTGTGGTTTGCTGCTGCTGGAAATGTTAATGTTGACCTGCAGTTTTTGGATCCAAGACCTTTCAACGACTGCATATGTAGAGCTGCAGGAATCAATCTGCTTTCATAATCTGGCCATAGATAAAGTCATTATTGGGTTACATCAATGGGAGAATGAAAGTAGAAAAACTGACATTTACTAATGTGAAAATGTCACAGACTATTACTTAAACCCTGTTAACAGTAGCCAGTGTAATGTAAAATGAGGTTGCAGGAGCACATCTTTAAGGGCCTCATCCTTGACTTCTTGGCTGTGTTTTTACTTGGCAGTCCCAGCCTAATAAGAAACATAACATGGCAGGGCCTGCTCTTCCATCATCATTGCTGGGTGGAAAGTTGGTGCGCTTTGATCATGTCTTTTGGGCGCATCACTCCGGCTTAGCCTGCTGCTCGCTATGTGATAAGCCATCAGAGTACTCAGATCTAAGCCGGCAGCTCCGTGGGCTCGAGGAGAGACAGGAGAGAGTAATGGAGATGAGGAGAGAGCAGCAATGCAAATTTTGTTGACAGACTGTTACTGCAGCTGTTCCCTTCGCCTTTGAATCCAACAATGTTACTGTCCATCTCCACTCGTCTGTGAAGAAAAGGCCATGTTTCATTTTTAAGTCCTTTCTTTGTGGAACAGCACTGTTTTCACTTGGTGTGCTTTGCCCTCCTGGCAATTAAAACACCTTTAATTGGAGGTGCATATTAATTGCCTCAAAAATGCATGTGATTTAATGATTTTACAAACAGATCTGTTCAGATGTACTCTTTACTGGTTAACTGATACGAGTCCACTTTGAAGTTGAACGCTCCGTTTTGGCTCGGCTCTCTTCTGTCTGTACATAAAACATCATTTTGAACCCCCCATTATGAAAGGGTGCTCCTAATTGACGGGTTGTTGCTTGTTTATTTGATATATATTTACCAGCTGGGTGGTAATTGGGGAGCAGTAATTACCCAAGATGCAGTGCAGCGCTTCAGCAGAGGTGCTAGCAGGCTGATGAGTCTGGAGCACAGATGAAAGTATGCAGGTTTGTTTAAATACTTGCGAGCGCAGAGCAGCGATGGCTAATTGGGCCTGTGTCCCTTCTATAGTCTCATTGTTTACTGTGATGATGTACAGCGTGAGGTCACAAGCGTGATACTTTTATCTCTGTGCTTTCTTTTTTTTTTTGGTACAATTGCAACCAGTATACCTGAGCTGTTAATAGCAACAATAAAAGGCCAGTGGCTGCATTTGGAGTCCCTCCTGATGATGTAGTTCCTTCACAGATAATGGCCTTGTTAACTGAGATTCATTACCTCTTCATTCAGAGTCCCCTGGATATTGAGGGAGAGAGTGTTCTCAAACTACTGGCTTTGCCATGGTGAAGTCATACTGATGTGGTTTTCGTGTGCTATTCGTGGAAGGTGGTGACGGTATCTTCCCTGACTCCTGATGATTCAGTTGACCTGAGACCGGGGCGGTGGGGGTGGTATTTGACTTTGTTTGCTACTCAATTCCACTTTCACACCAACTCTCGCTTTCTCTCTCTCTCTCTCTCTCTTCCCGCTTTCTCACAGTCACTTTCTCTTGCTCTCCAATTCACCGGCTCAAACACAGAGCGATGCGCACCTTGTTTGTGCGCCGGCTGCTGTTGTTTGATAGGCCGCTCTCCCAGTAGATCTTCAGACATTGTTGTTGTTTGCCTGTATCAGTTGGAGTGTGTGACTTGCATTTGCCCGGGCTCCTTGGAGGGAGTTTGTTTTTGTTCTCAGTGTTGTAAACAGGGTGGAGCTCCATTCCCAAACCACTCAGTCGGAGAAGGTTATTTTCACACAGGAGTTATTTTTTTGTTTTGTTTATCATTTCGGTCAATAGATTAGCCTGGGATGGAATTATGTGTTGGAGCAGATAGTGTGGCCAGCCATTCGCTGCATGTGCTGACTAGATAAACACTTTGTCACTGTTGTTTTTGTGATTAAAGAAGCACTCAGCTTTGGTTTTATTCTTTGTTAGAGCCGGCTGATAATTCAGCTGTATCATTTCTATCTCTCCATGTTATTATTCTGTGCCAAAATTCAAATTTCACTTTAGTCATCAGTTTGAAACAATGAATAAGATTTTACCGAAATGTGTAGCAGTGAAATTTTGTGAAATAATTTTCTTTAATGACATAATGATTTTATTTCAGTAAAGATTTTCTAAAATCGTATATTTGCTTTTAAGCAGGTTATTTTGAGCACTTTTCTAATACAATAACAAGATATCGCTTATCACAATAAAATGTATACATTTTTTTGTGTCGTACACCTGTAGCCTGGTCGTATATTTTTACTTTGTTACCAGTTAAAAGTTAAGGGAGATTATTGGACATTGTGAGATAAAATCGCCCCATGTTGTTAACCTTTAAATATGTCCCTGTACATAACTTTGGTATTTTCATTTTAGTCTTTACTCAGGACAAGGCATCGTTTTTGGATTAACTTTGTTTTTGTTCTACATGAAAAAAATGAGGTTGTCCTCAGGTGTGGTTTCTTTACAAGCAGGGCCGATTATGAAAAATTCATACTGTGTTTATTTTGACTGATATGATTCTGGATTAGTATCATTGATAATTTTTGCATCTCAGTGAAAGTGTTGGATAATGCACTCGGCCATGTTGCTTTCTATAGTTTGGTTCATATCACGGCTAAGGAAAATAAATAGAAATCAGAAAACTGAGAAAAATGTCTGGGTTTATGAATCGGCTGAAATTTCCAATATCAAGAACATTGTGAAAGTAGATTAACTTCATAAACAAACTTCATTTAAATGTAGCAGGTAAACAAAAATGAATAAATAATAACAAATCCTTTAAGACCAGTCTGCATAATGTATGAGCAACCTGCGGGTACTGCGCGGCCGGCATGGAGTAAAAGCACTGTTGAAAAGTCTGACACAATTCTAGTGTTAGAGACAATCACGGAGTCCAGTTTTTCCTGATGTTTTTATCTATTTGGGGGGAACACTGATGGTAAACAGCGGTTTACAGACACGTCAATCTGAGTCATGATAAAAATGAAAGTCAAAGAGATGCTGTTGTGACGCAAGGGTGGCGGCAGGTTGGTGGCCGGGAGTAGCGGTTTTTGGGAGATGGGAGTAAACGTTTGTATCGCTGCTTCAGTCTCGGTTTCAGAATGGTTGCACCCTTACGATTTTAATGTTACAGTTGGAAGTCAAAAAGTCATGAATTCCCTCCTCCGCATTTTTGTTTATCGTAGTCAATTACTGAACACACGCGTGCTAGGAATAGCTACGGTTTGTCGTTCTCGAGCCTACCATGAAAACACACCGACTGAATCGTGATATGAGAAGAAGCTGTACTTGATGGCGAGATTACGGCAACTTGATATAGACTTGCGTCACTTAGCATTTGAGGTTCCTGTTTATAATGTGTGAAAAAGGTGCGATCCACACGAAGATCCTTGTCAGGTATTATACATCTGTGGCTTTCACACAGTGGCCCAGAATCATAGGCTGCGGATGTGTGTAAAGTCCCTTTTAGACGGCACGCCAGAGCCGCAGTGGCTGCCACCGATCCTGTAACGATCTCACCAGAATCACAAAGGACGAAACAAAGCAGTGTCTGGGCTGTGGGGTGCGGCAAGCGGCAGGGCTGAAATGTTCGTCAGCAGAAATTGTGAAAAAATTCTGTTTACAAGTTTGTGAGTGGCAAACATTTTCTAGCTCTCACTCTGTTGCATTATTATGGTCGATACAAATTCAGAAAGCCAGTGTGTAGGCTGTGTTCATACAGCTAGCTAAATGCAGTCACGCACACAAGTGCTAAATATTGTTAGGATACATCAACAGTCAATATCATCATATCAGGATAAGTATTAGTTTGATTTGTACATACGTTACATCAACACACTCAAGCGGCAATGATTAATTGATTTGTTGTCAACTATTAAATTAATCTCAAACTATTTTGGTAATTGATTAATATCTTTGAGCATTTTTTTTAAGAATGATTTGAGCTTCTTAAATGTGAATAATTTCAGTTTTTTCTGTTTCTTTATTGATCAATAGCAAACATCTTTGGTTTGTGGACTAAACAAGACATATTCCACCATTCCATCTAGAGTTTTATAGACCCAACAACTATTTGAATAATTGAGAAAATAATCAACAAATATATAAAAGATGAAAATTGGTAGTTTCAGCCTGACAACATGCCAATAGTTCAGATTTATTAACTAAAAAGAGGAAGACAGGAGCAAAGTGGCACTAAATTACTTTTGTTGACATGGTTACGTACTCGGAGCTCATTTCCTATGTTCTGTTAGACTCACTAGTACATGTAATCCCACACTATCACTGGCTGTGAGAGTGTACCAATTGACTCACACGTAGACACAATTTAAAACCACATCTAGGAAAAAAAACCCACCCAGAACTTGGAATTATTAAATTAAATTAATGTTTATGGAGCCATCACGGCAGTATGATATATCAAATTGTGATGTTGATACATGTGCTTTGAATGGTCATAGGTCAGTAGCATTTTGTGTATAACCAGTGCTATTCCGCTGTTTCCAACGAGATTAATGTGCTTTACTTCTTGTGTGTGCACACACACACACTTGCAGTCAGGTGACATAACAGCAAGCAGTAAACAGGCACGTTGCTCATGTGTAGAACGTGATCTGTCAAAAACAAAATGAGTGAGGAGAAGACAATAGCAAAAAGTAGCTTTTTACACAAACATGTATATGGAAAATGTACCTTTGGGTACAGAATTGGGTGTTAGTGTGAACCATAGCAAAAGTCACTCCTGCACATAATTAAGTGTTTATACATATGCTTACCAGGGTTGAGCTACATGTACTTTGAGATTATAATTATTTATATGTGAGGATAAAACCATCTGAGGTACTTCTATAGCGTTATTCTGAACTTTCTATTGGTCTTTGTGTAATTGGCCGTCATTATCCATATACACTTTGATGGTAGATTTTTCACAAAATGTATTACATCAAAATTTCTATCAATGTTGCGTTAAAGGATTACATATACAGAGATATATACAGAGGATTTTAGCCACATCACCTGTTGATATCTCTTTTATAAACCCGGTACTCCAGTTAGTCTGAATGACTTTGTGCTGACTTAACTTATCAACAGCGCTCTGCTTTCTTATGAGCGATTGAACACTCGTTTATATTAGGGGTGGCAATTTTGTTTGTTATTGTGGATTAAAAGACATTTATCTCAGTGACTACCTAACTGGTCTAAAAAAAGACCATGCTAAAGAGAGTATGAGTGGGTGAGTGATAGAGAGAAATTGAAGTGGAACTGAAACTTATTTTGTTCCAGGTACTATAGTAAAAAGCCTGAGAAAAAATAACCCTGATGTGATGTGAATAGATCATCAATTGCAGATATGAGTCCCTGTGAACGGTGATGACTACCAGTCGCACCAGAGATTAACCTGAGACGGCAGTGTCGTTGGTCAAAAGCGTGAGCGTTACACCACATTTGATTAAGTAGGGGACCCAATTTTGTTTTACCATCTAATTATTATCTTATTTATGTTTAGTACGTATTTTTTTCTTTCAGTTAGCTGTGGTCAAAGCCTCATTTCTAATGTTGCATTGTGAATGTACATTGACAAAATCTGAAAATATTTCTGCACAGCCCAAAGTTAGTTTACTGTCATAGAGGAGTGCAGAAACCAGAAAATATGAACATTTAAGAAGCTGGAATCGGGGAATTTAACTTATTTTTTTTCCTTAGACTATTTCTCAAACTGTTTAATCAGTTAATTTAAACTGCAATGTTTTGTTAAAACGTAATCATCTGAGCTTTTTCATTATCACCCATTTCTATTTTTAATAAAATTTTTGACCACATGAACGATCACATTGCCTTGAAATGATTAAGGTCGCTTACGAGTACAGACATGTTTTTGAAATCCAGGAGTAATAGAGTGACACTGACGAGTGACATCAGAGTGCCTTCTGCATCATGCGCACATGTTCCACGCGTTCCTTCCAGCTCCCTGCTGTTAACCATTTACTATTTACTGTTTACAGCCTTTTGTTGGAAACTTACAGCACCTGTTGTAAATGCTGCAAATATGGTGCGGTTTGAGCAATCAGCTGTCCTGTGTTATTGGATATTTTTCTAAAAGCCTTTTCATGTTGTGTATATGGAGTGCATGATGTACAAGCTTTTAATGTGTTGACCAATCAATTCCTCACGCTGAAAACAACTCGCAGTTAGAAATGAGTAAATCAATCTTTTCATATCCTGCTATACAGAGAGGAGCTGGGCCAGGATTTTGAGTGCATTTCTGTGTACTTTATACACAATTGTATGCAGTGATTGAAGGGCTAATTCAAAGAATTTTAATCACTCCGACCAACCCTCTTGCAGTGTCATCTTTTTTGCAAATTCCCCATAAAATGAATAGATGAGCAGTCTCTTTTTAGAGCATAATGGCTACATTAGAATATGAGATGGATCACGGATGAAAATCCTGTATCCTTCATGCGCTCTTTCTCTTTCACTCAGTCACTCTGATCTCTTTCATCAATAGCGGTCTTGTGTAAAAGACCTTGCAGGCCACAGTGAAGTGTTCAGTTGAACCTCAAATAGACAGAGGAATGGAAAAAGCAGAGGTGAGAACAATTTGAGCATTAAATTGTAGAGTTGCTGGCACAGGACGGACTCTTTCAGAACAGGCTGAGCTAATGTATGATTTCATGCTGTGGAAGCAGTAATAGATTTGTTTTGTTTGTGTTTAAGTCTCTCCACCTTCATTGATTGCTACGCCACACCCTCCTACCAGATTCACGGTGACAGCTCTTTTTCCACCAAGTGAGATCATACCATTGAAGGCTGTGTGTGTTGTTCTCATCAGGGCCAACCGCATAGTGCCAGTCAATATGTAAACAATGGTGGAGACAGTTTCTCATAGCCTAACTGACATTTCTCATTGCTTGGCCGATGATTCATCTGAGAGATGTCATCTCACAGAGTGTTTTCTGGGTGCACTGTACACATGGCGGTTTCAATAATTCACTCACTGATCTTTGTCCACCACAGTCACTGCCATATTCTGTATATGCTAATGTTGTAGACTGCTCAAGGCCGCGCACTTCTTGTTTTGGACTCTGATCCATAAATAAGCAATGACATTCTAGATCATGTGACCAAACTTTAAAAAAACAGTCGTCTTGTGTAAACAGACGTTACTGTTGCAAACTTTAGCTACACGTGTGCTGTCATCAGCATATAGGTGTAAAAGTTTATCTCCTCTATGGAAGTGATTACTTTTAAGTTCAGTGGATAACTAGACAATGTGTTAATTTACTGTGGACCAAATCTCAATAGGTTTTAATTGCTCAAAGATGCAATAAACCTATGAAGGCATTTAAGTAGTCTGTCGAACCTGGGAAGCATTCATGTTTAAAGAAAATTTGTATTGCTGAAGGTAGCCTCTTTACATGGAGCACACTACCAATACTGTGTGTATTACAATAGTTACAGTCATTTAGTTACAGCAGATTTAAGAGAGTCAAAACATAAAACACCACTTCTCTAAAGGGTTGGGTACCAAACTTGGTACTTTAAAGGGTACAGACCAAATTACGTTTGTACTACCGAATACAGATAACGTTTGATTCAATCGGTGCCAAATTTTGGTACCTCACAGAACATTTTTAGCAAACAGAAAGAAAGACTGAGAGTGCAACTATGTCACCCCAGCAGCTTGTTCAAGTCACAATGAGTCAGGGCAATGGCAATCCCGAAAGTGGCCGCAAATGTGGTTACACTTTCCAAAACTCGATGCTGGCGGCAATATTTATAATGAGCAAAGCAAGAGTGTACCGTGTTTGAAGGCCTGGAAGACAAGTCTCCAGCAGTTGTCGCAGCTAACATTAGCATGCCTGTACCCAGCATGCAGCAAGGAGCAAGGAGTTGAACTATCCATGGACAATGACTTTCAGTCAGTAAGTTTACATGCACAGCTTACTCAGATTACAGCCATAGTTCGACTGTGCTACTCAATCAACTGCAATTGTCTGAGTATACATGCTGGTAAGAAAATCGAATAATTGGCCGAAGCATGTCATACCCGACTGCGATAGGTGGTGCTGTACCCATTTCAACTTGTGGTAATAGAACCACTTCCGGCTGACCTCTTTACGTCACCCGCAACAACAAACTCTGCCTCAGCATTCGAGAAAGATGGCATATGAAGAGCGAGACGAAGCTACATCTTTGTACATGGTGTACATAATAATTACATCAACTAGATGCACAATGGCGCTTTTGCTTGTGGTTATATCAGAGGAAAAACGCCACCACCACCGTCCTTCTATTTCCGGCTCATGGCCACGGGAAAAAAAAAATCGAGACTGCGAAGAACACAGAATCCGAATCCAATCCGATAGAACGTATACATGCACGACTAATGCGGCTATGAGAAATCCCATCTGGTCCAATTTTAGTCAGACTAAGGTGTATACATGCATCTTAAAAATCCGATCATAGTCAAACTAACCCAGTAATTCGGTTTTCTTGAGTGTCATGTAAACATACTGAGGGATGGTTCAACAACTTCATTGACATCTTCATGTAGTTAGTTAGTTGGATGAGGAGTTGTTGGAGATAACTGGACATTACTTCACTGTCAAGAGTCACGTTAGCTTAGCATTGGCACTAGCCAACACTTGCCTATTGTGGCTTCACCTGAATTGTGAAAGATACAACTGAAACTACATTTTTGTCAATACAGATGGGGTGAAGTACGTTGAAAATGTACCTTTGGGTACAGAATTGATTTTTAGTGCGAACCATAGCAAAAGTCACTCCTGCAGCGTGATCTAGTGTCTATACATATGCTGACCAGGGTTGAACTATAGAGTCACATGTACTTTGAGATTATAATTCTTTATCTGTGAGGGTAAAGCCATCAGAGATATTTCTGTAGTGTTGCTCTGAGCTTTCTATTGGTCTGTGTGTAATTGGCCATCATTATCCATATACACTTTAACAGTAGATTTCTCACAAAATGTATTACATTACAATGTTTATCAATATTGAAATAAAGGTTTACGTACACAGATGATTTTAGCCTCATTACCAAATCCTATTTTGCTTTACCAATGAATGACTAAATACTGTGAGAGATCATTCATAAAAGAATGTAGTGTAGCATTAAATGCATATTTTGCTGCGTAAAAATATAACCACAATGGTCAAATGAAAGTGAGTGGGGTCAAAATACATTGCATTCATACCAAACAGTGATGCTGGGTCAACTGTTCATGTAGACAACCAGCTATGGGGTATTTTGTTAGCTTAACATTCTGCAGTAAGTCTACTGTTTACTTCCAATACAATAGGATTAACCTTGTCATCCATGTTCTACATTGTTTCTGTCCTGTGGTTTAATCCCTTTATTTAAAAGAGAATTGATATAAAATGACGACATGACCAAATCAAGTGAAATATCCGTCCAACTCTTACTCCAGCCAGCTAAGAGTTGTACAGTAGGTGCTTTTTTTCCTTTCATGCCTCTTCACATAATAAGAAATTTGGGGAAGTGGCGACCAAACCGAGCTCTTCTTTTGTATGAAGACATCTGGCAGCGAGGTTACAGCAGGCAAAGCTTTTCCTTGCTTTCATGTTCTGGAAATTAAACCTTAGATATTTCTCCCCAGTCGTGCTAATGTAAATGATTTGCATGGAGTTTGTCCCTGCTGATTAAGGCTGTTTGGACTGTTCTTCTTTGGAACCATGCCAATTGAATTTTATGCCTTCTAACACGCTTGGAGAGTGGGGAATATGGTTCTCATCGGGCCCGAGGCTTGATCTCCTTCTTGCCTCCCCCAATCCTTTCGCATCACTCTGACAATTAGTCAGCCCGACCATCCCCAAATGACACACGTAATTAAAGAGTTGGCATTATAATTACAATGTGTTTATTGTCTGTTTATGGGTTTTGTGCAGTGCATAACGCACTGGGAGATTTCTTTGGTGTAAATGGATTCAGGGCTGTTAATATACTTGGTAGTAAATGTGATTTCACGTGGTTAACATCTCGATATCGCCTTTATCAGCCCTTTGACAGTTGCTCTGTTAGTTGCACATACAATGCAATTTGGCTGACAGCACAACCTGGCACCCGAAAAACCAAATTATTTAGTCATGGGCTTTTAACGGGCACAACGGTAAATGCATGTTAAGTAAATGATGCAATTTATTCCCTTCTCTTCATTGCCAGGCTGGCTGCCACGGGACTACTGCCAGCTTTAAATAAGTGGTACCCAGATGGTATTCACATGATGCCCACTTGGTTACAAAACGGTCCTGGGAAATAAAGCTGACTGCCACAGCAACCGATGGGTCAGCCGGTGAGCCTGTTGCTTTTGCACTCTGCGTGTGCAAATGGGTTAATGTTGTGTGTCACTTTGCAGAATTCTTTGGAAAGGTTGTTTCTCAGGGGTCCTAAATGAATTGGAAAAGAGCCCCGTTAATGAGAAGGGCGGGGTGGAGAGATCAGGGAGAGAGATTCTCTGCAGGAGTTCGTTTTTCTTTTTTTCCCTGCTAATATCAGGCTTCTTGCAGAAAAGAGCGCGGGAGGCAAGTGATGAGCTTTGCCTCGAGAGTGATGTAAGTCTGACAACAAGGTGATTTCTTTGCCTTCTTATCTTTAAAAAAGGCAAAGTCTCTTCTCTTCTTCGCCTCGTGTTTTGCAGCGTGCCTCCTGCTCTGGAGCTGTGCTGGTCTCAGAGCTGGCTGTCTCCTTACGAAGTGGTGAACTGTGTCATCTCCAGCCACTAACAACCAACAGCTGCAGCAGCAGCCACCGCTCCAGATCGAGGGACAATGTGAAACTGATTTTCTAACGCAGAGAAATAAATAAACAAAGCCCCTGGGGAAAAAAGAAACAATACCACAAACAACACACAGCTTATGCAAATGCTGCGGAAATGTGTTGGCGTATCGATAAGCCCTATTTGTGTACGAAGAGACTATAGGACACAAGTTTTTACACAGAGATGCACATTACTAACTTTGCTTTTTTATCTGCAGTAGCTACCCCCAAACATCTGTTTAGTTTTGTCTCCTCTACAGTACATATTAAACCCACACATTATGATGAAACACACAAAGTATTTGTTGTTGAGTTGAGTTGGGTGTCCGTCCGCACATCGGACACCAGATGTTCCAGGCAAAGTTTTAGTCATTGTGGTGGGAGAGGGGTCAAACTGTCAGTGGGTCAAAGGTGCAAAAGCATAAAAAACTGCCGCATCCACACAGTTAATTAGAGATGACAGATGTATCGCCCATTGGTGTATTTATGTCAGCGTGTTCAGTTCGTAGCTGCTGCTGTTGTTTTGAACGTCATTGTAAAATACATGATAAGTCTGTTGCGAGACACGACAATTTCTTCTGTGAGCTATCTGTTTTTTTCATGAATGAAAAATGGAATCTTAACAGCTCATCCCATTGTTTAGCCTTTTCTCCCAGTCACCTTGTAATTGTTTCTGTGTCATAAGCAGCTATTAGTATTGCTAGAAAATGGTAATGCTTTGAGAGACTCATCTCTCCCAGAGAATGGCTCTCTATCACACTCTCACATTCTTTTAAAAGGGAAAAGGAAGATGAATTTTGCCCATAAAGGCTGTATCACAAGGGCTTTTTATCCTAAATGGCTCTGGGGATTGTTATCTGTGGGAAGTGTGTCCTGCCTCCGTCGTGTTCAATCAAGTGTCCACTTAGCTGTGACTGGGAGTAATTGTTCCCAAGTGGGCCACACACTGACCTGTTAATGTCTGCGTTGACCCTCTAACCTTGTCAGCACGTCTTGGGGAGGAGTTTAAATCATGTGGATCTCCTTCGTGTCTTTATGCTACCGGGTCAAGTGGGCGTCGGCCCTGAAAGACCACTCTCTTGTAATTGTCCCCAGCAGCATGGGTCAGCCATGGGTGTTCCCAAAGACCGCCTCTTATTAGATGAGGTACTGGGAGTGGTATGACTTAATGGGTCAAGCCATTGATCCGATACCGCACCGATGTCCCCCATTGCAGTCACCATCACTGCAATACCTGATCACTGGCTTGACTCGTGTTGAGGGTTTGTCAGTTAGACTTCATGGATACTGAGTCCACGGTCTCTTTTGAATATCAGAACATTGGAATGGCTGGATCATTCCTTCAGTCACCTTCTTGAAAAGGTTTATGTTGGTATATAATATGATATAATATAATGAAATGAGTCTCTACTTATCTAGTTGGTTTGTGTGCATCTCATCTGTGACAACACACAGAGCTGACCACCAACTGAAAAGAGGTTGTGTGTTACCAACCCTGGTAAAAACCCCAGTTGTTTTATCTGAAAATGTTACAGTCAGAATAAGGCCTACTTCAGATAATCCAAACAGAATCATATTTTACAGTTTGTCAATAAACTGTCCAAAATTAAATCAGAGTATGTAACAGTTAACCTCAGTGGGAATTTAGTATTTGTTACCTACTCTTTTTTGCGTTATGTTGTGTAAAAAAAAAACAAAATTTCATGTTGGCACATGTCAGACAACACACCAATACTGATATCTGCTGTAGTCCAACATCATCCAGATATATCTTTCAGGATGATATCTCTCAAATTCAGAATATTTTCATTTTTGTGATAATAGCGTGGATGTAAATGTAGTCCTGTATACCCATGTGATGAGGTGCCACACACCTCTAAATATGACCAACCTGCTTATAGCCAAAATCACAGAACACAATGGACTAAAAACCATTTATTACTTTTCACCTGAAATAATTAAAACAATTTTCAGTCAGTGTCAAAGTTGCCTTCTTATCAGGTAAAGAGAGACCTCCAACAGCCTGATTGTTACCTGACTGTAGTATAGAACAGTATACAACAAATATGTTTCCAAGTGTTCAGCATGTGACCGTTCTGATTTATATGGCAAAAACCGTCATGTGGCACTTGACGGGTGCTAATTTCTCATACACCTCAACAAGGATGGACAGCTTCAAATGCCTGTCTAGTTTGCCTGGAAACTCACAAATGAGTGGCAATTAACACACATGCTGTGAAGTGGCTGGATGTGGAGTTTCTTCAGGAACTGACACAGTTTGCAATTTGAGTGAAAAGGGGGGATTACAACCACATGTTTCCAGAGAGGGAGGGAGGTGAGTGTTGAGCAGCTGGCATGCAAATGGCCACAAAGTGAGAATGCTTTACAGTTGGAGGTAAAAAATGTTTAACTGTAAGTCGGCGTCTTCGCGGGCAGTATAGCTATAAGTGTTTGCTTGTTTTAGTCTGTTTTATGGACAGATTTCACGATTAAACCTGACCACTTTTTCAAACCCAGGGCTTGTTAATTTGCTATTAACAAGACTCAAAATGCTCTCCTGTGCTTTTTTTAACATCCTCTTTGTGAGATCGCACATCAAGAAGTAGAGTAAGCTGCATGTGGAAGATTGAGTGTCGATCTGAAAGTGAGGGGACTTTTAGAAAGCCACTGCCCCACTTTGAGGGGCATTGGGATACAATAGAACAGCCATAAATCCAGGGGGTGAGGGGGGGGGTGACCGCTGTCTGTTGGGATCAACATATTTTGGGAGTAATGACAGGGATGCAACAGAGTAATCAGAAGGGTCTTATCTGGGGCCGATGGCAGGCCCAGGAATGTGGCCCGGCTGTGGAAACAACGGCTGCACTAATGGGGTTAGTTGAATTCCACACTGGTGAATTATGAGGAGTTGGGACGTCGGGGCTGTGGTTTGTTGTGTCTGGTCGGAGAGCTACACGACTGCACACAGAAACAGAGTTATACATTTGGTTTTTTGACACGCTCCCTCACAGAACAGGCCAATTAACTGGGAGCTGAATTGCTTTACTGTGCTGCTGGAGACACAGCCACATTAAACAGCAAAGTGGTACACATATATATCACAGGGCAACAAGCCACACATGCAGCCATGACTCCTGTGACAGGGACAAAACCAGAAGCCATCCATTCTGCTGCCTCATTTGCATGATCTGAACTGTATCTGGAAGTCATTAGCATCTTTCCACTTGTTTATCTGGCTACAGATGAATGCTTTTGAAGCTCCAGACCAGGTTTCTGAATAAACACAATGTCCAGCTTGTTTAGCATGTTTTTGTAGTGGTAAAAGTCATGCATCATTTATGTAAAAAATTATATTACAAATAAGTGTTTTTGTTTTACTGAGGCAGAGAACACTGCAGGGCCTGTAGGTCACTGTATTAATGAGATTGCATTCTTCTGAGCAATCAGACTCTAAATTACCTTTTTGGACTAAATATCTCATCATGTTTATTTTCTTAGCTTGTTGTAATTGAATTTATGTAATGTGGTATCTGTAATGTGCCTAAAATGGCTTTTTTCCCCCTCACATTGTGGAACTCAATATGTTATGTATTTGTACAACTTGTAAATCCTGTTGGCAGTGGAAACAAATATCAAAGTATGGGTGCCAACTATTTTATTTAGATTAATATCCACACACGTCTGTGTACCGATTTGATAATACTTAATATTTTCATCAGAAATGGGACCATTACTTCCCAGCAACATCCAAAGCACCTGTAGCAGATTTTATAAGTAACAAAAATATCCACAGACAGCAGACAACTACATTAATATGTCAATTACATCCATAAGAATAACATCTGTACTGGGCTAATAGTATATAGCTGTTAAAAAATTACAATGTATTGTGTAAGTGTATAATTTTTGCAACACACTGGTATCATGTTGGCTGATACATGAAGTTCAGTTATCTTAATTAATATGGTAGAAATTGGAAATGGTATTGGTACACATCTAATCATGGTTCCAGACTGTGAGTGTTTTTTTTTTTCATGGCCCAAAAAGTGCAGCTAAACATTTTCACTAGTCAGAAATTTAGCAAGTCTGATTTAAAAATAAATAAATTACAAATATATATATATATATATATATATATATATATATATATATATATATATATATATATATATATATATTTATATTTATATATATATATATATATTTATATTTATATATATATATATATATATATTTATATTTATATATATAAATATATATATATATATATATATATATATATATAAATATATATATATATATATATATATATATATATATATATATATATATATATATATATATATATATATATATATATATATATATATATATTTTGCCTTTTAAACATACAGATTTTCTTTTACAATTATTTACATCATGTCCTCAGAGTCTGCTAAGGTCTATCTTCTATGATTGAGAACACGTACAGCTATATAAAAATCAATGCAGCACTTTTTAGTGTGGGTGTTTTTAAAAGAGCTCTGACACGTTAATAGAGGGAAACTGTGACGTGAACCACAGAAACCAGTGACTTTGATACAAACACGTTTAACATCATGTGTCCGTCATCGCTGCTTATCTGCATGTTCAGATATGAAAGGTGCCTTGATATGCATGTAGGCCAGGACATGCCAGCAGGAATCCGTGTGTCATAACATATCAAACACTTGTGGCTGATGATCACTTTTACTTTTGCCTGCCTTATGTCATTTCTGTACATGTGGGCTCATTGGACTAGGCTAGGGGCTTTCCCCACCTTTCACTTCCTGTTTGTAATAGTTTTATCTTTCCCCTTCCTTCCTTCTCTCTCTTTCTCTGCCTCTTTCTCTGTCAGTGTCCTCTGTGAAACCCCGTGGTCCTGCCCTCCAGACTGTGATCCGAGTTCTGATTGGAGGAATGGAGTGCCAGTCTGTCCTGCACCAGTGATCAGGGTATGTGGCAGTCCTCCCACCGTCCCATCTCTTATTTCATGCAGTAATGTGTGTGCTGTTTTTCTGCGAAGTGACTCCAAAACAGTGTTAGGTCTGACTTACTCATATCAGGCCTTAATTAGCTTGAATCAGAGCCCACAGATGTATTCCAAGCTTTTCATCAGGCTAATAGTTTAGTTCACTGAGCGTGGATGTGAAAAGACACAAATAGTCCAGAATAGGGTGGAATATTTTGGAGAAAATATCTAATTGCGATTTTACTGACCAGTATTGCAGTTGTTTTATATGAATTACACTTGAGGACTGTATCTGTGTGGACTGGTTCCAGGCCTCTGAATTGCTGCCCACATGTCTGATTTTGCCAGCGATTCAAAAAGGCTTGGGACTGCTCTGCTGAATGGCTGTTTTCCCAGTTGAAAGTCAGCAGAGCCAATCAGGGCTGCTTCGCAAACCCCTCATCACGGAGGTCCACATTCAGTCCTATTAGATTAATATGCTTTAAACAATAATATGGTTTTAGCGCTGTCATTTTAACTACCTAGCTTGTTCGTAACTACCTGTCTGATAATTATAGTGTAAGTATTGTATAGTATGGTAAGAGACATACTCACCACTCACACCAGAATCTTTAACTACAGTTAAATAAACAAATAAATAAAATACATTTTCAGACAATTTCAGTGTTTGAACTGAAAGATTTCTGTCTAAAACTTTCACCTCCGTACAACATTTTGTGATATTAAGGTCATTGTCTATTGACTAGTAATTGGAGAATATCTCCAGAATCAATCAATCAATCAATCAATCAATCAATCAATCAATCAATCAATCAATCAATCAATCAATCAATCAATCAATCAATCAATCAATCAATCAGTCTGTCATTGACTCCTATGTCAATATTTTCTGGTTTTCATTGTCTTCTGTGAAAGTAAATTGTATATCTATGGGTTTTTTTGTTGGTAGGACAAAAATAAGACATATTAGGACATGTCCTTGGGCTCTTGATACATGATTGACAGTTTTTGCTATGCTGTAGACCAGTTAATGGATTAATCAAGAAAATTGTGGATTATTTGGCATTTGCAGCCCTGTTAACTGTATTAAAATGGAAAGCTTTGCCTTTTTTAAAAAAATATGCATTTATATATATATATATATATATATATATATATATATATATATATATATATATATATATATATATATATATATATATATATATATATAAAAGTTTTTAATCATTCAGAATGCTAGACATTCTTCGGTCTCAAAGTGCATGACGAGCTCAGATGATTCTGTCATGAGTGTAAAATGCAATAATAATAGTCTCTTTTTTGTAAATGCAGAAAAGAGGAGGTTTTGAGTGTTTGAAACTATTAAAGCAACAACATGGATCTTTAGGCGAAAGATGGTGGATTGTTAAGTCTCATCCCCATATCGTCAAATACTGATGCTTTGGGTTGGAAGCTCAGGCCCAACTGGAGATCAAAAACAGAGACGAGATCTGTCTTTCTCCAGAAAGTTAAATTGTTTGCTTTCATGCAGTATGAAATGAATTTCATATTAAACCGCCTGATTTCGTTTTGTCGTCTCAGTATTGTGATACAATAGTATGATCTTATATAGAAATATAATACACCTATATTTTCCAACCTCTGCCAACTTGAATTGTATAATTTTTTTTTATACTGATAGTAATACTACTACTACTACTACTACTAATGATAACAACAACAACAACAACAACAACAACAATAATAATAATACAAATAATAATATACAAATAAGTTGATTAAACACCTGAAATCAATTAGACCGTTAACATCTGTTAGCATCCAGCATATTGCCCTCTACCTGAATGTTGCACCGTCAGCAGCTTTGTGTTCGTGACTCTCCTTTGTTTTTTAATATCTTTGGCGTACTCAAGTCTTTCTGTCCCTCTCCTCACCTCTGTCTGCCCCGGGAGCCCTGATTGGCTGAACAATTTCTGCACTATGGTCTGGCAGCTCGCCAGCCATGCTGCCAGTGGCTGCCGTGCCCCCTGATCAGAAGAGAATGTGACATTTGTGCAGAGGTAATGGAATCTGCGTGCAATTAAATCTCTGACTGTGAAGAGGAGTCTATCTCCTCCCTGCCATTGCCAGCAGCAGGGGGGGTCAGGCGCGATGATGAAACCTTCCCAGCAGGCCCCTCTCTGCACTCTTATTTCCCAATCTCAGTGTCAGGTTGTGTTTTTTAACTCTGCTGCACTGGCCCTGCCTCTGTCTGGCAATTAATTACAGAAAACATCCATTATGGAATCTCTCTAAATATTGTAGAAGAATTAATATTCAATTATAAAAAAATTACATTGCAGGGCTGCAACATTACCAATGCTTTGATGAATTCTGCTGCAGGTGACGGTTGTTATTTTGTCATGACTGTTGTTGGGCATGGTTTGATCTTTTTTTTTTTTTGTGGGAGGAGTGTTGGAGAGGAAAAAGACGGAGGCAGAGGGCAGATTCATGCATGAATGAGGAGAGGGTCATATCTCCCTGCTCCTCTTTCTCCACTACACTTAACGCCTCATTTGTGGGCTTTGTGGCCAATGGCTTGAGTCTGTGATCTGTTGCCATAAAAGGCAGCTTTTTCCTCTCTGCTGATGGGGCACTTGCTTGTGGGTTAATACTAGACCCCCTCCATAGGCGGACTCATATCTAATGGATATGTGTATCCCCATCAGGATAGCTCATAAACATAAAACCTCCTTGCTGCCATTGTACTTGGTGGAGCTGGTTGGGGAAGGACAGAGCCACGGCATGCGAGCATTTCCCTTGAACTTGTGTAGGAGGGGTTCCTATCTGTGTTCCTCATGCACACTGGGTGGACGGAGATGCAGGATATCCAGGTCAAGGTTTAGCTAAATCCTCCCTGTGTTGTTCACACCCTGCGTGGGTCTGTCTAAATGGCACAGGCTTCTCTTCAGACCAGACACTGGACACACAGTTGTAAATTGTGTACATTTTTAGTTCCAGCTCATTTAAACGATGAAAGATTACACTTTCATTTTCCGCACACTGCTGTCTGAACCCAGCTTTAATGTGACTGTTGTTCAGTCACGTTCAGCGCCTCTTTTTTTTTCACATTCAGCCTCCCTGTTAATGTATTTTGTCATGATGAATTATTAATGTCAGCGTGGGTTGAGGGGAGTGTTGTCTCAGAAAATAAGAGGGTCACTCTTTTTCGTCTTTCTTCTTTACCCAAGGGTTAATTTGAACCAACAATCAAATGAACCTCCCTATTTCCTCGCCGCACTACGGGTCGTAATGAAAACTGCTGGGTCTTAACTTTATTCACCAACATCCTGCTGAACAAATACAACACCATTCCTCTCGCCTCTCTGTTTCCCTCTCCTGCAGATGGCTTTTGCTGCGTTGTGTGATACAGAGGAAAAGGCTTCGCTGGGGGAAGGAGAGAGTAAGGGGCTTTGCTCCATTAGTGTCATTCGAATGGTGAATTAGATCAGTCTGACTGATAGATGCGGAAAATTGTTTTAATTGTATAATTATCTGCGGCAGCCACTTGTGCGGAAAAGTGCTGTGATGTGGGTGAAGGCTGGGGAAGAGCACACTTTGGCCTTTATGTGCTTATTTTGCCTTTGTACAGGAAATGAACAACAATCAGGGGTCCTGAGGATAAAACATAAACACACCCAAGCCTGCAGACACTCACGCTCCCCCCTGGGCAGGTTGTGACATGCTCAGTGAGATGCTGCTCTTTTAAAGTAATGCGTCTGGCCAGTGAGCCTTCTCCTCAGGCAAAGAGGAGGGCGTCTGTAAGCGCCTGATCAAGATGGCACAACTGAACACAAATGTAACAGCTCTGCAGAATGGCTCGCTTAACACTGCTGGAGCTGGAGCGAGAGAGAGAGAGACCTGATACATGAGGAACTCGCTTAATCACATTCAGCTGATTTCTGATAAGATGTAAAATGCAAGACTACGGACAGATGGCACTAAATCTTTGGCTTTATATCTGTTACTTTATGTCTCTCCTGCACAACATTCCCATGAATGAGTTTGCATGAAGCTCCTATCTTAACTGCCAATTTGGTTAGAAAATAATAACAGTTATCAGCTCTTCCTGTTTCAAACAGTGAGGAGCTTCTTTACTGAAACAACTCTTGTTTTGTTGTACACAGAATGCTTAACTGCGAGGTTAATTTAGCTTAGACTTACTTCCTTCATCCTTTATTCTCATATCATTGTTTTTATGGCTTTGAATTGAAGTGGTCTCGTGTTGCATCCTTTGCATGTAGAATGTCATCACTGTTAAAGCAGCAAATTGCCCGGAAACCAAATAGTTCTGCTTTTTTAACAAAGGTTTTGTGTACGGATTACACAGTTCAGTACGAGGGCTGTCCTCATCTTAATCCTGGCTGACTCATGCAATTTATCAGTGAAAACAATGAAATATGTATCAGAAGAGAGACCAAGTGTGTGCTAGTCTTGTCACAATACTGGGATTTCGAATGTTACGATACCTTGAAAAATATAAATATTTGATACCATGTTTGATAGCACCAGGAAAAATGTGAGGACATCAAATCTTAGTTTTTTATTAAAAAGATAGATATCACTTGGCTTGTCTACTTTGTGTTAAGAACAGCCTTTAAAGGAGTCATATTATGCTGATTTGCAGGTTCACAATTTTATTGTGGGTTACTACTAGAACAGGTTTACATGCTCCAATGCTCAGAAAACACATCAGTTGTCTCATACTCCAGTGCTGCATCTGTCTGAAACACACTGTTTTAGCTCCTGTCTCTGTTAAGACCCCCCTCCTGAATACCCAGTGTCCTTGGATTCAGCTCTCCCATGCCTGACCCAGCACCGCTTAAAACAGCTGAGCAGCCATGCTAAATCAATTCTCACATGCCAAGATAGCTGCAGCACTAATTACGTGACATGGTCATGTAGTGTGATGTCACAAACTCACAAACTTAAAAGTGGAACAACTGATGAGCTGTTTTCAAGAACATAGTTTTTCTGTAGGCGGGAGGAGCCTCTGTTGGTGCCGACTTTGACCTTCTAAACTTTCAAGATCTTTTACGTGAAAAAAACACATAGTAATCACCAAATGAAAGGAAAAAGAAACTATGACGCATAATCGGTCTCCTTTAAGTTAATTAATTTTCTTCTGGAGGAGGTGGAGCTACAGTATGTATGTACAGTTTGTATGCTCCTGTATGGCGTCCTCTGAGTATTAACTATACAAGTTTTTATGTGACCATCTCGATTTCAGTGACCATTCAATTTCTGTACTACACACAAGCAGCCATACAGAAGGTATGGATGTGGCTCCCAATCTTGACAGATCAGTTACTGAATGATTTTTCAAGCCTGGTGGGCAATGCGAAGCCTGGGCCATACACTGATGTGCTGCAGTCAGCAGCTGCATGCAATTTTCAGCTCAGCTCAGTCAAGTGTAATAAAACAATGCAAGAAGTGCTGGAGGACTCAGGGCCTGCATTCTCAAAGTTGAAATAGGAAATAGGACAACAGGATAAATATTAAGTGGAGCTGCTCTCACATAAATCTATTTTCTCATCCTCATTGTGTCTGTCATCAGACACATTCCATCATAAAATAATGATATCATGTGAAACTGTATTTGTTACAGTTGGTTGCAAAATGCTTACTGTAATGCCTTACAGAAAAAAGAAAGAGAAGATAATACTACACAGGTTGGTTTGTCATCCCAACATGCAGGCTTTAACACTTAATCAAATAATAGACATTCACATGTTGAAGCCGGTCTGATGGGAGTCTTGCAACACAAAGCAGTTTACAGACTGAGAGCTTGTCATGTCTCAGTTGTTGCCTTCGTCATGCTCTGTTGTTCAGTTGCATCTCCTGTGATAATGCACCAGGGGATTAGCAGGTAACAAGGCAGCAGCACTCCTTTGAGGACGTCGCGCGTGGCTTTGAATGTCTCAGACAATACTACATAAATGGAGGGCGGGGGGGGGGGAGTATCACCAAATGGTGATTTCCCAGCTACGCAGGGAGCCTCCTCCTGGATAATGTGGTAATGAAAGGTGACAGGAAGGACTCAGGGTCTGGAACGAAGCCGGGGCAGCTGGTCAGAGCAGGAGAATAGGAAGCGGTGTGCACCCGGGCTAAAGTGCAGCGAGAAGCAAATTAAAGCTCATATCTGCCATCTCCCTCGCCTCCCTGCACTTTCCTGTTTGGACTTGAAGGTGATTGGGAGCCAAGGCGGTGACAGTTGACGGAAGCTGCGCGGAGGAGAGAGTATTTATTTACAGTGAGATGCAGCGATGCTTGTTCAGGATGCGGTTTCACGCAGGATGTGCCGTCCCCCCCCCCCCCTCCACACACACACACACACACACACACCTCCTCCCATCTTTCTCATCTCCACCCTCACACTACAATCCTCCAGGTTTGATCAAGAATGGGAAGTGGGTTATTGAGGAGGAGGGGTTGGCCTGCTGCAGGGCCGGCCTGGCTGTATTGTGTAAGAGGCTGGGTCTGGATACAGCCAGCAGAGAGCTCACTCAGCACGCCTTCCTGCCTGGCCCAGGAGGAGGCATCAAAGTCAGCACAGGTCACTGAGAAAAAGGAGTGTGGCGCCTTAAGATTGTTTGACAAAAAATGTCTTCAGGTCCTACGGAGAAAAGAAAATGATGATTATGATGATGATGATGAAAATTAACAAAACTGAGCATGTCAGTAAATGTTAAAGAGAGAGTGTGTTTTAAGACAGTACAAAAGAGTGTGTGGGTGTGTTTGTGTGTGTGTGTGTGTGTGTGTGTGTGTGCGTGCCCTGCCAGGAATTCCACCTTGTAAAGCAGTGGGGTTGGGGGGAGTTGAAGGTCTGTAAATCCCAGTAATTACACCGTACACTGTGGTTGCAGTACAGACACCTTTGTTGTCACCATACAATACAATATTCACAATACGGTAAACTCTTCACTTTAAAAGTGTGAGCAACGTCATTTCATACCACCCACGAACAGACTTTATTAGCCGGATAGGACTGAACATGTAGCAGGCACGACTCCTCACCTGGTCCCGGTCTGGTGGGATGCCGAGCAGTAAACATGGGGGTTTGCTGAGAAAAAAGGTGAGCCGTTCAGATCTGTGCTCGCTGGCTGTCATGATGGCATTAATCCGCCAAAAGTTTCAAAGGCAGGTTTTATGGCCTGCCTTACGGCCTCATCTACGTGGACAGCGGCATCTAAACTCTGGAGAACCTGCCACATAAAACGCACATCTGTTAAAGCCTAAATTGTAAAACAACTCCCGCGTGTCCGGGCAGCGTTGAGTTAATAATACACTCGGAGTGCAGCAGCTTATAACTCTCCCCGCAGCAACAACAGGACTGATTGTCACAGATTCACTTCTTTTGATCAGCTCTTATATCTTTTTCGAGTAGTTTTACATCTTTTCAAAATTCTTGACCTTCAAAGAGTAAATGTGTATGATCTTTCTGACATGCACAGTTTATGCCAAAATACATGATAGTCTGTGTAGTCAAAAAGACTAGAGAAAGCTAGCAGAGGTTTTGATAGCATTTGTGAAGGTATCATGGGCGGATGGGAAAATCCTTTTTTTCAGCTGTTAAATTTTACAGTTATGGTGAAGCAGGCAATGACATCCCATCTGGAGCTATGGTTGTGGCTGTGTTTCAAAACCTCAACACATAAACTTAACTTAATTGTCATGCAAAAGATCACAATCTTACCAAGTATATTTATCTAATTCCCAGTCAAAAGTAGCTCATTACATTTGATATGACACAATTACCTTGAAAGTATGATTTCGGTGAGAGAAATGGAGCTTGCTGTCAGACAATTTTAATTTCTTCCACTGGCATATTTTTTCCCATTTATTTCAACACCTTTTTATTCATTGTTTGGTATTATTTCCAATGCAATTGGTTATACACACAGTAAATTATATTTCCGTTACCACTGGCAATCATGGGAAATTAAGAATGGCGGAAATAAGAAGACATCACAGTTTGGGTTGGAGTAACTTTGCTCCACACAAGAAAGGATGATCCAGCCCAGACTGTACTGTACGTAACTTGACTTACATATTTAACATACTTATTTTGACCAAAGCCACAATCTTTTCCCGACCAAGCATTTGACAACATTAATTACGTAACATCGTATACATAAACATCATTCTTTTAGTGTTGTCAGGTATCGTGTTGTCAGCAACAGACGTAACTCCCATCTGAACTGCACATTTGATAATTAATTAATTAATTAATTAATTGCCAAATGGACACCAACCACTACACCACAGAGGTTATGTTTTTACTCATCTCCAATTACACAGAAACTTCTTTATGGATCCTCTAAGGATGGGTCTTGGCCCAGAAGAGACCCATTTTACGTAGTGTGTGGAGCCGAGTAAAGGGGCACATTCTGGAATTTCTTTAACATTGTGAGATTTTTTGACATTTGTGTTGGGAAAATGCATGGACGAAAACTATCAGGTGTATTTAAGTGTCTGGCATCTAAATCAGTACAAAAGGGAACTGTTGGGCCTTGGCGGAGGTATACACTCTACTGTGTGCCACTCTAGTTTTTACAGTAAAAGCCTGCAGCCTTTACATCAGACACCTTGATTTCGAGTGACTGAATGAGTGACAACAAATAGCTATAAACACAAGAATAATAGAGGTTAGCTTTGGAGCTAAACTTTCTAGCATCATTACCAAATGCTGTAATTGCCAGTCTTGAGGCTTAGCACCATAGCTTCAGTACTATGTACAGATCTGTAAGTGATGCAACTTCAGCAGCAGCTGTCATTTACATGGACACAGTTATTACACACTTTACCCAGCTCAGTCGCTTAAAGAGGAAGTGTGGTTTCTACCCTTAAAGTATTCAGCCATTGCTCCTAACTGTACTCTGCTGTATGTTGATCTCACTCTGCCACCGCCGGTTATCTGCGATTCTGTGTTGTTCTTTCAGGGGACGCCAATTTGCTCTGCTTTGGGCCTGAGAGAGGGAGGGACGCACACACACATGTGCGCACACACACACACACACACACACACACACACACACACACACACACACACACACACACACACGCACACTCTCACACACACACACAGGCACACACACGCACACAGCAACACAAGCGTAAATATCAGGCCTGATTTGAGGTTTGTTCAAAGGCATCTGGCAAATAACCTGAGGGAGAAACAGTGTGCAGTTCTGTCATGTACACAGTGTAGGGGGTCAGACAAGTCACTATTCCTGCCTGGTCTGACATGCAGACGTTGTTGGTTTGTGCAGGGTTGTGACAGAGCAAGTAATTATTAGTGATTAGTTTGGTTGTGGCTAAAAGAGGCATTTGAGATGTCAGATTGGGTATCACCATTTTGTGACATTTTATAGACAACGAGTAAGTCATGTCATGTCAAACATGATTCTTCTATATGTGAAATAAATTTTAGAGCTTTAAAACATGGCACCTTCTGTTGCAATACGGTTGTCCAATCCAGTCTTTGTGTACAGTTCACAGAGGCAGATACATTTGATGTGTTTTTTTAAGCTGTTAAAAGTTTTGAGTAAATCTTTGGTATTTTGTATAGAACAATAAACATGTGTCTTCAGTTTTATTGACTCAAGAGTGTACCTTAAAACTCTTCCATTTCCATCAACAAGCAAATTTATCCCACACTGAGAAGGTGAAATCGATTCCAGATTGGATTGTTGAGGGTCAGAGGGTCCAGCAGCAACACCTGTCACTGCTAAAGGCACGGAGGGAGCAATCTCTAAGAATCTGCAATGTTTTTATTCACCCTTTTCTGTCCTGTGAAGGTGCTGACAACACGGTTAGTTCGTGCATGAATCCGAAAAAAAAAGTTTTGTTATTTATTGTGATAGCAGAAGCTCTGTCTGAGTGCAAGCTGGGTCTCTTAGCCTAATTGATGTTTTGGAAGATGAGCTCAATTGGATGAGTCATTAGGCCTATTACCAGAGTTTTGTTAAATGCCCCCCCCGAAAAGGAGTTTAAAAAAGAAATCTCTTGTGGAATATTTCCTTTGCAGACTAACAGGAGGTTGGATTGATAAAAGCCAAATAATATATGTGTGAGATTGATCAGTGAGTAGCGACCCCATTATCTCCTGAGATGTTAATTACACTGTGCTCGGCTTGTATGTCAAAAGGCAGATAATTGAAGAAGGTAAAAGATGGGACACACTTTATTTATGCTTTCACTTGGAGCTGGGAGAAGAGCTTCTTTCTTTTCTCCTTTTTTTGTCTGTGATGTATTTATTGTTGGGTAATATCACATTGTCAGGGTTGATCATTTTACAAAGATATTATTCACAGTCATTACCGTGGTCTCAGTGTGTGTGTGTGTGTGTGTGTGCTGGACACACAGAATAATCTGTCCTATCTCTGTATTCACTGTCAAATGATTTAGATGAAATTATCTAAACCTCTTTAAGATATTGAATTTGTCTGATTTTCTTTTTCTTTTTAGCTCTGTTTTACTTTTAAACTACTTTTAAAGTAAAAAGAAGTAAAGAAATCTTCTGCTCCTTCCACCGTCGTTGAAAACTGTTAGGTCTGAGAGTGGAAAAGTACGGTCATGCTCCTCCCTTCTCAAGTTTTATCTCCTCAAATTTCAATGATGCAAACAACTGTCATTCACTGTATTTAGGTAACGTTGGTGTAATAACAATCTCCTATTTGCAAAAGAAATGTCCTGGTTGCTGTAATCAGTAGTGTGTTACAGTGAAAACAGCACAGCTGCTCGACGATGACAGCAAGAGTGATGAAGCATAACACAAACATCAAAAAGAAAGGGATAAAGAGGATCGGAACATTTTTTGGGGAGAATCTCACAGCCTTCCCAGGGCTGAAGTTACAGTTTTTGTCAGGCTGGCCCTCTGAAACACATACTGAGGTGAGAGGGGGAGCAAAAAGCTCCAGAAACCCTTTAAAAGCCTTTTTTCCTTTTTTTTTAACATTGTGTCTGTTTTGAGTGCAGTTCCCCCACCCGCGTAGCTCGGTGTCTGTAAACTTCCTATTGACGGCAGATGAGCCATAGGGGACACGCTGTACTTAAAAAAAAAAAAAAAAAAAAGAAAATCTTGTTTGTGTTTTCGCATGCTTATAGAGATAGCGTCAAACTCAGTTTCCTGTGGTTTCCTGTGGTGTCTCTGTGTGCTGCAATTTAAGTGCACGTGAACGCTGTCTGCACTTCCAAAGCGATTGTGCACACATGCGCACAGTCACACGCACGCACGCACGCTCCTGCACCTTCCTCTCCTTTCTGTGTTGTCACCATGACTCGGGGCGGAGCCTCAGGGGAGTGGTCAGACCGTGGTCATCACACCTCAGAGGGGCTGACGGACAGTCGCTGCACAGATGATTTAGTGCATCACCTGGTGGACACTGCTAAGATTGATCAAACCACTTTTACCACAGGGACAGTGTCGTGACCAAAACAATGTACATGGCCCTAGACAGTGACATTTCTCCATCTTTTCATCATTCTTCTTCTACATTTTCAGGTTGCAACTAACAATTATTTCTGTTGTCGATTTAATTTGTTGTCACTTGTTTGGTCTGCAGAATGCCAGAACATGGTGAAAAATGTCACAGGTATTCAGTTTACTGTCACAGGGGAGTAGAGAAACCAGAAAATCACATTTTGAAGCTGAAATCAGAGAATGTTTTGTGTTCTTAAAAAGTGACTCAAACTGATTAATCGATTATCAGAATAGTATGCTATGAATTTAATGTTTCATAACTAATCCATGAACGGTTGCAGCTCTATTGCGCATCATTGTATTAGCTTGTTTTCCCCTGTCAGAAGTGGGTTAGATACCTCAGAATCAGCAAGTGTTTACACTGGTAGCATTATAATTATAGAAGAGGCACTGATTAAAGATAATATTAAAAATAGATGCAAGTACTCAGCTCTTAGATAGTGGTGGTGGAGAACAAAGACAGAAAGAAGAACCTGTTTGAAGCCCTCCTCTACCTAAAGGAAACTGAGTCCCGGGGTGCAGTTGAGGGCCGTAGTACAGCTTCACCTTTCCTCTAATATCAGTTGTAGTGTTAACAACCCCTCTGCACACACACATGGACATGAAAACACACACCTTCACTTTCCTCTCTCTGACCGATATCCAAAATCCATTAGCATCTTTCCACTTGTTTATCTCCTTGCCAGCAGACCTGAAGGCTCCATAAGGCAGACAATGAACTTCATTGGATTTTAACTTTTTATGGCATTAAGTTCAAAGTGTTTTTCTCTCGTTTTGGCCACTTTTTGTTTGCTGAAGAAAGACCTCTGCTCTCTCACAATGCGGGCGAGCAGTATTTTGCTGTGGCAGTGCAGTCTTATCTGCGCTTGAGGTCTGTACTTTAATGGGCTTTATTGATCTAAACAACATCAGGGGTTGCGGTGATGTTATTAAGGCAGAGATAACTTCTGTGTAATTCCACTCCAACAATATATTAGCCTTTTATTGGTCTAAATAACTTTGCCTTTTAGACAGTAATGCACCAGTAAGTCACGGCAGCTCTTCATGTCGGCAGGATCTTAATAAAGCATTTCCTCTGGACATCCTGCTGCGGAGAGAGTGAAAAACGACAGGTTAAAAGGCATGCTGGGAAGTTTCCATGCCATCACTGTAAATGATCTCTTTTGAATACATAAATAAAGGTAGAGGAGAACTGTGAACGGGAAGGGAGTGTGTGTGTGTGTGTGTGTGTGTGTGTGTGTGTGTGTGTGTGTGTGTGTGTGTGTGTGTGTGTGTGTGTGTGTGTGTGTGTGTGTGTGTGTGTGTGTGTGTGTGTGGTGGCTGCAGGTTTGTACGAACATGTGTTCCGGTGTGTTCTCTGTTTCACATGTGGAGGAACACAAAAGAAGATATGTGCAACAGCATGTAAGAAGGAGCAGAACGGTGTTGTGCCTTCAGCATGTGGGTTTATTTACTGCTCAAAGACAATCGACTTATTAATACATCATTTGAGGTGTTGGTTGGACATTTTAAAGCCCCCTTCAAATCAAAAATGTGTTTTTCTCTCTTCTACCTACAGCTGAATGTTTGAGCTTCACTGTGTAGAATGATGCATGTCCAGAGTCTGACACTAGAAGGCTGTTTTCACATTCATTGCTAAAAGTTGAAATTTTCATCTGAGCTCATTGAAAATCTGAATTCAAGAGGCGGGCCTATGAGCACGATTTGTTACATCACAAATAGTTTGGAGGACTATACTGGTCAAGTATTCAGCATACAATAGTGTGATGTGCAAGCCTGAAGCCTTCTGTGCACCTGAGTACACCTTACAGTGAAGCAGGACGCAGCTTGTGTCCAGCAGTTAAAGGCGAACTGTGGAGTTTCAAACATATGCACACGAAGCGTTTCTTGATAAGATTAGAGCCGTTTTAAGAAAACACATTTTAAATCATGCATTGTTTACGTCCATGTTCACTAGCTTGTGATCTTCAGGATATTTTTGACCAAATATCTCGATATTGATATTGTGACAATACTATAGGGATGACTGTTCTCATAGTAACAACACAATAGGATTTCTTGCAATAAACAATCATCAGTAAAGTGGCTGCAATGACTAGGTGGGTTCAGTCAAGTACCAGAACAAGCACAGTCTGGTAAGTTCAGAAAATGTACTGCAGCCTTTAAAAACCAGACAAGACTTATATATCTCGATATAACAATATCCAAAATCTTATTTCAGGATAACAATGTAATATTGATATACTTCCCTGTCCAAATGTTTGCCCACGGGCACACACAAGATACACCTAAAATGAGGACCCAATCATAAAGATATTGCTCAATTGTAGAGCGGTTTTTGGGGCTGATGCCGATACCAATATCAGGGTGTAAAAAATTCCAATATCAACGATATACACACATTTTTTTTGCAGTGGTTCCTAAAATGTGTTATCAAACACTTGTGGCAAAGATATGTCATGGAGGCCGAATATTTGACAGTTTCATAATAAACTAAAATGACGCCAAAACTTCACTCGATATATCTGTGAATCCAATCCATTCCAATCCAAAGGTGTTCCTTTAAACTTGTAAAATGAAACATTTTTGCATTTTCATATATTCTGGATTTCCAGTAAGTAACTAATATGTGCCATTGTAAGGATTTTATACTTTTTCTTGCAAAACTCTTTTTTTTAAACAATTATTTATACACCTTAATAAATGTGTTGAGGGAATCTTTAAGGTACAGCTAACTGATAACTTGTGGTTAGCAATTGTTCATTTAGAAGCACTACAACACAAAACGCCATCGCAACACAAAAAAGATGTGGAAAAACATGTGTATATTCTTTTATATCTATACATGTTGTGTTAGTGGTCATAATGGCGGTACTGATAGGTTATTGAAAATGTAGCCAGTGATTTATACAGACAAAATGCTTTGACTGTATTGTAAATAATAACAATCACAATGTATATAGATTTAAAAGAGAAAATGGGATAAAAGCATACACAGCCACAGTTCTCTGAGTTATAACTAGAATAAGGGTTGTAAAGTGATGATTTAGAATCAAATTATTCACAGCTTAGGATGATTGTTGTTTATTGATAGCTTTTCCTGTATTGATTGATTGTGCACACTGCATTCTGTGTCTGCAAACTTCCTAATGGACAGTCGCAATATTTCTCTCCTTTCAAGGGCAGCATATATCTAATATTTATATGAAATAACGAACCCATTTATCTGGAAGTGTATTTTCGAGGGGTAGTGGGGGGTAGGGCTTCATAATTTGCAGCTATTTAAAGCCTTGGTTTTGGTAATGAATTATTTTGTCATCTCGACTGTGATGAGATTCATCTTTAATAACTGTAACAATTATTTTATTAAAAAGAGAAGCCATGCATTATGGCTATCTCGCCAAGGTCTCAAGCTGGAAGGAATTCTCATTAAGAGCATTATATTACCCCGGTGCGCTTTCAGTTGGATGTCCCGCTGAAATTACATTAGGTGTCAACAATGTTTGTGTTAGAAGTAAGCAGTCATATTTACAGAGGCCAGCTTTTTCATTTGCCGCCTGACACTGGGAGATGTATTAAAAAAGATACTAATGCTCTGTATCTGATTAAGTCACTTAGAGAGAAACTCCTCTAAAGTGTTGACTTTTAATATATGGCGAGCACTGTTCTGTCATCAGCGCAGGCATAAATCTTTATTCAGAGATGAGGAACTTTTGATTGCTGCAGATTATTTGGTGATTTATTTAGCTGGCGCACGCGCCCGTTATCATTCTCAACACTTAGATCCTTTCCCAAACTCTAACTCGCATCAGGTTGTTTGTGTCATGATTGATTTATCCGTGTCTTTTCATCTACATCCTGTGTTTCTTCTGATGGCTAGCGTGGTGTGCAACATTGTGTTTTGTTAATGGTTTCAGGCCCAGGGTTGCCACTAATGACATGGTTGTAATTGTTTGTCAGTGTGATAATGTGTGATTTCCTATTTCCATGTGAAGTTGGACATTTGATGAAGGAGGGATCTTGTCAGGAAGACAAAGTGCCGTCATTTGTCACCGGCTAAATGAGCTTCTCTCCAGACATCCTCTCATTTTTTTTTTTTTTCTTCGCCGGCGATATTATATTCACACATCCCTTCCTTTTTAGGGGCCATTGCCGCAATGATTTCCACGTGATTCGGGGTGTTGTTTAAACGAGCCTAGATTACGATCAAATCAGCAATGGGTTTCGCTCAGGTTGTGTTGTGTGCTGACATATAGAAATCTGTCAACTGTATTTCTGAGAAAGACAGAAGTGAAATTACAGAGTGTGGTAATCTTTTATTCTTAGTGTGTGCTCGGAGTCATCACTTCCTTAAACTTGACATTTTTAAACTATTTCATCATCTTCGGAGGAAAGGCTGTGTCAGTTCATGTGTACGCTGAGTTACTGTGGATTTTCTGATTTGATCTTGTAGTAGAACGGCTGCCTTTAGCTAATAATCAGCGATATACATCGTCCTTCAGGTTATATCATAAACTTATGGAGCACATAATTGCAGCAGTTGAAGGACAGGATTGTGGGACTGCCTTCATACTTTGCAAAGTCTTTGATGTAGTCGCCCCCCTGAGCCGGCTGCTTCTGTTTCTGATTAGGCTGATTCCATATTGTGGGGTTGGGGGCAGATCCTTGCTAGTTAACAATCTAATGAGCTAAACAAGCCAAACAAGGGAGAGGTATAGTGAATAGGTCTCCTGAGGGAGCTACTTATTGTCACAATTGCCCCTCTGTCTTCTCTTTCCACTCCGTATCGATTCATGTCTTCATCGGTTATACTCCATCCGCTGTCGCACACATGGGTGGTGTAATCAGCTAAATGTAGCCTCTGCTTTCTTATTATTACCTGGGTGCTTAACACTCGTATTTCTTTTATTTATTTTTTTTCCTTCAAGGACAAATGGTGTAGGAGAAGGCAGATCCCGTGTGAAGTCCCCGAGCTCTCGCCGAGCAGCAGATTCCTTTTCAGTGCCAGCTGTTCTCTCAGATACACCAGGCCGCGCTGAAATTCTCTTAATATAATTCTGGGGGCTCAGGAGAATTGTGCAAAACAAGCGTGCCAGCCAGGAGAACGTTGAATTTTTCATCAGCGGGCCTCAACTCGCTGAGTTAGTGGGCAGTGCTCTCATTCATGAGCAGATGTTCAGCGCAGTTACACTCTGCAGTTAATGTGAACTTACTGGCCTCTCTGCCATTGGCTGCAAGGACGTTGGCAGCGACCTGGCATCTGAGAATTACTCCCAGTAAAAGGCGCAGGCCTGGAAAGCGTAGCCCCGGCCCTTTTTTAGCCACTTCCCAGCCCAGGAGCTGGATGGCGGACAGGGGAAGGCACTGACAGCCCATCCGTCTTCAGTCCGACAGTGATGAAACACTCGCCACCTTTTGCTCGGGGAATAGCGGTGAAATTCCTGAAGATAATTTCCACAAGTTTTTATTTCTAACGAGGGGCTAAACATGAGCCAACAGTGCTCAGCAGGTGTCATGTGCGTGAGATATAAGTACATGAAGGTTTCTATGGAGCAATTTTTCATGCAGTGGAATTATTCCAGTACCCTTGAAAGAGGAAATTCATAGAAACAAGGCACCTGTGAGGTGTATAGCTGAGAGCAGCTGGTGCTGTGGTCACTATCCTCTCCCAACCTGGTGCTTCAGACATCTGCATGGCCAAGCTGCTCGGCCCAGGTTTGATGTGGCCATACAGATCTGTAACAGTTTCCTTAAGCAAAACGCTATTTGATTTAAAGTGCCATTAACTGGTCAGAGTATGTACGTGACATCAGGTTTAGCAGGCGGCATGCCAATCATCCTGAGTGTGTGTGTGTGTGTGTGCGCGTGTGTGTGAAAGTCATCACAGCGAAGTTGTGCATATGGGACTTAAACAGTGGAGATGACAAGCTCTTGTTTCCTCTGCACGTCTCATTTTCACTTTCTAATTGGTCGTTTTCAGGTTGGCTTTACGAGAGCAAAACTAATTAGTGTTTCTAAATTCAGCGGGAAAAAAAAGTCAGTCGGCTTGATTGTTCTGGTTTCCTCTCTTGTGTCAGGCGCTCAACAATAAAATAAGACTCTAATCATTTTCAAATTGCTCGTATTTTTAAACCCCTGAGCTGAATGTCACTCCCCGCTCTCCTGGCATTTTGTTTGGCAAGATCAGGGAACCGCTTTCTGCCCTCTCGCCTGTGCGCTCTCTTTGTGATTCGTGGGAAGTTCGGACTCGGGGCCTGTGGAAAAAGAAAAAAAAAAAAAAAAAAAAAGAATGAACTGTTGTGTTTTAGGTGGGGTTGTTTCTGCTTTGATTGGGAACGTCCTGCTGACAGGAGCAGCCGAGCAAGTTTACAGTAGCTGTGACATTGCTGTTACCTTTATTCAAAGTGCTCCAGCTGCAGCGAGCCCTCAGGAAGCCCAGTGCGGGCCCACATGGGCGGCTGGCGGCCCACAGAGAGGAGAATGAGCCCTGTTTGAGTTGGCAGACACTCCCCTCTCGGGGAACTTTTGCTGCCTCTGCAGAAAGGCCAGTGGCGGTGGCTCTGGTGGGGCGGCAGTGATTCTCGGGGCAGGATGGGCTTTTTCCACCTCTCCTCCCTTTCAGGAAACACATTTTGCTGTTTCTTCCCTCTGTGTTTGCAAACGGCGGGAAGGAGTTAAGGCGAAGGGGCACGGGGCAGTGGGACTGAATGACAGAGCTCCACTGTGAGAGGCAACTTTAATACCCTGGGTGTTCACTCTGCTGGAGCCTCATTTATATATGATACCAATATGCTAAAAATGCCGTAAAACTGTTTATATTTTCCCATCGACACTGTAGGGATTCAGTCTTCTGAAGGCAGTAATTAAAAAGTGCTTGATCTAAGGTTAGAAGGAGCAGTGTTTAAATGCAATTAGTGCAATTCTCAAATTAATTTGGACTCATTTACAGTTTTTGGAATGTGTCATTATTTGTTTAATCAAGGGAGTTCTCGTTTGAGATGCTAAATATGTAACCCACAGATATTTAAGGGGGGGGGGGACACTGTGAGACCTATTTAATTCTGCCTTGATGAGAATTAATTTGAAGGCGACCTGTTTCGTGTCCCTCCACACTCAGAGGTGTGTGTGTGTGTGTCTGTGTGTAGGCTCACACACCGAACAGCTTTCATCCGTCTGAGGTGGCTCCACTGTAATAAGGTGCTTGTGTTTGCTTATGGTTCCTCACCTTCATGTCTCAAATCGTTTCCACTGTTTCTCTGTTTTTCTTTCCGCTTACACCCCCCCCCCCCAAACCCCTGACTTTCCTTCCTACCTCCTCTCCTCTCCTCTTCTTCTGTCCTCCCCTCCATATCTGCTGCCTGCCGGTCCAGCCAGGAGACTCCAGTGGTGACATCCTGTGGAGCCACAGATCAAAGTAAGTACTTCTTGTGCACGTCGGTAGACACAGAAACACTGCCAATGGATCAGCTCTGCTTTAGAATCATCATTGTTTTCTGACATGCAAACAGACTGGTCTTGCGTCTTTTTAAAGAAGGGCATTGTATGGAAATTGTTGTAAGTTTGATGTGATAAGAGGAGGTTTTGCATAGTAACCGGCCCCCTAACTTCCCCATGCAGTTGCATATTTACATCGGTCTGAGCGCCGCTGACAGCGACGAGGTCTGTGTTTGACCCGGCGAGAGTCGTCTGTGATCCTGCAAAGCGAGGAAAGTTGCAGATCGCATGCCGGATCGTGTCTGCGTCCCCCTGACTATCCTAGAAGTCATTACTCCTTGTGTGGTGTATAAACACGTCAAAAACAAACAATGACCCCGGGCAGACCCCACACTGCAAAACAATTTCAAAGCCTGCGGTGTAGTGTAAACACAAAACATGGCTAACCTTCACGCAGGGAAGACTTCACCTTAAACCCGCTGTTTGTTTTATGGTCCCCGTCGACCTTGGTCAGATATAGTTTACATCTCCTCGCCTCTCTTCGGGTTCTGTGCTGACATTTAGGCTGAGGCTGTCAGTGGACCTCTGTTAAAGGTCATAATGTTCTGCTTTGATTGAGGTTGCAGGTATTTAGTATTTAAATGTAAGTCAAATACATATTACCTATTAAAAACATGAATGTTTGTTCAGAGATAGGACAGAAGAATCAGAATCAAAATGTTCTATATTTGCCAAGTAAATATGAGTGATATGATGATATGATATTTCTCTCAGTGTACTTACACAGAAATATATATATATATATATATATATATATATATATATATATATATATATATATATATATATATATATATATATATATATATATATACAGCGAGGAACAAGGCCAAGATGATGTGAATGAAGGAGTACGAGGTAAAGAATAAAGAAAGGTGAATCTACAGGACAAGACTGTTGAGCAGCATGTGCAAAGAATGTAGGTGTCACAGGCTAAAAATAGCTACTGCTCCAAAGTGTTTAATAACTTTTGACCTGCTAACCCTATCCACATGCTTAAGAAACTCACGTGAAGCGGAGTTTCTGTGCCTTTCAGTGATATCACACATGTCTTGTTTGGGCAGTCAGGAGCTTTGTGGTGAACGTGATTACGTCATCACGTTCTGCAGCATTCATTCGTTTAGAAAATGTGGATTCCTCAACGCGTAAATGTCCTCTGGAACCGGTGGGCAGTGGTTGTAGATGAGTTACTTTTGTTATTCATCTTCAAGGAATGATTTTTTAAATCTTTGTATCTCACTTTTGTTTCAGTGTCCTCTGTTTGTATTTGAGAACCTTTCTATATACTTACTGACTTACATTTACCTGAAAAACACGGATACCATGATAATAAATGTCTGTAATTTGCTAGTAAAAGTAAAAAAAAAAAAAGGACAAAAAATAAAATATTCAAATCAAATAAACAAAATATCCTCTGGTTATGTCAGAATGCACAGTAAAAAAACAAAACAAAACAAAACACTAAATTCTGAGTGCTGTTTTCTTTTTAAATTGTGGTCTATTTATCCATTCTCAGACAAAGTAGTTGTAAAATTGGGACTTTATAAGAGCCAGATTAAAACACCTTAGGCTCTCCTGAATCAAATGGTTTATGACACTTGATGCTGGCTGCCAATATAGGGTGGGAAAAACAAAATAACTACAAGAGTGTCAGGGACCCCAGTAATTATTGTAGGTCTATGAGGGTCGAAATCACCATAAAAAAGTAAAACCCTGAAAAAGTCTGTGTACATGTCAGCTGTGCTGTATGTTGGTAACAGTGCAGGTAGCACAAAGAAAGAAACCTATGTACATATTTATGTATATATGTATGTAAAGTACATAATCAGTCTGTTAGAGGACTTTAAAACCCTCAATACTAACATAGTTATTTAAGAAAGACTCCTTACTGAAGTTATCAGGCCAGCCTTTCAAAATAAAAGTGAATACAAAAAGAAGAACCCCCCACAAAATCCCCCCACCTTCCTTATTTGCGGATGACACCGAGTGATATGAATTGAAATGCCAATATCGTTAAGATGTTCCAGCAAACCCAGATGTTGTTCTGAACTGGGTGTACATACTGGTTTGCTGGGGTGTAGATTTCCCGTACAGGGACCCTATGTATCAGGTCATGAATATTCATTTTCTTGTTTCATACAGTCTCCTGCCTCTGCGAGCTCTTTCACAGTGAGCTGGGGGTGACTGTAGGCCGACGTGAACCCGTATTTTTAATAAAGCCCAGCTGCTGAATGATCAAATAGTGTCTCTAATTAAGGCCTGAGTGTACACCCATGTAAAATTCTCTGCGGAATGCTAACAACCTGTGATATTTCCAGAGGAATTTGCTGTGCAGGTCTCACAGAGGGGAGGGGAGTTGAGTGTTTGGGGTTCTGCAGGGAGGAGGGGCAGTGTTCATGTGGCAAGCCAACATGTTGTTCACATCCGTGTCAGATTGAGGCTAATGAAGGCCAGACTGATCCTTGGATGCAAGCCTTAAGTAAATGATCCCTCTTTGAATATATTAGAGCCGCATAGCGGCGTTGCGCCTCCCTGCCGCGCCGGCGCAGCTACGTGTTGTCTTGTGGTCTGACGAGGCCGGTCAGAATGGCAGTCACGGTGTTCGATCACGTTGTACACCATCCAGCCCCATTTTCAGTTTGTATTGCGACGCTATTGTCGCTTCGGCTCGGCTGTGAGGAAATACACACGCTGATAATTTCCAGGTTAGTGCAAAAACAGTCTGATAGTAAATGGAAAGTATGAGTGTTGTGTTATTTGACGATGTAAATGAGCCATCTCAAATTTTTCCCCACCCTCTTAAGAGGGATTGCATTTACATAACAGGCTGGGGTTTGGTGCTCATGCAAATTATTAAAGTAGATGAACCTGAGGTTTCTCATTTTGCTGTTATTTTTTTGGGTTTTATGTCAAATGAAATAATTCTGTTTATCTAAATATTAGAAAATAATAGTGATGCGATAAATGATAATAGCAAAGTGTACAAAAATAAGCACAAATAAATATTGTTCATAAAAAAAAAATCTCACTGACAGAACTTTTCCACTGCAATTTATGTCCACACCGGCACTTTGCATGTAAATGAATCCTAAACGTGTAATTACGAGGCACTTTTGAATATTGATTGGAAAGACAAGGACATAGAAATGAAGCACTTGTGAATGCAGCCCTCCTGAGCTACTGTAACAACCCATTAATAAATACCTTTCTGGCTCTTTAGTGCCCGGCCTGCCTTACACTGAGTGAAACAATGTCGTTGGATTTTCGCTGATATAGCATGTGTACTTCATAGATGGATGGATGGACGGGGTGGATCCAATTAGCCATGGTCATTGCTCATGTATTTAAGCTGACAGTGGGAGTCTTGCATAGAATATCCCTGATTTTGGTAGTTCTGTTTAAATGCTCTTGCAAAGCACTTTAAAAGTCCATAAAAAGCACGATGTGAGGAATGCACCTTCGATGGAGATTTGATTTACAGCTGTAGCAAATTTTCTCAATTAGACAAGGCAGGGAAATAATTTATCTTCAGAGAAACATCAGACCGTGATGGAGAATACTTAAAAGATAATAAAGTGACCAAGATCCATACCTTTCTTCTTTTGCTATTATATACAATCAACACTGCAATTACTTCTAGAGCTTTCATACCGGCTTTATTAGCAGATAATGCATCTTTTAATACCGAGCACTCACACTCTACAGCCTACACACCACACACTTGCGTCAGGATTGATAGCTTGTGGCACCTGCAGCACAGGTGCATGTAGTGTCTCATAAGGCCTCCTGACCTTTCGCATGATGTGGACCATGCTGGCCGGTTTGTAAGCGCGAGCCCTGTTTGTAAACACGGACAGAAGGATGAGAGCCGCATTTGCCCCGGTCGCTCTCAGCCCGCAGACAGGCACAACGCAACGTGACAAGCAACAGATGTGTCACACAGGCTGAAATCAAAACAGCCGTCCAGCGCGGAGTGGTGCACACCATCAGACATGGCTGCTGTGACGAGGCAGAGAGCGCTGCTGGCAGATGAGACAAGGCAGCGCCTCTGCTGCTCCCAGCTTCCTGTCTGGGAGAGGACAGGCCTGTTTGTAGGCTGCTTTGACACCCCTAGTCACTTTGTCATGTGGGGCGCTCGCTGCGGCTCTGATCACATGTACACGCTGCATTCAAAGAGCGTCACATCAGCCGTGTGACAGGTAGGCTCCCAACGAGACAACAGCCAAAGGCGATGTCCTTTTCAATACACTGTGTGAGTACAAATGCACCGCGCGCCAAGACAAAATAACATCATATGACATCATTGTGAAAGCTCTTGTGCTGCCTTTTTCTCAGTTTGGAAAGAAGTTGGTGATGCGGGGTGTTTTTCAGCGACAGGGACTGCAGCCGTACTCAGTCCATCAGTGATCACGCAAACCGATTGTTGAGTTTGACAGTGACAGTAAAAGAGCAGCAGGCGTCAGCTTTACACAGGGAAAATGTTAATGATATTCTCAGCAGCTTAATCTGCCCATTGCCACTGCCCCATGAGCAAATAGTGCGGCCGCATGGCGAGCTGTGGGGGGAGAAATAGGAATCCATCATCAGAACAAGTGAATGAACGAAGGTGCAGCAGCAGCTGCTTGACTGATCATGTACTACAGACTGTCACCCCACATCTGTTTACCACTCCGACAGCCACATGAGTGTTTATATGCACGGGTGTAATTGAGCTATTTTCCTGAGGGCAGCTGTAACCCACACTAAGTTCTATCCCAACTTTCCATTAAAGCGTGGGGGGAAGTTTTGCTGATAGTAATCACGCCCAGAAACACTGCTATGTAAATATGGCTTATCAGCTTTGCCAATTTGGTTAAGTGGCATGTACGTGGGTGATTCACTCCGTGGCTCTGACACAGGCCACATACAGTCGTCATTTATTAAACATAGGTAACTTGCATTGTTAACAAGTGTGTGTGTAAAGCAAGAACATCATCATAAAAACGATGGTGTGTCAGACCAATATTGCGCAGAACAGATGCAAATATGCTCGCAAAGTCTTCAACCCGCCATGTGGGCTAACTTAACTGTCTGCGTTTAGCATGTACAGTGTATGGAAATTGAAATGGGAACATCTAGATCTAAAACACACCATTTAAATATTCAAATGTTAACACCAAACAATATAATGCATTATGGGCTTTTAGCATTTGCGTACAACTCTGTTTGCTGCTGCGAGCTGGGTGCGATACAAGGAAGAGAAAGGGAGGGAGAGAGAGATAGTGAGGGAGAAACACTGAGGGGAGGATGTGGAGCACACAAACAAAGCCTTTGTATGCCAGTCAGAGGAAACTGACATGTGATAACTCCACAGACTTTGTGTGCTTGTTGTTTAGACATAAATGAAAATTAAAGAGTCATTTTTGCACATAATACATCAGTATCTGTCTTTTCTGATCCGATTTTCATTTACATCCATTAATGCAGCTGACTGCCTCTCAAGTAATGAGACAGGAGAGAGAACATGTAGCATTATTTTGTAGGAACTGTTGCGTCGACAGTGTATTTTTACACATTTGCAATGCGATCGCGTTTACCCAATGAAAATGCTGAATGATGCATTGCATATTAGTTTCATATATGTGTTTGCACCATGTTTTCTTAACATGGCGCACGATCCCACAAAACATGAGGACAAATCACGGAACAAAAAGTCAGCGAAGTGCCTCACAGCTCAACAGCATCTGAAATAGGATTTGGTTACTGAAGAAACGGGTTAAATTGACGCTTAAAATATACACCGTTGTTTCTGGGAAAATGTATAATCGTATCAATCAAATTGTCCTCAAAGCTGACTGTCTTCTGTGTGTGTGTTTACTTTAAAACTAGGTGATAGGTGTAGGTTTAAACTTCTGGTAAAACATTGTGAAGTTGGTCGTCGGGAACATGCCTGCTCTGTACATCTGTGTTTCATTGCAGTTGCAGGCAAAATCACAGGAGAGTAAACCACCGACATGGCCCACTTGCAGAGATAATCTGCCACCTGACAGAGCTGCTGCTAATGGTGCGCTCTCCTTCCACCACACAACTGAATCCTGACTAATTTGTAGTCACAGATGTCAACGAGTGTTTACACACTGAGCACTGAGTGTGTTTTTATTCTTGGTTGTTGCCGACCATTTAAAATCAAAGTGAGCGTTACGCAAGGTGCTCAGAAGGTGTTTACATTTGAGAAGGTGCTGTACCTTGTGCTACTTAGGTAGAGCCGAGCTGAGTGACAGCTGATTTCTTCTCATTTAACCAATCACAACGAAGGATAATCTAGCCAACAAACAGAGAATTTGACAGTGGAGTCTACTACTCTCAGGTCTGTTGCAAACAAAATGTTAGGATCAGATCAAATAGAGCCACAGGTTAACTGAAATTAGCGGTATTTTACCATCTGTACCCCAGAATTTCACAATAAAAGGTAAAACACAAGGGTTTCTGATCAAAATTTCTGTTACGTGTTGTTTCCCAGAAACCTAAAAATATTTTTTTGACGTGGAAAAACTGCTTTTGTTATACCTATCATTAATAAATGGCAAATCTCTAATAATCTTAATGCATTTTTAACTGTTAACAAACAATGAAAGGCTTCATAAACCATTATATAAGCAATTGTAAAGGTGTATAAACACTAGCTGCACCTTTACAATAAACAATTACTCAATTAACATTTGCTTGTTTGTTGACAGTGAAATAACCATTAACTGAAGTTTAATTAGCTGTTAAGTTGCTATTTATTAATGATGGTATATCATTTATCTCCTCTGGTTTTGCCTCAAGCTGAACATTTAATTAAAAAAAAAAGAAAAAAAAAGGATTTTTTTAGGCTTTGGGAAGACAAAACCATAACAGACATCTTGATCAGAAAAAACCTTTTGCATATGTTTTTTGGTGCTCTCACTTTTATAGGAATTCTCTTCCACAGCTGAATTAAAGGAACACAATATATTATAAGGATGGCGGGGCAGGAGAAGGCCCCGGCCACCATGTGACAGGGTCAAACATAGTGAAGGATTGTCAGTACAGCCTGTGACATCTGTAGCCACCACACACTGTAATTAAGAGGAATCTCCCATTTTTAATTCTATATGCTGTGCAATAACAGCCCCCAGTAATGAATAATTTAAGGAATAAGGGAGGCTGTTACTCGATGCTTTTTCACTTTGCGTTTAAATTTAGCTGGTGTCATTGTCCGGCAGTGTGATTAATAGTTTATCAGTCCCGACTATACATCTCCATGAAATATCTCTTTCCATCTGTCATTAAACTGCACATGGAAATTGGTCAGATTTTCAATCAGGCATAGCTTGGACTGAAAAAAAAGAGGGAAAATTACTAAAGGAAATAGCCACAAGGATGTACTCACATGCAGGTAAGGCTGTGACCCAATACAGGACATCATTTATGGAATAAGTCTTTGTGGCACTATGCGTCTGCACACTTCTTGAAAAACGATTGGAAATTGGATTGAGAGCTCATACAAGGCACAATATGCACGCTAGATGTGGTTGCAAATGAGCCCGAGGTATGTAGCGGTGAAAGTGAGTTGTGAGAGAGGGGCCTACCGCAAGGGGTTGACCAGTGAGCCAGAGATTGGCTTGCCTGTCAAATAAAGATTAGGCCCTTATTTCACCATCTAATCCCTGTAAATCTCTTACGGAGGAACTTGGGCCGTTCAGGGCTTTTAATGGAGCAGCAGAAGCTTCACAGTCTGCGTGTCTTCCTTATCTGTGCATGTACACATGTAGATACAACAACCTGCCGTCCCTCTTTAGTCAGTGTGTTTAAATCGGGATTACTGAGCAGTTTACGGTGAAGCAAGGTTGCTATGATTTCTTTTTTTTTTTCATGATTTCATTCATTTTTTTGTTAGCTTTTATCGCTAACAGGCAGCCATAGCACTGGTGGTTAGATTTAGCTTCAACTTGGTGCTGTAATGGGACTTCCTTGGCTTAATTTTTCTCACATGTAGTTATTGAATGTCTCCATTTTTTTTTCACCCCCCGCAAATATGCTGAACATTCTTTTTATTGAATTATTAATGTGTATATTGAATTATTGAAGGAAGATAATTTCTGATCAGATTAATATTAACTCCCTGTGAAATATTAATGGCTGATGTTAAAAACGATGAACTTAGGGATCTATTAATATAATCATAAACAGACACAGTAAAAAGTGGCATGGAGTCAAATGTGCTGGAACCGCTCCGATCCCTTTTAATGCGCTTTCCCTTGAGGTCGCTGAATATGAAATATTGCACGTGTCGACTTTGCGCTCAGACGCTCGGCTCGTGTCATTGGCCAGTCCTGCCCCGGGGCTGATGGCGGTGTCACAGGGGGGGCATTCATCAGCGTTTGTCTGCAGGTTATCATTGTCACCTTGTCCACTGATGACCTGAACTATGGCCAGGGGAAAAGTTGCAAAGATGTTTTGGTGTTAATATTGGGCTGGCCCTTTTATCACCCCTGCTGATTGGCAGAGCTCCTCTGCCAGCTCTAGTATTCAGCTCCACCTCCCTGCTCTCGCTCTGAGGGCGGGTGGCTGAACTCAGATCAGACTGCTGTCTGCTTTACCTTTTTTTTTTTTTTTTTGTCACTAAAGGTGTCGCAAAGTAAATTTCATCGAGCGGGCCTAGAGGAGGTTAAATCCAGTCTTTTGTCAGTTTTGATTAAAACTCTCTTTAGATTAATGATATTCAGCAAAGATTTGATATATCATTTGCAATTCTTTGGTTTGTTATTACGAACTGCCGATTGTATTCATAAAATATGGAAATCAGAAAAAAAATAAACCATTATTGTAACATAATGGCAAGCACCTAGGAAATATGGTTACATTAATTATGTTTTAAATGCTAATGCCAGTGAAGAACATAATAACCAAGACATGAAAGAGTCTCTATTCAAAATCTGATAGCCAGGGAGAAGCAAATTATTTCAAATATTTGATATTTAAATTATTTTCAAATGAACAGAGACATGAGTAGAGCAGAGGCGAGTAGTTTCCCCTGGTGATCCTCCGGGCGTCTTTGTTTCCTTGGTGTGTCTCCAGCTCATTAATGTTCCAAGCATGTGAGAGAGCCAGACCATACTGCGTAACCCATAGCTGGGTGACACCCCGGGCCCCAACACACACGTATATACAGTACACACGCACATACACAATAATCCCTCAGCCGTTTAAAGTCCACTGGCTCTTTCAGGAAGTGATGGCCGCCGAGCTGTCCTGATTAAAATGACAATAGTCTAATTAACTCGACCTCAGTCTCAGCGCACTAAAACGGCTGATGGCTCGCCGGTTCCTGTTTGAAAACCCTTTGTCTCCTCGTCGTCCAAAAATATGACTTTTTTTTCCCCCCTCCCAAGCAAAATGCCTCAACCCCGTTTGACGAGATTTGCTAATGGCAATTATTTCTCATAAGCTAATTAAATCTAGGCAAAGTTTTCCATCCTTTTTTTTTCCTTATGTGCAATCCTCCAGGGATTTATCATTTGGGTGGGGGGGGGTTCAGTATCACAAGCACCTTCAAGCTATCTCGGTCGTTTAGATTATACACAATTCCAAAGTGGTGTTTTGATGTTTAACCTGATTTTTATTTCAAGCATTTTAGTCATTTCCCACTCCAGTCATCTCGGTGAGTGAGCATTGGCCTCTGCTCCACTGGTCAACAGGCCAAACAGCCGATAGAAAAGGGTCAAAGTTGCTGCGCTCAAGCAAAAGGAGTCCGTTTTATAATCTCTCACCCTCTGCACCCGGCAATATTCGAAAATGAGACTTCACTCGCGCCCCCGTGATTCCTTTGCATTATTCGATTGACTCATCTAAAGCGCCGAGCGGAGAAAAAAGAACAACAACATTAAAACAAAAAACTTTAATGATCGAAGAAGAAACCGCTTTTTGTTCTATTATCCTTCTGTTGGTGATTAAGGTCTATAGGGAGATAATTACGCTTTAGTCTGGAGTTAATGAAACGAAAACTTCTCTTTTCTTGTGAAAGAGGACGGACAGATCTTTTTGTACTGCTATCTCGCAGACATCTCCCACCCTTGACAAGGCACGGGGAGAATTGGTTTTGTTTTAAGGTTGCAGCCCCCTCCGCTGCCTGTCAGTCCGCGGCTGATATGAGCGATCTGTGAATGAAGCCCCTGAGTCAATGAGCTCTGTCTCCGCTGCACTGTTGCATCTGCCTGCCTGTGAAACATCAAATGAAAACATCACAACAGGTCATGTGGGATATGCGGCTGATTTGAATCAAAAGAATGTATCTTCATTCCGTACTCCTCGTCGTAGTGTTGGTACAGCACTCTCAGCAGCAAGCATGTGTTCGCCATCAAGTGACCCCGGCTCTGTTGAGGCATAAAAGGAACGCGCAGATTTGAATGTATCACACGGGCAGCACGGGAGCCATATGTGTCATCTGACTTGAGACGCCTCCTCGGAGGTGTCGACCGAGCCGTTGTCTGGTATGCCCAATTCGCACGGCGCAAGTGGTGGCCAGAGAGCATGTATTAAACTGTCCTAGTGGAAGTTCACATCTGGTGTGTGTGTGTGTGTGTGTGTGTGTGTGTGTGTGTGTGTGTGTGTGTGTGAGACTGTGGGGCAGCGTCCCCCCCCCACCCCCCAACCCCTCCGCCAGCACTCTCACATTTCATCATCTGTTCTCCAGCGCCAGGGTGCTCCGGCACAAGTTGGCCGCTCTGGATCCATCTGTTGTTATTATTTTCCACTGATAATTGGCTTGAACAATGGAATGCCTGTGTCCCCCCTCGCCTTTGAAACCCTACACCCTGTTTATTTTCCAGAGCTCTCGTTCCTGCTCTCCAACTCCCCTCAATTTCTCCCTCTCTTCCCCTTTTTACAGCCTGCCCTCGCCCAGTGTCACCTCTCCCTTTTCTCCCCCCCGTGATCCGTTCGAGAGGGTTTCACATGAAAATGACATATTTGACTGGCCACATCAGTATGTGTCACTCAGCATCTGACGCCACTCTGCAGATTTTCTGGAGGGGCTCAGCTCCCATTCTCCTCGTTTTTTTGTTTTTTTTTTATACTCTGACAGCGCCACCCCCTCCCTCCCCTCCAACACCATACGCTTCTGCATTCCTGTCCTAAATGAGAAAAAAAAAAAAAAAAAGCGGAGGGGGAGACAGACAGATAGATGAAGAGTCTAAGAGGGAGGCTTTAGAAAAGAAAGACATGGACAATGGACCTTAGTATAAATCAATTTTTATGCTGATTAAAATTCAGCTTTTATTTTTTCCCCATTTCCACCAGGAGGTGTGTGGACGAGCAGCATATGTAAAGAGGAATTAAAGGATCACAAGGTGTATTATTTTATTTTTTTTAGATCCAGGACATAATTTAATGAAGAGCCACACCAAAAAAAAAATGACCTACTTAAATTAATTAAATTTGATATTTTATGTTTTAATTAGTGTTTTAGGTTGTAATTAAGCAGTTTCTTGTGGAAGTCTTCATGCTCTGGTCACATCCTTGAATGGTTTTGTTTCAGTATGAGACACTGAGTTTTATCAACAATCTGACAAAGTCCATTGGCAAAATGAATAGCTTATGTAGCCCACAAAACGTTTCTGGCACTTCATGGCAAAACAGCACTGCAAAAAACAACAGAAATCAGAAACACGAGGTGCCTACATACGGCTTGTCCACTGTGCACGATGCTAATGCTTTAAGCTTAGCGGCTACAGTGAAGACTGTAAAAGGTGCAAACAACTTCTTTCTAATCCATTTGGGATCTTAGGTCTTCTGTGGAGTTGTTTTATTTCCACTTGTTCTGTATATGTTTTAAAGCAAATCCCCATCTACCTCAGTTGTTGAGGACAAGGCTGCAAACCTTTGCCATGAAGAAGAAAAAATAAATATTTTGTTGACTACAGAACTTTCCCCAGCTTTCCATTGGCATGAAGATGAGTAGATAATGAGGGAATTTTCCTTTTTGTGTGAACCTTTTCTTTGAAAAGTAGAATTCTCATGCACAGTATCAGACAAGACAATCATGGCAGAAAAAACAAAACAAAAAAAAACGAGTTTCAGTTGGGAAATCTTTGCACATTTGTTTTTACAGCTTCTCTACAAACTTCTGTTCTTCTCATTAAGGACATTATGGAGGACTGAGGAAGTATTTTCTTTCTTTTTTCCTCCTTCCCCTTCCTTTTGTTCTGCCTCGCGTGACCGTGTTGATGTTCATTTGTTCTGCCTGCTCTTGTCTAATTAAAAGAGGCCAGGACAGGTAGGGCTCTCAGCAGGCATCTGCTCTGTGCCAGTTCTTCATTTGCAGAGTGTTTGTGTTTATGCAAAGGGGCCCTCTTCCTGCATATTTAATCTGGAGCAGGGCACCAGCTTTTGTTGTGTTAGGCCTGCATACCTCCAGTCCCTCTCAACACCGCAGCCTGGACTCTGGCTCTCTCTCTCTCACTGTCACACACACACACACACACACACGCAAACACACTCAACTACCACACACTACTTCAACTACTCCATACCTGCTACTTTCACTGGCAGCTTTCTCCTCTTCTTCAGAAGTGGATTTGCAAACACTCGCTGCTTGGAGGGACTCTGCATCAATACACAGTTTCATGAACATGATAAAAGTCTGTTTAACTGTTCAGGGGTAAGTCTGTAAAGATTTCATTATCTTTCCACACTTTTCTTCTCCTCCCGCTCATGCCTTTTATGGGACACTGGTGGATGTGTGCGTGTGTGTGTGTGTGTGTGTGTGTGTGTGTGTGTGTGCATGCCCTCCATGCGGATGTGTTTTTGTAGGTGTGTTCTTAAAGCAGTTGACAGAGTTGGTATATGTGATGTACAGTAGATATAAAGCAATGGGTTTAACTATAAATCCTGAGGATGAGTCATAACAAGTTTAGGTTGTCAGTAGCACTGAACATATTTTTGGCCTCAAGCTTCTTCTGTTTAAGGATTTTTATTTGTGTTGTATTTTCTTTGTCTTATATAATCGTAAACTAAATATGTTTGGGTTTTGGACTATTTGTCAGACAAAATGAGCAATTTGAAGATGTCATTTTGAGTTCTTCAGAAACTGATGGACTTTTTTCACTATTTACTGACACTGATGAGATACAAAACAAATAATTTAATAATCAAGGCAGTAGTTGACAGATTCATTCAGATAGAATGGCACTCAGTAGAGCTCATACCTCCGCCAAGAGTCCCTTTTTAATTAATCAAGGCAAAACCAGTATCAAATAAAACATTTAAAATTCTGCGTCAATAGTCCAAACACATGGGCTGCAGCATAACACCAGAGTAACTTCTAACTGGTGCTAACTGTAGCTGCCATTAGCTAGTAATTTCAGTGAACTGTGCAGCTAGCAGTCATATTATCTGACTCTGCTGTGGGTGTTGGTGGTGTTGCTATCAGATCACCTTTTGGGGTGCAAAATAGTGAGGGTCTAGCTGGTTAGCGTGCTAACCACAATAGATACCTCTGTCCTCGACATGATGTCAGAGCTGTTGATCGATTCAGTTCATTTTTCCGTGTTTTAAACTAAAACTTTTGAACCAAGTCAGAAAAATGACTGGGTCCACACCAAATGTTAATTAGGTGTATTCTGTGCCGCGAACCATCCTCCAGCCAAGTTTGGTTGTAAACTCTGTCAGAAGTATTTGTGTCATCCCGCTGACAAAACACAACCTCCTCAGTGAGGGTAATAAAATAATTGTTTGTCGCTGACCTAGGTGTATGTGGGTGTTGAAACTTCAGGCCTAAATGCATTCAGCACAGACATTAGAGATGAAGCTTGTGTGTTCAAAGAGCCTGAATGAGAAAATAAACCTTGTTTTTATTTTATTTTTTTTTTAATGTATTTATTTAATTTACTCACTTTACATTTTGTCTCATCATTTCATTTATCTTCATTTTAATATATTTAATTTTTTTCCTCTTTCCCATCTTGTGCCATGTTATACATATGTATGTTCACATTTGTCACGTGTACTGCACCTTACTTGTCAGTAAATCTTATTGCAGTGACAATGAACAAAACTGGTGTTTAGTTTAACCTTAATCTGTGAGTTTAAAACTCACAAATGAACGGAAAACTCCAGCCTGCAGTTAGTCTGTATTTGCGTAGCCCTGATGTGGGTGTGCTGAAGGTGTATACGTGTGAGCTAATGTGCAGAAATCTTTCCCTTTTGACAGTGCAGCAGCAGGGTTGGAGGTTGGAGGTGACAGTCGGCGCTAACCCCATGGTGATGCGTGAGGGTATTAGTTCCTCCCCTCACTCGTCGCCTCTCGATCTCCCTTTGTCTTTGTCTGTGGAAATGGAATCTACAGCTTATTGATATTAATAGCGCACAGGATCTGTGGTCGGAGAGGAGCCGGGACCTGGGCGAGAGTGGAAACTTGATACGGCGCGGTAGAACTGACAGTCCTCCTACTTGACAAGGTGGAAAAGGGGTTGGTTATGAAGATAGGATTGCATAATGAGTGTGCGTGATTAGGGCTGAACTTTTTGACTGATGTAATTTCAGGTGTGAGACTTGTTTCATGTGCTGGGACCATCGGCTGCCCCGGCCGTGACTCCTCAGCAGACGCAATCTCTCACAAAGTTTTCTGGTGTTTTGTCTCATGGATCAATAGATTAGACTTCCCAAAAGCACCCTGCACTGGATATCAACCTGGATATCGGACCTTTTGAATTCAATGAGCTCATTTAAATAGTGTGAAGAAATGTGTGGCCTTGTTTGTTTTGGGTTTGGAGTGAAATTCCACTTCCTTGGTATTAAGGCTGCAAAGCTCTCTGTGTGCACTCTGTGTACTTTGTTCTTAGCTCAGCAAAATGTGAGGGCAGGTCCAAAGAATCTGGGGGGATCAGACAGGCCTGACATTCACCAGACTGCGCTGCTGCCTTTAAAGCTTAGAAAAAAAAAAGAATCAGGAAAAAAAAAGCAGGCAGAATAAGGGCCGGCTGGATTGAAGTTGGGTTTAATTGGTGGGTTTTGAGTCTGTTTGCGTGTCAGAAAGTGCTGTTGTTTACAGTCTGTGTGGGTGTTACAATATAATGCCAGGATCCTGCCAATCACATCAAAAACATTGCTTGTTTTTTTTTCACTTTTTTTTTTTGTTCGTTTCGAACGCTGACTTTTTCTTCGTCTTTACGAGACTTAGCCATGTTTTTCATTTAATCAGTCCTTCTTAATAAAAGAGAGAAGAAGAAAGGGGGGGGAATAGTGTGCAGTCAGCCCTTTCAGCGGCGGCAGATCAGATCGTACAGTGAGCAGCTGCGTTTGTTGAGAAGTGAGTCATGCTTTAGATTTTCCTGTGTTTCAGAGCACAGACAGTGACTTGGAAAATCTGCTGCACACACCCTAAAAACAAACACCAGTGACCCTGTATATAGATATCACTGACTCGACACAACTACGCCCTCTTCTTATTTACACAATGCTCTTAATACGGATCCACCAGCCTGGAGGAGTGTTAACCAGGGCCACTGCTTTTCTTCTTCTCCTTTTTTTTTTTTCTTTTAGTCACACACATGTAGGCCCGGGCATGATAAACAGATAGTGTGAATCCATTCAGATGCTGATACTAAGTGATCGAAACATCCTGCACAGGCTGTAAAGAAGCGAGAGACAACTCTGGCAGCCTCCTATTGACAACCATTGAGTTGAGCATTAATTAATATGGTAATGATGTGTGAAGGTTCATTAACGAGCCGCCACAGAAGTAGCCACAGATACAGTATTAAGCGTGCTCGGAGTAATTAATGGAATAACTTTACTTAGTGGTAAATATTCATGGGGCCCTCATCTTTTTGTGTGCGCCGTGTGAAGAGAGAGGAGAGCCTGTCCATTAGAGGAGCTGAAGAGCTGTCCACAGTGAATGCGGGCCTTTTGTTGGGATCGGGTACGTTTCAGTGGAGGGGTATTAATTCATATTTTGAACATGCAATCTTACAACAAAGCCAAAGGCACCGATAACATACCTGGGACTAGAGAGCATATTGTGAAGCCGTGACCCCCCTCACAAATAGGGAAGTCCACTTCACAGGTTTGTGGACAGAATGAAATGAGTCTTTGTTCGTGCTCAGATGTAGCCGCAGCGGTTCATTACCATCGCAAAAAACCCTTCTGATTGTCCATTGCCTCTTAAAATAGTGTGTTTGCATGTTTTTTTTCCTCCCCTCCCACAATTACAGTGAAGCCTGTGGTATTTGCATAGAGAGTGGAAACATTTATTTGGATCACCTGATCCTCTGAAGGTATCAGGCTAGCGGTCACGCACACAAGAGTTGTGACACTATCACGAGATATTTCTCTGTCAAAAGTCTTTGTTGTGCTATTTTCCACTTTGTTTAACACAGCACACCTACAAGACTTTACAAGAGAACCTTGCAAAATGCTCCTTAGTTTCCTTTGTCTTTTGAAATTGTTGCATTTTGATTCATCTCCTCAGTTTAAGCCTCTTACTGAGCATGCACATAACCCACCCAGGTGGGTAATTATCTCAACCAGGAGTTGTTCTATTCCCTAAAATCTCAATGTGGGAGTGTGTGATGGGCTCGGTTTTCCCAACCGGGCGAAGCAGCGTGTGCTTGTTTATCCTCACCCTACGTTCTCCGCACCCCCACTGTTCTAAATGGCAATATTACAGCCTTGTGCTGTTTGAAATGGAGACAATTATCTGTTTAGGCATTACAAGATGGGCATTATATTACAAGGAGAAAAGGCGTACAGCTGCTATCAGGATCCCGTTGTTGCCTTTTCTCTCCAATACAAATTTTCCGTCATTAAAATGATGGAACATTTATCTAAATGGATGTTATGCGTTGGGTAAACTCATTTAGCTCCCGGGGCTCTTTCAGGTGATGGGAATTAATGATGTTTAGTAGTTTGAAACTGAAAATATCTGTCATTTGTCACCACTCGCCATTGATTTACGATTGCATTGATGATATGTTAATTGAAGTGTAATGAATCACAATAATAGGGTAGTTGGGTGGGAATGGTCCATTTTCGATGATTGTTCAACCCTCGGTAGAGTTCAGAGCGAGCCGCATGTTGACTCGCGTTTTCAACGAGGGCATTTAACACATAATTAATGCCGCAACCGGGCAAGTTGGACCAGTGTGTTGTTTTATCTATGCTCAGTCTGCTTTAGATAAACACTCGCACAAGCGCCTGGCCGCAGTTTTGACTGCCAAATGTAAACGGCAAAAAGGAACGGTGGGAGGGGGAGTTGGAGCCTCCCCCCCTTTCGTATTTGGATATGCTTTAATGCTTTTATTCAAATGCACCTGAGATATTGCCCCACAGTCACTTCTCAGTTTACCATAAAAATAAGATTTTGTTTCCTTCTTTCTTCCTTTTTTTTTTTTTTTTCCTTCTTTCCTTGCCTGGGTTGAGTGCTCAGTTAGGAAAGCTGTGTGCATGCAGATCAGGGCCGCCCAGGGGGAGTTGAGTCAGGGCAGAGCAGGTACAGGTACACTGTGTTCACCACCAGGGGGGGAGCAAGAAGGGCCCCTACTGTGTGCAATATGAAGAGTTTTTGTCTTGCAAATAAACTGCTCGCTCGCATCAGACAGCCCCATTGTTCATTTGCTATCATCGGTGGGTGTAGTTGTAGTTAACAGACAGATGGAAATGTGGACAATAGTCGGCTACAGGACGATAAACGACAGGTGCCTCCGTCCCGCTCTGAACTGACGTGGTGGTGTAGCTGCAGAGGAAGGTAGGCCGACCGAAACAGCTCCATTGAAACAAAGGAAAGCTAATGGCACAGGAATTGATCTCTATCTGACAAACATGTGAAAGTCTGTTGGTGCACTGCTATGAATTCTGATCAAAAGCAACCTGTGGGCAGCGCTGGTTTACACCACAGTGCTCTGTGTTCCCTTTGGGTGCTGATGACATGGCATATGATCTGCAGAGGTAATTATTTCACCACACTAAGTAATTCTCTATCATGTGTCTGCAGGGCAAAGGAGGCTGTTTTTTTTTTTTCATCACCACGGCTGGAACTGAAGATTGCTTTAGATAAGCAAGCCATCGTAGAAGGTAAACACACAATCATTCACCAGACTGCAGCCCCCTGCATGTATGCAAATGCTGTATTGAATTGGCTTAATAATTAACTGAATGCGGTGTGGTTGTCTTGTTTGTGTACTGTATTTTGAGCCTGAGGGTGGGAGGGTTGTTACGGGTGGCGGGGGGGGGGGGGGGGGGGGGGGGTGCACAGGTGCACTCTGTCAGTGTTTTGAGTGGTTTTTTAGCACGGCGAGTAATAAGAGGACAGTTCAGCTGAAGGTCAAACCGGACTCAGTAACGAGTCAGAGATATTTGAGTTCGCTTTACGCTGCTCAGTGTGGAGATATCTGTCTGTCTGTGCATGTTGACGTTTGTTGGGAAAAGCTGAAATATGGTAATGCCATGTTTACCAAACAACAGGGAGGTTTACTGCACTCACTCGTCATGCTATCGTTGGGATCTCAGCCATTCTGGTGGATATCTCGTGTTTGCACCTCACACCCGTCTCCCTATCTGAGGAGATTTGGGGCCCCCAGGATGTGAACTTTTGTCTGGAGTGATCTGGTGAGGTGGAGTGTTTGTGTGTGTGTGTGCGTGTGTGTGTTGTGAAGGGGAGGGGGGTCTTAACACTTCAGGAGCTCAGGGCTTCGGAGGAGGAGTGTGTCTGTTTTCTGTCTCCTACAGCTTCACCCTCATTTCTTACACTCATTTTCTTTTTTTTCGTCTGTGTCATTTCTTCCTCTCTGTCTCTCCCTCCATCAGCATGTTGTGACTTTTAAGTAGGACGTGTGCAGTGATGTGCCAAAATAACGACTGTACATTTGAGCGGTGTCACCCTCGTTAGAAGATCTTACAGACTGTTCTAAGCAGCAACATATGTGAAGTGTAACTTGAGTTCCGCAAGTAATATTTTTGGGGATTGCAGCTAAATATTTTGACATACACATTAGTAAAATTGGGAAGGATAGCACTGCTTATTCTCAGTGTTTTTTCTTGATGAAACATCTGTTTTCACAGAGTCATTTCCCTTTTCCATCGTGCTGTAAACTTCTTCTAACAGTTTACATTATGTTTTATGCTCAAGGTCCAAGTATAAAGGATTTAGGGAGATATATTGGCAGAATTTATTTTTGATATTGTTTAATCATCTGAAACTAAGAATTGTTTTGTATTCATTACCGTAGAATCATCATCAAAAGCAGGTCCTCTACCACAGATTCCGCCATGTTGCACCGCCATGTTTTTACAGTAGCTCAGAAGGGACAAAACAAACACTGCCTCTAGAGAGGACCATTCAGTTTTTCCTGTCTTTAGCAGCCCCGTAGGGAAGGATGTGATGATGAGTATTTTGAGCTGATGGACGATGCTATTGGTCCAACCTAATAGCTATCACCATTAGTATTCCCCCGCTAACCTCTGACCATCGTAACATTGTCATTTAAAAGGGCCCCTACCAGAGAGCACAATTAAGAGGCGTGTCCCCTCAGGGTTGCTACAGGGCAAGAGGTGTTGTTGTTTGTGTTATGTAGGGAGAGGATATTAAAAGAAGCAAGTGTTACTGCTCAGTGTACTTACGTTACATCTCCATGTCCCATTCCTTAATTTTTTATTCAACCAGCTCAGTCAGGCGAACCCATCACACTCAGCAGTGTTTCTTTTCCCACTGGCCGCTGTTACTGTCAGTCATGCTGATTTATACACAGTTTTCTTAGCTTAGCTTAGCTTAGCTTCCTTGGCTAGTTGTTTTGTGCATATGAGGCTAAACAAATCTAAGTAACGGACATGTGGTGCAGAGACGAGGATGCTTTCAAACCTGGCACAGGGGTGTATGTCGGTGGTCACAGGAGCTTCCTCTGCTGGCTGAGACAGTTGGAGATTCATGTCAGAGCAACGGTGGTGAGCTAGTAAGCAACTGATACGACGATGTCACCCTCCATCACAATGTTTCACTGTAGACATCGTGAAATCCCGGTTCAGCAGACACCGCCCAACCGTACTGCAATGTAACACTAAATCCTACACACCAATACCAATTATCAGTAACCAAGGAGACAGATAAGTTCGTTGGAGCTGATATAGTTTTGCAGTCAAAATTAGTGTCAACATTGAGAATAGCCGTGATGGAATGGAACCAAATACAGTTTACTGTACTTAAGCACAATTTTGAAGTACTTGTTCTATTTCTGCTACTTAATGTTTCCGCACTAACTTTATTTGATAACTTTAATCATTTTGCAGGTTGAGATTATTCAGTGCTGATTGTGATTTGTGATCTGATTTGTTTTGTTTTGTTTTGTATTGTATTTTTTTTGTATTTGTATTTGTACTGCTGCACCTTCTACGTCGAGTTTGGAAAAAGCCAAAGCAGCTGTAACTGTCATCGTCACATTTAGCAAAATCTGCAGCACTCTGTTCATCCCCACAATCTGTTAAACAGCCCGCACTCCTCTTTTATTTGATCCAGACAGTCACCCCCACATTTGGAAAACAGAGACTTGGAGAAAATTTAAGCGTTGCTGCTGTTTATCTAGAGTGCATTCTCTGCATAGTGAGGTCCAGTCCAGCAGGCCCCCTCAGCTGCTCGCTCCAGATGTAAGATCAGCCCTGAGAACTTCCAAATGGCAGTGTAATTAATGTTAATGTGGCAAAATCAGCCTAATTATTGACATAACTTTCCAATGCGATTCTGATCGCATCACTAATGCTAAATCCCTGTGGCAGCTTATGGGATTACTATGTCTTGGTGTTTAAAGCTCTTTTAAAGTGCAATAGACTCTAATAAGTGTTTGTGTGTAAAAGCAGGGTGTTGACTGTGTTGGGACTACCCGTGCTCCCTTTATCCTAAAATGTTTGCAAATTACAAAATAGGAATTTTTCGGCGGAGGGAGAGCCTGAGAGCAAAGTTCTGATGTAGATATGTGGAATCCTTCTCATCATATGGGCATATCGATATAATAGGGCTGCCTCTGATATGCGCTGCGTGTTTGGCCAATTTATTCAGACCTGATGACATCCGACTTTCCAGCTAAAAGAGTGCCTCCACTTAGAAGAATCCACAGACGCCCAAAACATGCGTCTCTGTTTTGAGGGCTTCAAAATGCTATCGCCTCATGCTGGACCTCATTTGAATTTCATGAATCCTGTGAAAAGGGAGAGGAGAAGACTTCACGCAAATGCTCCGTTTCTTGTAATTCTCCCATTGCTGTAAATGTTTTGCTTTATATTGCCGTAGTTTGTAGCTGTTGCTTTGTTTAATCCACTTTTTATGGAAGTGTTAAGAATAAACAAGTGGATTCATGAGTTGGACCCGCAGAAAAGGTCGTGTGCAGATTTATGCTGGGATGAAAATAGGGCCTCTGTAATCGTTCCCCTGACTGCATTTATTGCTTACTTTAAAAAAGTAATTTCTTTATATCAGCATCAAGCTGAAAATTGCCATGTATTAGTATTAGGCTTGGTAAGCTTCTAATTCTGTGGCATTTACAGCCGGCTGTGTTTCCATGCATTTATAACACTTTGATTCTTAAGAGCTCCTTTAATCGCTTATGCCTAGCTCGGAACATAATAAACAACTCGCTGTAGCAAAAGTGCCACATGGGGGAGATTTCCAGCGAGAAAGTTAAACGCTTTCTGTCGCTGGCAGTTTTGTTGCTGTGTTTTTCATGCACTGTAAGTGCCGTAATCTACTCTCTGAGCTTGGCTGCTGTAGTTAAAAACAGTGACAGGCAGAATAGATGCAAGGCAGCGTGAAAATGAAAAATTATCGTCCCTACAAAGACGTTACAATGGAGACCACGGCGGAGACATAAAGCCACGCCGTGCCTCTGCCTTTTCCTGTTGATTGAGATCGCAGGATGTGTCAAAGCCTTCTAAACACCCTCACCTGGCCGCCGTCTGCTTTCCCTATCTGATGCTCTGCTCCCGTGTCGGCATCAGCTGCTATCAGAACACACTCTGGCAGATCGCCCGCCTCGGTATTGTCTGGCTAAACAGGTTGCACAGTTAAATGCATGCCTTATGCCGAATACATTATGTCACCCAACGGAGCGACATTCCTATTTCCTCTTGCATCTCCTACAACTTTCATGTGAGTTATCTCCTGCTGCGAGGTAGAAAGAATTGCCCGGATAATGTTATCACAGGTGTGTTATCTCAAAGCTACTTAAAGTACCTTTTTGGGGACGGAAAAAAAAAAAAAAAAAACCGCGTTTGGCAAGTTTCAATTTCTTTTTCTATCAGCATCAAACAGACATGTCTCCTCTTGGTCTGGAACATATCGATGGATGTATAAACTGTGGTCTGCTTGGAGAGTGACGAGCTTTGATAACGTCAGCTCGCTGCCAGGTGCAGGCGGCTAACATGACACGGCCTTTGTGCGAGATTGACTGAGGCGACAGAAGTAAGCAAATTCCATCCGCAGATGAGTTGTCTTACAGCAAGATGAAAAGAAAATCACAGAAGTGGAGAAAAAGGTGTCAGAGCTGTCTTTTTTTAGCTTTGGCCTGGTGTGTCTGCCTCCGAAGAGATGAAATGGAACTAATAACCTGGATTGATTTGTTGTCTTCTGAGCAAAATTACTATACAGAGGGTTTTTTGTGTGGCTGGCATCTGTCAGACCGCCTTTACTGCAAAACAATATACTGTACTGCAACTCGTGGAATATCAAATAGAACTTAATATATGTACATGCTGTCCCTGCTCCCAAAATCAATATCATACATTGATATATTATGACACATTAAAAGAACACTTGTTTATGGTTTCCAGAAGGTCTCTGACTATGTAAGGAGACTCCAGAAAGTTCCTCTGAGGCGCAGCGATTCTTATTTGGATAGTTTTGACTTTGTTGCAATCACGTCATGTCATGGTAAATATCACTTTGGCAGTCCTTTTGCTTTCTCCGTTTATTTTAGAAAACAAATCCCTTTTAGGGATAAAGCACCTGGTGGGGCTGCTTAATGGAATGGCTTCAGCCCTACGCAAATAAACAGCTTGCATTTTTGGTGTGAGATTAGGAATGAGGCTGAGAGCGAGCGAGAGACACAGAGCTGGAGCGAGGTGGGTAAAAACCAAACAAAGAACGTCAACATGTGGAGAGGACAGAAGTGGAGGAGTTGCCGGTTTACTTCGACTTCCGACTTTGCTGTATGTATTATATGTCTATAGAAATGCATGTTAGGGTTTGCACATTGTGAGCTTTGAACCCCGGTCAGCCTTTCCTTTTTCAGCTCCATGCTGAGTTAAAGCTCCTTTTTCAAATAGCTGACCAGTGAGTCAGCAGTCGGACATCATTCAAAAGGGCTGGAAAAAAGAGTCTTTGTTTTCCACTCTCGCACTTCCAAAAACAAGCGGCTTTGCCTTTTCTTAACCTGGAAAAGATACCGTGGAAACTAGAGCCAAAGAAAAGGGAGTGAACAGGGAGGAGAACAAGTGACCAGTGAAACATTAAGCAGAATGAGGAAAATAAATCAACATGCTGTTGAAATGAGTAGGAAACGGAGCCTTGTAAACCGGGCATATCAAAAAATATCTTAGTTAATTCCATAAGTTAGCTCCCCCATTGCTCTGGCTCTTTACAGTATATTGTGTACATATACAGTTACGTCCCCGCTCACTCCCTTGTTGGATTGTCTGGATAATGTTAAGATATTTTGAATACTGTGTCAGAATTATTGATGCAGCTAACTGAAACCTTTCTAAAACCTTTTTCTTGCGGCTACAGTCACATTATAGCAGATCATTTTGAATAGGTAAATTATGTAGCCCACATTTGCATGTCAAAATCCATCTGCGTTGCCCCGCAGTCGCCCCCGGTTTGTGGAAGCTTGGTGACACGTACTCGCAGGGCTGGACGGTAGATTTCATACATGCTAGCCAGTCGGGCTAGCTCTGGTCAGTTACAATAGCTGTCTAATCTTCTCTCTGTTTTCTCCATACTGGTATTTTGTCCTGTAAATCATTATTTTTTAATGACGAGTCAGTCCAAACTTATTAGAGAGATCACCAAGTTCACAGTTTTTATACCATTAACTCCTGTTCCATAACTTTTTTGGCGGAGGGAGTTCTGATTAAAAGTCAATAGTGCAACATAGTAAGCTACGATAGCTTACTCCATTTGCTCTATTTGCTTCTGTGTTCCCTAAAAGGTCAGTAATGTCAAGATGGTTTGGTACTGGACAACAGTGCACACTCACTTGTTCAGGGATACTGTAATACATTGAGTTTTGACTTTTTTTTTTTTTTTTCAAAAAATAACTTTGCCCACAGTATTTTACTCAGACCAAGTTCTTATTTAGCTGCTTGTTGTAAGACACCATGAAGGTATCATATTGGTGCTGGCATAAAAAACAAACTGACTGCTTGCTCTCTATGAACAATATTTAGAATAAGAATTATTATTTAGATGGTCTCGTTGACATAATTTTCTATTTCTGTGTTACGTGGTGATTTTTCGCTCTTCCAGGGCAAGACCGTTGCTTTCAGATCCATCCACTGCAGGGAGTGCTGGATAGTGGACTGGTGAGTTAGTACGGAGGGAGGGCCAAACCGGAGATGTAAATATACTCTTCAAATTTAGCCGCCGTCATGTGAACCTGGCCTGGGAGGGACACGGAAAGCGAGAGGCTGTTTCTACCCAAATGTGGGTTTATTTATGTAATCAAATGAAAAAGGTAGAGGCATTTTTTAAACTGATATTTATTTACACTTTCCCTCTTCTTTTTTTTTTTTTTTTTCTGGTTTTAGCCTTGGCTCCTGCGTTGTTTTCATAAACAAAGTCTCTCTGGCCGGCTAGAAAAAAAACAGGGCAGCCCAGCGCACTGAAAACAGGAATGACAAACACCATTAGCTGAAAAATTTCCATCTCATTGCAACTATGTTATTGTTTACTTTACCATACACGTCCTAATATGGTTACCTCCCTGTCAAAGCGGGCCCGAGCGGAGCCGAGGGGCCCTCGCAGGGAGACGCTTTCAGCTGCCACTTAGACAATAAGAAACAAATGTCACAGCTCGGCAAAATAGCCTGGCTTTCACAGCCTTACAGTACTTGGCCTTCCACGCTGCTTGGCTCGGGCTCCCGTGTGATATTTATCTACTCTCCACTGTTAGATGCCCTCACCATGTACCCCCGCCTCTCTCCTTCTCTGTCCCCTCTCCTCTTGTCTTTCTTCCCTTCCTTCTGTCTTTCTTTGTCTGTTTCTCTCCATCGATCTCTGTCCCTGTCCCGGTGTTAGCTATTTGGAGGTTGACTGATGGGCCTCTGTTTGCAGTCCTAAGTTATTTATCAGGGGGTGGGGTGATGTGTTTGGAGTAGCTGTTGCCCTCCTCCCTGTGGCCGAGCAGAGGCCGGTTCAGCTGCAGGTCACGCCCTGGCCCGAAGCCGGTGCTGCGTTTGAACTGGAAACATCTTGGCAACACTTTGAGAGCCTTTATGGTACTTGGATGAACTCAGAAAACTCTGGGTTACTGCAGAGGAAATGTAGCATTCTGGAGGCTGTGGCATTTTTAATTTTAATTGTTCTGAAGTTTGCTGAAGCATTTCGTTTTGTTTTTTTTTGGCAGAGGTGGACAGTTTAGCATGTTAGCAATACAAAACCCAAGTAAAGTGTCATCAAAATCCTGGCTCAAATTGCCAGTCGTCCTGGAGTATTCTCCATGGATTTTCAGCATAATAGGCTATTAGGCGTTGGGGGTCAGGCAACCTCACTACAGGTTAGTCCGGCAATAGGCTTTTCTTTCAGATGCATGGGCTTTCTTTTCCCCAGCTGGTGGAAGACGACGGCAGCCTCACCTCAATCCTAAAATCCTCACGTTTATGATATTTGCCCAGAATTATCTGTGCCTGTGGATGAATGGGAGGACAGAGCATGAGGAATGTAGAAGGTCAGACTGCGTGATTTACACAGTACAGAGCCCGAGAATCCTTGGGAAAATACTTGGGCCGGGATCAAACAGACGTCATGTGATATGTTCTTAACATTGACCTTTAAATTCATGTGTTTTACTGCTCCCCTCCGGCATATGATGCACTAAACGTGAAACAATTTGTATTTTACACATTTTGAAGTTAAAAGTTTAAGAAATGTCTTTTTTTCTTTTTCTTTTTCTTTTTCAAGATACCGGTTCTCTATCCACACAACAATACAGTCACATTGCTTGTGCACTGATGATGATTTCTGTTATAAAAATGACACCAGACGCTGTGATTCAGTTCTGAACTTGCTGAATCAAAGCTGCGGTGTGACTTCTTTGAATATGCATAGACATTCATAGTGAAACCAGAGACTTTTTCTGAATTCCTGGAAAAAAGATTTGAGATCCATGGTTTTCATCTGATTGGCAGAAGGCCAGTGATGAAATAGATATTCTGAGTCACAGTGACTTTGATATCTGTGAGGCTCACAGACACCCAGGGAGCTGAACGGAAGTGGTGAAATAATGAGTTGTAGGTTGACATTTTTAACGAGGGATGATTACAGTGACACAGTTCAGTCATGTTATACATTTACTGTAGTTTGAATCACACTTCTTTTGAAGCCTGCTATTACACTCCATTACACTTATGTTTTGTTGATAAGCTAAAAGCACTGACCTCTCTGTTTTTTTTTTTTTTTAGTTCTTTTCCCGTGTGAGCAGAACGACCGTACCCTCTTTGACGTTAATGAACTTTGCAAAAGGGTTGTTTACTGGCTTCAAGGTCAGTTTCTGAGAAGGGCAGCGGGTTTTTCTTGTAAACATATTTACAGCCAAAGATGTGTAAACACTGTAAATGTATACAGGTGCAGCCGGCGTGATACTGGCCCATTTTCCTATTTTTCCTCTTTGTTTTTTTTCCTGACCTTTCCCCTGTGACACACGCACAAAGGCTTGTTGTGTGCATATGTGTTTATTTCTGGAAGCACTTTAAAGTAATGTGTGCACTAACAAAAAGCAAAAAAGAAAGAATAAAATTACTCTTAGAAAGCGTAATGATGTGCCTGCTCACAGCGTAAAAGCTGAGAGGGGAGAGAAGGAGAGGAGAGGCAGATAGCAAGGCAAACGCAGGACTAGTGGGGGTATTAAATATGAATTAATGGAATGTTGCTCAGGCACATCTCTGGGTGTAGTGTAGTGTTGAAAAATAAAATTTATGTTGCCAGCTACTGGCCGTGAAGGTGCATTTGGACTTAGCACGCTTTAATTAGAAGTGAGATATTAGCATTTCATAGGGCTTTATGCTGGGTGAGGGGATCGGCCGGCCACCGCGCCTTCATTAGCCAGCTTCTCTGTGTAATGAGTGCCGTCATTAGCTGATGGAGTGGATTTGCCCTAGCTCTACCTTGAAAGGCACATCTCTTACATACTTGCAAGGAATAAGGCCTTTTAATGGATTTCTTAATGAATAAAATAAGATGCCACTTCTTTAAAATTTGACGAGTGCATTTCTGATTATGTACACCACCGCTGCCTTTCAATGTTTTCCTTGAATTGATAAAGGAAAACAGTAATATTTGTGGTGAAATGTGGAAAACAGCGGTATTCATGGGGCTTGGTGACATTTTGCGAAAGTATATAATGTAATCCTTCATAAATTCAGGATTATATCAATAATATGTGGTCCATAAACATGCCACATCAAAAGGGTCGGCTTTCATTCATATGCATGTGGAAGAAGGTGTGTGTGATTTGTGTCAGAGGTCTGAAGAAATGCTCTCTGCGCTCTGGCACAAGATGTTAAAACTCACCATGTTTATCAAGGAAAAAAGGCAGGACAGCTATTGGATGAATCTGACTGCAAATGGTGTGTGTGTGTGTGTGTGTGTGTGTGTGTGCAGGAGTGTGTGCACATTCAACAACAATCAAGACAGTCAGCGCTGTGGTGTTTTTTTTTTTTCTCCTTCTTCTTCTTTGGTGATATGGAAGTCTCCTTAAGCCTTCGGCTGCGGCTCCATTCTCAGAATCAGGCGTGAAGTGATTAGTATTTTATTGATGAGCTCCTGAAGTGGCAAGTGTGGGAAATTGGATCTTTGATCTCCTGGAGTTTGGGAAATATATCCTGAGTGTGCAGAGCTCTCCAGGTAAAACACCCCCCCGCCCCCCCACCCACCCCACCCTACCAGCATCACTACACCCACACACACACACCCCCACACCCACACACATAGACATGCGGAGACAGACAGACATTTGGGAGGGATATTCCTCCCCTTCTCCAAAACACATATTTGTTTTGGATGTTTTCACTGAGAGTCTACATGGTGATTACAGATGTTCATTAACAAAATTGGGTATTTGTTTTAAACTTTAACCAATCACTTTGATATGCTAATTACAGTGTAATTTAATTTGAGCCCTGTAATGATGATGCTGTTATTATGGACATAAATGATGCAGTTAAGCTGAGAGTAATCTCATTTGCATACTGTACATGCCAGTAAATTAAGCCCTTTCCTGCGTTGCTTCAGCTTTAATTTTCCACTCCTTTTCACACAGCATCCCTCAGCCCCTGTGCCTAATAGCAGGCCAGCTTGTTTGATGTGGAGAGCCGCTTCCTCGCACTAAATCTAGTCACAATATGTAATACATAAAGGCTCTCATTATAACTCTAAGTGCTCTTTTAAGAAGTTGGTATTAATAAGCAGGCGAGCTTTTCACGCTTTGTAGTGATACACAAAAACAGCATAATCATCTTCAGAATTCCTTAATCTGCATATAAGAAATAAAAACCATCACGGTTTGTGATAACGATGTGCCAGGGAACAGTTAAAGAGCCCCTAATCATATTGTATATGTCGCCCTCCATGTGTTGATCAGAGATATCTTCAAAGACCGGATTGTATTTTCGTATTCCTCCTTTGAAAGAAAAGATGAAGGGCATTTGGATGTTTTTTTTTTTTTTTTTTAAACAAAGATTTTTCACCCTCACCAAAAAACTAATTGAAAAATAATGCCTTATTGTATGTTTAGAGCAAATAATTTGGCTTTTTCTCTTTGTACAAATGCTTTTTGATGTGTGTATAAAAGAGGCATGTTTCTGACAGAGGGACACGGCTGGCCTTGATAAAAGCTCCTGTGTCTTCATTAGAGAAGCAGCACCTCATGGCGTCTGATTGTCTGATGTTTGCAGTGAGATGGTAAACATGTTTGTCGTACAGGGGTGTATTTATGCTGATCAAACATGCGAGGTGGCCCGCGGTGAATGTTAAGGACTTTGGCTCACCGCAGGGCTCAAAAGCCTCACAATGGTCGAAACTTGCCCCACTCGCAGACAGATTCCGACTTCCCCTCCACACTTTGAAGGTGGGTTTGGAGGGTGCTTTATGGACTTTTACACTGACAACACAATTGCCCTTCACTGCCAATGCGCCTCCATTTTGGACCATAAAGAATATTATTTTTCTGCCAGCCAATTTTCTCTGTTAGTCTCTAATTGGCTACATAAATCTCGGCCGTTGAGGGTGAGAAATGTTGCAGTGTCACACAGTGTAATCTTCACCCTTATTTACCAATTCATTAAGATTCATTGATGCAGGATCGGTGAGAGGAAATGACAACATAAATCAGGCCTCCAACATAATGACCCTAATCAGTTGGGAATTGCAGAAAATGTCATGATGAACTATGTCCTTGTATTAGTGCCACTGTACATTGTCATTGTGCTGCTTTATGAGCGGGACGCATCCTCCTGACATGGGCTGTATTTAACCAAAAAGAAAGAGTTGTTAAAACCTGATTCCATTAAAAGGCAGAAATTCATGTGAGGTCTTTTGGTATTTAGCCCTGCGCCTTTTATCTTCAGTTTAACTGTTTAATGGAAGGCACAAACTCCCTCTCCTCGCTCACCCTCTGTGTCCTCGCTCTGGGAGGCTGGGGCTTTTAAAATAATGACATGCTTCTTTGGCTTTAAACGACCCCGGTACCCTGCTCCTTCAGAGGCAGCAGGAGGGGTCAGTGGGCAGAGCCACTCCCATACCAGTGACAGCAATAGCAAAATGGCTGTTGTCTTAAAGGCTCAGTATGTAATTTCTGTCGCTAGGTGTCTCTGAATTGAAACAAAAGACATAAGCTGCTTTGGATCATGGGAGTAACGGTTAGAGTGGCCCACCACTGCTGATTAAAATCTAACTCTGTTAGTCAGAGAGAAATGTTTACAGACAAGGTAATGTTTAAAAGTCTTAATGGTGTTTATTTTAGTCAGGTTCCTTTCCTCAGATGTCATAGTGACAGGCAAGCAACCGCTGACCTCAACTAAAATTGCAATTTTTTTGGACAAGCGTTGCACATTATATCTTTAAGGATGCCCAAACTTTAAGCAGTCTCCAGTAGAGCTGCAGCAATAAGACGATCAATCATTTAGTCCATCAAAACTGAATTGGTAACTTTTCTGATTGTCAATTGAAGTAAAAATGTCAAACATTTGCTAGTTTCATCTTCGTAAATGTAAGGATCTGCTGCTTTTCTTCCTTGGGTTTTGTGCTGATGGTTTGACAAAAGAAGAAATTTGGAGAAGTGACTTTGGATCCCGGGATATTCTGATGAACATTTTTTTTTTGTTTATGCATCAGTGAAAGCTCTGTGACCAGAGACATTATATGTTTAGGCTGTGTGTCCATCCCAATATCTCAATATCTGCTTCCCTTTAAGGGAAGTTCTAAAGATTTGGTACAAATGTCTGCTTGATCCCAAGGATGGACTCATAACAAGTTGCATTGTCAAAGGTGTCACAGAAAACACTTTCTGGCCGTAACCCAACAATTGATTTGTTAATTATGACGAAATATCACAGAAATTTCAAACAGGATAAAATGTGTGAAGATCAGATCAGATTGTTCTGCGTGAACAGTTTGCTAGCCATTATTTATCTTTTTCATGATGGACTGAACAGTTATTTGAGTAATCCTGAACATATTCAACTGAAATTTTGTTTATACAGCACAGGTACATACATCAAGTGCAGCTCCAAGCGCTGAGCAAGAGAGCAAGAAAAAAATGCATTGCATCTCCATGCCACAAGATGTATTTAAATGTTAATATTGCGTCTGAAAAAATCAATATCTTAACCTAATCTCGTTGTGAGCAATTCTAAACAATAGAGGTGGGAGAGCTACACCTGCTGTGTGTTTTTGTCTGCAGAGAAACATTTAACAGTGCTCAGAATCATTTAAATAGCAGGGGTTAAGCCAGACGCCACCGTTTCTTCCAGTCATCACGCACGCCGCTGAGAGAGGAATCATAATAAATGCATCGACCACACTTGACGACTTACTCCGCAGTAATTAGCGGCTTACTTGCAGAGCTTTGGTTTACCACAAGTCCGTCCTGATGATTCTCCCCCTCCTCCCCCCCAAAAAAAAAAAAAAAAAGATTAGGCTACATGTTGTCGGCAAAGAGGAAGTTTGCACTCCAGTGAGTTGACGTCTCCCCAAAAGACAGCCCCTCTAATAATATTGTCCTCTCTCTGCGTAGGTACGCAATATTAATTAGACAAGTTCGTCGAGGCTAACCTTGGTTTTCCCAGGAAAATGCATCTGACACATTTCCTCTCCACAAGTTCGCATTCCTACACCCCGTGGGATCCACCCTTCCATGAATTCCAGTAAAAATGATTAAAAATATATGACACACTTTAAGTAAAACAATAAGCGCTTTTGCAGATCCCACAGGATGCTGCTGATAGATTGAAGTTGTGTTTGTCTTTTTGGGTATGCACGTTTGACAGGTCTAATTGGTAAGACGAGCTGGAGGGCAAGCAGGGCCTGCTTCTTTCTGTGCAGTGAGCCCGTGGTCAGAAAAGGAGGCCCCCCTGTCTCCTGGTGTCTGTCCTCTCGCTGTCGTGTTAATGGGCATGAGCCACATGTGAGCGAGATTATCAAAGTCAAATGAAGGAGAGCGGCGGAGAAAATGTGTGGCGAACCACTCCTAAAAGAGGCTCCACATCCCAGAATTACTATTCCATTCATGTACAGCCAGATTTAAACTCATTAGACTTCTCTATTTACTTAGTCTCTATCGGCCCTAGTTGGACTAAAAATACCATGGCCTGCCTTACTTTGGCACATGCCGTCATTGTCTGTGCACAGCAGGCCTTTACACCGAGGTGTCTCTCAGATGGCTCCACGCAATGGAGACAAACCGGTGTGTGTATTTTCCGAAATTATGGATCTACTCAGCTTCTCCATTGGAGACTGCCTTCTAGTACCCTTCTGATTGTTAATTTATCAGAGCTTGTAGCGTGATAATAGGTTGATATTCATATGAATCATCATACTCCACACTGCACATACTCCTCTGCTCATGGTGTAGTAATGGGGTTTGGATCTAGATTTCATGCTTGAGAATCCTATCACTGTCGTCCCGACGTGTTATAAATATGTGTTTGGCACCCTCGCTCATATTTTATGCCTGTCTTGCTGTTTTTTTGGTGACTAAATGAAATCAGTAGGGGAAGTGGAGACGGAAAACTATGGATTCTGGGTAGAGAAGCCTTGTTGGATGGCTTCAGCTCAGCAGATGGTGAGTTGTTGTATGCATGAAAAATTTATACTCAAGGTGACATGCAGCTTGAAAGTCCCTGCACTGTGTTGCCTATCTCATCTTTTGTAATCGCTGCCTACTTTCGGACAATGATGTTTGATGTAATCAGTTACGATAAATCTAAAAATCAAAGCCATGCACTGATTTAAGATCGGTAACATTTTTATCTGTTCAGTTCCAGGTAATTCCTGTTATTTTGTTGTTGTTTTTTCCCCTCCGTTCCCTGATGTGCCGGCTCACGCAGCCCTTAGACATCCTTTGTTATTTCCACAAACCCAGTTACTGAATAATTGAACGAGGTAAATGTTTAACATGTTTTTACAAGTTCCTTGCTGCGCTGTTGTGAAGCGCCACTGTTTGTTGGGTCTGGGAGAAACACTCTGTTGCTTCGCTTGACAATGATGCGTTTCCATAGGAGACCACCCCCGCCATCGCCCATCTTGTTCTCATTCACGGTGGTTCGCTAGCAGCTGCAACACACCAGCCTAATGCATCTTCAAATGTCAGAAGAATGACTTTTTGTTTATCCTGACTTCTGCCTGGCTGTTTATTCTAGCCCAAAGCTGCATTTGCATCGACCTTGATTCCCCAAAGCCTGGCCCCCTGTCTCCCCCCTCCTCCCAGAGCCTGTTTACACTATGCCTGCCCCGAGTGTCACCCAGGAAATCGGCTGATCATTCCACCTGGTTAATATTAAATGGCTCCTGCAAGGAGATGTGTTTGTTCATAAACACAAACCCGCTCCCCCTGTTTATTGTAGCCATGGCAGCAATCACTTATTAAACAAACAGCTGCTTTGTTTGCCAGCATGAGTGGTCTGCTTATTCCCCGTACAAGGTCTGGGAAGAACTTGGAGAACGCCTCTGTGCGTCTCATGCGGCGCGGGGATGTGGGGTTTCAATGGAGGTATTAGTTGCAGGGGGCGGTGTGCGTGTTCGTACTGTATCGTCACAGTAGTCTGGAGATATGCTCTGCTTATCTGTGACTCGGTTGAAGTGGCTGACAAGATTACATGGTTGTTTGGTCTGACTGTGAAGTCTCCTTTAGCAGAATGTCATCCCTGCCGTTAGTTCCTCGCAGCGCAGAAGGGCCAGAGAAATCCAGATTGAGTCTTTCTGATTGAAGTGGTTATAGCTGCAACCATTAATGGATGAGTCATAAACTATAAAGTTAATCGCCAACTATTTTGATAAGTGATTAATCAGTCTGAGTAAAATTCCAGCTGCTTGAATTTGAAAATGATCTGTTTGCCTTTAGTCCGTGTGCATCGTTGGGCACGTTAATTCCAAAATGTAATGTATTGCATATTGCCAGTTGATTTCATTTGAAAGTATTAAGTTACTATTCCATCTGTGTAGAGTAACGCATTACTGATTACACAACTTTTACACGACTTTGACTAATAAAACTGCAGGAGTACAACCAGGCATTAAAAAAATGGAAGAGGGTCATATTGTTTTATAGCAGGTAAAGCACAGAAGCTCAAGTTTATTGCAGTTTATTACAAAGATCCAGCCCAGTCATGCATTGACAGTGCAGTGGTCACCACTATGTATGAAAACCACCCGCTTACATAAGAATAGTGTAATGATGATGTAGAATTATACAGCCCACACCTTGTCCGACTAAACAAATAGACTCGGACACGGAGATGGGCAGGCAGATAAAGGATGAAAGGGGGATTATGATGACACTCGGTAGAGTGCAAACCTCCACCAAGGCTCAACTGGTACTTGTTGTAATTGATCCAATATAACATATTTAAATCCACTAGGTCCAGATTCGTACTCGGATCCGAATCAATCCATCAATCTCACAATGTTACGAATACTGAAAGTGTATGTCTGACTAGGGTGCCATTTTGGTATTTCACCAACACAGTTCTTCTTAGTTGGATATTTTTTTGGGGTTGCAGAAGTCATGTGTTGTGGATGAATATGTAAGTAAACATTAAACACTTCATTTCATTTAATGACTATGATAATAGTATCAAAATTCCATTAGAGGTGCTTCAAACTACTCATTATTTATGTGTTACTTTTATAGTATGTTACCCTTAACACTCCTCTAAGACCGTAAACTAAATATCTTTGGGTTTTTGATAGAACAAGACATTTGAGGATGTCTTCTTCAACTTTGACAAACACCGATCGATTTCACCTTTCATCGTCATTTTATAGAACGAACAGCGAATCAGTTCCTCGAGAAACTGGTTTACAGATTAATGAACAATGGAAAAAAATTGGTTAGTTGGACAAATAAAGGAGGTTCTGGTTTGCAGAAGGCCCATTTCTGCAGATAATACGTGGAAGGGTGTGGGGCTGCACTTTGGAAAGGTTTTTGGGATTAAGCCCAATTTCTGTGTCTGTTGTTGGCTGGATGTTTCCAAGAGACGGGGCGGTTTGTTATCAGCGATAAGGGGCTGTGATAATGGATTATTTAACATACAGTTCGTGTTTGTCTTCTGACTTTTCCCTCGTATCGGGAGCCAAAATACATCAGAACACAAGACAAACCTTGAGAAGCATTCTGTTGCTGCACCTTCGGTACGGGCAGATGTGTTGTCTAGTCTAGCAACCAAGCTGAACCTAAACAGCTCTAAATTGAACCTCTCCCCATTGTCTCCTCCTCGGTGTGTCTTTATCTCCCGCCCAAGAAATGTTGTGCTTTTGTTGTGTGCTTGTGTAAACAAGGGCTGTGTGAGAACTTGGCCAGCCGAAGCAGGTGGCCGCCGAGGCTTTACTGTCATGAGCATTAAAGAAAAACAGAACATGAAGACGGGTCAGAGCACAGCTGCGCGGGCCCGACCCTACCTTGAATCGACTGCTGACTTGTTTGAGCTGTTGAATTCCAGGCAAGCATGACAGGGGGACAGGCATTAGATTTCCAGTGAGGGAGGCGGGGGAGGCCGGGTTGATGAGCTCTGGCCGCCGGCTGTTCTTAACCTTCAACCTGTCTGGTCAGGTGGGAAACACATGTGACTCTTGTTTGTACTGTACTACCCGTATTTGAGGCCGGGAAAACAAAACAAACTGTAAACAAACAGAAACTCTGACCTTTTTTATTATCCAGTGTTTGTTCCAAACACTTGTTTTGTTTTGCAAGCAACTCCCCCCCCCAGAAGAACAGACAGGCATCTAATAATCAAAAGCACAGCCAGTTCTTTTTCTACACTGTTGTTGCTTTGTTTTGATCTCATGGAATTTCCATCATTTTGATTCTTTTTAAAACTTTTTTTTTTCCCAGTGAAGAAGGAAAAAAAAAAAAAAATGGCCTGACATGCTCCATTAATAACAAGAAAGAGTTTTTTTCCCCTCATGTCTCCTTTTGTGTGTTGTGTTATGTTGAAATGTTTGTGTCTGGAGAATGAATACATATGTTTTTAACCCCAGTAACTGCACCCCTTTTAGAAGCACTCTTGACCCATAATTACAGCCGAATTCGTATAAATGGAACGGATGGAAAAATCTTGGAGCTCTTTGAGTCATCCCAGACGAGGCTATCCCCTGAGCAAAGTGAAAATAAATAGATAGATAAACAAACACGGGGCCAGGTCACGTGGCCCCGTTGCCCCGGCTGATGACAGCGTCCCTGCCTGAGTGCTCCCTAGATTAACATTGTTATCAGCGCAACTCTCTAATAAGGCTCCTTCCTATCTGCTTGATATTTATGATGGATAATGCCCATTTTCCATTTTCTTTTTTCCTCCAATTTTTTCGCTCGTGATATTGCAGCTTTGAATTATTCTGTGGCAAAATTAATGAGAAAGTAGATTTATGGGTTTCATTTGTTTGTCAATTCGAAAATTAATTGGGTGTTAATTTTAGCCATCCCCTCATCAGTGCCGGTTCCAAGCATGCGCGCATTACTTTGCATTCATTGTGGCCCTCTCTCTCCTTTATTGTGGGTCACTAGTTTTGCATACATTAAAATAGCCCCGCGGCTCATTCTCTTGATTACTTTTGGAGATGCCATGCATTTGGAAATTTACGCCTTTCCGTTATAATTATGAAAATTTTGCATGGAATGACAGTGCATGTATAATAGCCATTACCCCCCCCCATTTTTTTATGTAGCTTTGGAAAAAAGAAAGCAGGCCCTTCTTTTTGTTCTGTGTGGAAAAAATGTCTTTTATTTGAAAGAGAAGTGGGGGCGAATAACGTCAGCTCATGGTTTATTTCAAATGGCATTTAATTTCGCCCCGAGAATGTGTGTTTCTAATTGGTGTCTCAGAAGGGGAGTTGGTGCGAGCAAGGGCCTGTAGATGGAGTCGTGGCTGGCTGCATCCCATCCCACAGTATTTCTCTTGCTCACTCCTTGTTTAGAAAATCCCATTATGGAGCGAGGCCGTGCCAGACTGGAGGGGTGAGCCGGGTCAACATCTGTCTGGAGGGAGAGAGGGGGGCCAGCTCTAGCCCCAGCCCAGAGAACGGGGCCTGTAGGCCGGGTCCAAGCTGCTCAGACAGGCCCCTGAGTGTGGGGGCGTTGTGACACACAACTGAACCGGCACAGGCCACAGTGTCAGATGACTCACTCGGATATGCTTCTTGCAAAGAGGGCTCTACAGGAGAGGACATGTAAACCAGAGTGAACTGTAGAGTCTTACTCTGGTTCTTTTTTACCCCTCAACTGCTACCGAAGACACAGAGCTGGGAGCAGCAGCACTGCTCATAGTGCTGTTTATTTTTTAATCATCCCATTCCTAGATTATTATCTCACCTATGCTCGGTAAATATTCTTATGTGACAAGTTGTCAGCCTCAATTTCCTATCTGTCAGCCTGAGTGTGTGTCCCCGCGGTGTCTGGGTGTGTGTCTGCATCTTGTTTAGATCTGGATCTCCAGAGACTCCGTGCCCGTGTAGTTGAGCACATATTAATTCGCATCGGCCCTCCTATTACACGCCTTAAATGCAACACCATAAATCTGCATTTAGTTCCATTTTCACCTTCTTTCATGATGAGGCCCAGTGTTTTAAAGGCATTTATTCTGCTTCATATAAATAATTAATCAGCCAAGTTAATTCGCTTCTGCCTGACTTGGTCAGCTTCATTAACCGCCCTGAAATTGGGAGGCTAGTCGCCTTGCGCCACTGAGGCCTGCAACCAGCGCACAATAGCTGTAAATCATTCCACTGATTTGCGGAGTACAGGCGCAGATATGCACCAGAGTCACCAGCACTCAACCCCAGACAAACTGGGAGGGGGGTTGCACGTCTGTCTGGGTTTTGTGTATTCAAAATCAATGTGACATGTAAGAAAATATCTGGGAATTCAAATCTGATGCTAAGTAATTAATTAATTAATTAATTAATATTAGTATTAGGACTGCAGCTAATGATTTATTTGATTGTTTATTATTTTCTCTATTAAATAGATAAGTTGCTTGGGCAATGAAATGTCCGAAAATGTTGATGTGTGTCTCCCAAAGACTGAATCGACATCCTCAGATGTCTTGTTTTGTCCTTACTGGAGAGGAGTAAAGAAACCAGAAAATATTCACATGCAAGGAGGTGGAATCAGAGAATTTTGATAAATTCACTATTTGAATTGTCAATTAATTGATAAATCTTGATGCTGTTACTTGAATGTTATAATTTTGAGTTGATAAACTTATGAAAAACAACGTTTTTCCAACAACTCAAAGGGTTTTATTTATATTCAGACATACATTTTGGTGTTAATTGAGCGGCCCTGAAGGGTTTGACTTGTTTTTTCTCAGCGGCTTCATATTGAATGTTTCTCATGGAGATCCTTTGGCAGGCCTCACAAAGTCTCCCTGTTTCCCATTAAAAAGCCATTCTGCCGTGGTTCTTCTGGGAGCCATGCAAGTAAATATATCCATTTCCATAGAAAGTGTTTTGTTTTGGAGGTCCAGTGTTTTCTTGGGCTCCTCTGCTCTCACTCAACTCAGGTTGGGTTCCTCTCCGCTCCGATGTGCGCCGTAGACCCCGACCCCTCCACCGCACCCCTGCGTATGCCCCATAATGGAGAACACAAACAAAACCTGAGTCCCTGTCGGTCTTCTCCAGCCCAGTATGGACATGTCCTAGGATGGGGAAAAAAAGACTAAACAAAGGAGCGCTTCATCATTCTGCGGAGTAGCTGTCTGTGTGAGCGTGTGCATTTGCCTCATTGCATATGCTACAAGCAAGCAAACAAACAAGACACAGCGAGGCACAGACCAACAGGGAAACCTGCAATAAAAGTGAAATTGTGTGGGAAGGATATGACAGATGTTTATAGTTTGGCCCGGAGTTAACATGCGACCTCATTGCTGTGTGTTTTAACAGCTGTTCCTCTCTGTCCCTGTTTTCTCTCTTCTCTCAGGTTTTTAAGTCATGATGCAAGAATCTGGGACGGAGGCGACGAGCAACGGACCAGCCAGTCAAAATGGAGGAGCCAGCGTGGAGGGCGGGTCCAGGGAGGGGCGACCCAAGAGTGCCACGCCATCAATGGAGGTGACAGCAGCTGACCTCCTGCATCTCCAGCAGCACCAGGTAGACCAGTCCCCCTTTCACACCTGCCTTCACTTCATGGAGCCATGTCAACAGCAGGCCCACCCCCGCCCGCCCCCCTTAAAGTGCCACTTAATATTTAATTCTATCTCAAAGTACATCGAGTACATAAACACATTATTATTATTATTTATGTATATTGAGGGCCTTTCTGAATATTTAAAGATGGAGAAGTGCTCTCTCTGTGTGATTGTGTTTGGTTGTGAGCGTGTTTATCAAGGCATGCAGCATCTGCATGTTGGTCAAATATTTATCAAGCTGTTCCGACATATTTAAAGTATGTAGGTGCCGCAGGATTTTGTAGACAGTTAAGAAACCATGACATCCAATAGGATGACAGCATTTTCCTCTGGCTCATTGTAAACACACCTCACACTCAGAGCTAATGCCACACTCGGAGGCGTTCGCCAATGAGGTGTGGAGATGCACGCCAGCGTTTTTCGACGACGGAGCCCAAAACATTTTCAGCGCCTCAGACTTGAGGCAAACAGACAAGCTCTTTCTGTCGGTGTCAGCGTTATGTGTGGCACACGACAGCGTGTTTAAGGAAACAACATTGAAAAGATCAGTGTGTCTTCTGCTATCTCGGTCTATCCGACAGGACGACCAGGGTTGTTGTCAGGAGCTGTTTGGTGATGATGCACAGGCGCTGCGCCGCTGTCTGTTGTCACAGCACATCCATCAGTGTTTGTACAGGGAGGGCAACAACGCTGCAGCTCCATGCTGCATGTGGGCTGTGGAACTGTAACATATAGAGCCAGGCTATAATTCACTGTTATCATTTGTCATCTTTCAGCAGAATCATCATGACATTATGATGATAGGATATTGTAGCACAGTGATACACAGTTCTGATGTCAGAACTGATGATTAACAGCAAATTCAGTCGTATCTCATTATGACAACAGGAAGTATGACACATTGTCCCTGGTTAGCTCAGCATTTTGAAAAGTCACTTGACATATTATGTAGGTCAATGTCGTGATAATCGTTTCAACTATACATGTGAACAAAAATCATTACAATAATTTCAACTATAATGCTCAACCCTACTTAAAGATCACTTGAATAGTAATGTGACCTCATGAGAGATTTCATTTACGTTGTGATATATTTTAATTATTTCTCCTCTTTAATTTAGTTTAGATAGATGTATAGATACATTTTAGAGTGACAAACATGTAAAATACAGGCCAGATGTGATAGAAGTACATGATGTGTGTCTCTGTTAATCACACTTTTAGTTGAGCTGCAAAAATGAGTCAAATTATTGATTAGTCAATCGAATGAATATTAGTTGCTGACTATTTTGATATTCTTTTAATCGCAAAAATGTCAAACATTTGCTGATTCCAGCTTCTCAAATGAATTTGCTACTTTTAAGACAATTCGTTTTTGTGTTTTGGACTTTCAGTTGGACATGGGAAGCGATTTGAATGCGTTACTTTGGTCTTTGAGATATTGTGATGAGCATTTTTCTTTTTTCTTTTTTTTTTTTTTAACATTTTATAGACTAAACCAATCATCCATTTATTTTGAAAGTAATCAACAGAGTCGTGTAATGAAAACTGTTAGGTGCAACCCTGTTTTTCAGGGAAAGAAAGGTCCAGTGTGTAGGATTTAGTGTCATCTAGCGTTGAGGTTTCATATTGCAACCAACTGAATACCCCCCCATTCTCCACCTCGACTAAACCGCCACTAAAAACACAGAAAAACAATGTGTAAGGCGCTCTATTCTGGCAAACTGTATGAACTCCACGGAAGAGGAATCACTCCTTCTGTAAATATGAAAGGCTCATTTTAAGTCCGCAAAAACACAACAGTTCTTTGTACTGGGTGATTAAACATTAAATCATTAGGAATAGTATGTTCCATCTCTGCCCCTACACTTTACACACTGGATTTTTGAGTGGTACGGTATTGCAATACATGGCAGTTAAGAAGTGTAAAAGCCGATCGGTAAAATGGGCGTGTCAGCACACGTCCTGCTCCTCAGTCTCGGCGTTAGGCCTTTAGCCTCCGCCAGATCTGCTCTTCATCTCCACTCAGATCCACATCCAGACCCGTGTCCCAGAGCCCACCTCCCACCCATCTTTTTTTCCAGCTCAAAATGAGCATGTCGTCAGTGAGAAAATCACAGCCATACTGAATTCATTACTGCAGTAGTCACACAAAACCATGGATAAAATTTCAATAACTGCAGGCCACAGTTGAGTAAACAGTTGCACTGAAACTTAATTCCTGTTGACTTTTCCTTCATTCTTTGCCAGGGGCACATTCTGATTCGCTCTGCAAAGACAACAGGGTTACAACTTTGATGAATTGACGCAGAGAGGGAAAGAAAAGTGTCATGGATGTGCACTTGACACCAAGAAGGGATGAAAATAAAGCCTCCACACTAGAACAGAACTAGTTGGCCAAGCATGGTCCCTGTTTTCTAGTCATCCAGAAAAGAGCCATTACTCTCCAGGATCTGCCCTGACATTTAAAGGAAGGAAAAACTCCCTCCTCCCCAATTCAATGTATTACAGACGCATTTTCTGCCCTGTGCTTTCTACGTGGTAAATAGCAGACGCTTTGTGCTTTATGCCTTTTGAACAAATCCACTGGTTAATTTCTGCTGCCCGCGGTTGGAGTTGAAACAGAGGGAGGCGTATTAATTGTTGTGTGTGATAAATGGCGCATGGATGGGGACGAAGGACGAGATGTCTCACTCTCTGCTCGTGACACTGGGCTTTTGATAGGCTACTTACCAGTGTAGTGTTACTGGGAAGGCAGGCAGGCATTCTTTTTATTCTCCCATTAGACTAACCCAGGATTTTCACTCATGCACCATGAACCATGTTAATTGTCCCCAGGGCATTACGATCTTCGCTCAATTACTTGATAACTTTTTACTTTTGTGGCATTTCACAGTCTTTTCTTTTAAGTTTTATTTGCGGCTTGCACTAATACGCTTCTAACTGACACACTGAGGGTTCGTCTTTTCTTTTTTTCTTTTTTCTTTTTTTTTGCATTCTTTGTTCTCCTCAACATCCAAGATGCTATTACCCCTTTAGGTGATGCAAAAATCAATCTAAAATCTTCTCAAGACTCAAAGTGCACATATCTGAGAGTCCCCTGAGTGAGCAGGAACAACAAACCTGGCAGTGGCATATCATTTATTCTTATTAGGGAACATAACTATGAAAGACAGTCCTCATTAATAAAGATGGGGGATGAAATAATTGTAATCTGTTTGATCATCTTGATTCTGACAGGGGAATTCATCTTGTGGACTAGTCAGATTTGGGGGAAGTGGACCATAAGCTTGGTTTAAGCATCTCTATTAGTAAGTCAAACACTGTTTGTTAAGAAGGGAGGATGAAAAGAAAAGCGCCGTCTTTCTCGCTTTTCTCTTGTATTCTGTGGACATTTAGCACATTTTACTTTATGAGCAACTCAAAGAGGTATCTGTTGTGATGTAATGGTTGGAGGTTTGAGTGTTCTAAATATTTGTTTTTCAGGCGGTTTCTTGTGTATAATACATGAGTATCTACTTTTAAAAAGGAAAAAAAAACCCAACACATGAATATATTTTTTTGTGTGTTTGCCTCAGAACATATTTGCTTTCTCTGTGTTTTTGTTTGTGTTGCAGAAGTTGTGGTTTTAACGTTATCCTCATGAGGAAGTGAAGATACTTTAGGAGAGAAAAACACAACAAAAACAATAGTATGAAAGACGGGTGTTAGGCAATAACCTGTTTTGTGATTTGAACGATTTTGCAACAGGAAGCTGTGTTGTGTGACTGTGGCCTAATAAACACGCAATGATAAAGTCAGGGACTCGCCGTCTTCGGGACAATCGACGCACATTTCCTGTGATATACGGTCAGTTTCAGCAAGGCATTTGTAACATCTCACATTTTTAACCATGCAAGTGATTCCTTCACTTGAAATTTGGTTCAATTGATACAACTGTAGAGCATTAAATATTAATATCCTGTCTTTTAGAAGAGCCCATTTTAATCAAGCGATTGCTAAAATATCAGTCTGTCTCTTCCTCTCAGTGTTACTGTACAAATATACCCCAACAATGTCTCAAAAGAAAAAAACAGTGATGAATAATTGCTTCTCTTTTATTGCACTCACATCCATCCAGTCTGCTTTGTAAAACAAGTGCCTTTTAAAGCTTTGTCACATATCACAAGATAAGGCCAGCCAATTATTTTTTTCTTCTTCTTCGACCGTCTGCCTGCGTGGTGTCCGACGTGTTGCGTGTGCAGAGAGGAGAGAGTGACACGCAGAACAGTGGCCACATCAAGAGCTGAGCGGGCACAGGTTTCCTGTTTGCATTATGCAAAGGCTTACACGGTCCCTTGCGAAGGCTCGAGAAGGTGGAAATGCACGTCTTAGCTGCAGTCACCGAGCCACGTTCTGCCGAGCTTCAGGGGGGAAGTGCCGGGTGATAAGCCTCGCTATCACAGTGCACTCAGACAGGTGCACACCCACAGATATACAGTACACACAAACACATGCATGCTCAGGCAGAATGGGGAGGCTAAAGGCAAGGCCTGTCAGTGAAGGGCCCGCTGCTTTCTGGCGTCGAGTCCACATTATGGGCTAATGGTCAGACTGAGGGAGTTAACAGCGTCAGGTCAGAGAGGAGGTCAGAGAGCGTCTCCTGCCTCAGATCTCTGCTAATCGGCATGTACTCTGCCGCAGAGCTGAGGGCAAGTGTGCTACGCCTGGATTGAAATATGGTGTTTTCACGAGGAGAACGCGGCCTTATCACCGCACTTCTGAATTAAATTCCTGCCTGTATCTGTGTATTTGCCCTACCGCAGAACTATATATCTGTGCAGCACAGCCCTGAATATTTGACATGTGTGATAAAGGCTCCTTTGCCTTGGGTGCTTTTTGACCAAAAGCTGTTGTGCATTATCCTTCTGAATGTGTGCTTCCCTCCTGAGCCATGTCATCTAGCTCGTGCACACACACAGAGCGGATCACAGCAAGTCCACAAAGTGTTCCTCCTTCATCTCTAGGAGCTCTCAGGTATCTCCATGTATACTGTTCATATTGTCACAGGAGGCCAAGCACAGGCTCCAACTTATTGGAAAATCTGGCGGAGAGGATAACATCAGTGTTATGACACTGCATATTGCCCTAAATTGCTTTATTGGTAAAATGATAGTGCTCGTCCAATTTGAATAATTTTATGGAATCCCTCACAGAACAGTTTAATTATGTTATCACACAACTGGCAACATCTGTCTTTATACCACAGCACATGACAGTTTTATTACAGGCTGAATTTCTTTGCTGGTTCTGGCAATTGATGTGTGATCTGATTAATAATCACACAGATGGAGGTGAAAATTGAACAGTGATGCGCTGCTATGTCGAAAAAAGAGGGAAATAATTATAAAAGGAGAGAAAAAAACACAGGCCGCGTCTCAGAAAATATCAGGAGTGTTTTTACTCGGGCTTAAGCGGCGCTCACTTGAATCATATTGCTGTTTTAAACACAGTTGCATGCATTTGTTTTATCAGGCGGGCGATCTGTTTAGTCTAGGTGCAACTTTTCAAATCCTTTTTGTCACTCAGGTTTTGTTAGCAAGGTTTTGGGAGGTAAACCACCCCAGCACCTCTCTCCTTTGTTTTATGGATGCCTTCCAAGACAGCCAGCGTATGAACTCATCCATTTTGTTGAGTCTACCTCCAGCCGCCGCTCCCCAACTGGGAGGAGATGAAGCACAGGTTGCATGTGTGCCGAAGCCATAGTTTAAAATAGTTGACTGTTGCTCCGGTCGACATCCTGTTTACACACCCTGCTTATGTGGGCAGCAGGAGGGGGATCACAGGAGCTGTTCGACGTTGTGGTAATAAGAATGGATGCACACACACACACACACACACACACACACACACACACACACACACACACACACACACACACACACACACACACACTCATTACATAGTTTCCATTTGTTCAAAAATAAAAAAACAAGTGTGTTAACATTTAATGTCATTATGGCACTTAATAGACCTACTGGAATGAAAGCTCTTCCATATTTACTAAAACAATGTTTGATGAAGACTGATTTTTGTTGCTGCCATTACAATGTTGTTTTTTTTACAATTCTTTTCAGACTGTGAGACTCCTGAATTCATGCTCAGCCCTTCTGCGATTATAGATGGTTTTGATTTTATGAGTTATCCAACCCCACTAAATCCAACAGACCATAATCCGACTGTAATAACTATATAAGAAACAGTCATCTGGCTGATGATCGTGTTTGTTTCAATTCATAGAGAGACATTAGTATTAAAACTGAGACTGTTTCATAACCAGTGAAATGTTCTCCGTTGTATGTTTAATTAACGAAGGGCCTCAAAGATTGCCTTTGTTTGATCTGCACTTCTATCTGGATTGAAATGAGTCCAGATAGTTTCCAACAGCTGACACACCAGCCACATCCAATCGACAGGTTAACCATACTTTAATTACAGGAATTGTTCAAAGTCCACGACTCAACAGCCCTTAATATTATTATTTTTTTAAACTTACAAAACAAAAGACATAAGAAATTACACATATAAAGATGAACCTGAACTCCAGAAAATTAAAAGTCAGATTTTTAAGTTAGTTGATAGTGATGTTTTGGGTTGGTGGCTGGCCAAACATGGCAGCCCAAAGCGTCAATACTGGACGAGTTGGGGATGAGACTCAACAACCAACTATCTATTCGACTTTTAAATAAACAAGTACATGCATTTCCTGTAAGGAGTCAAGACTATGGACACGCCATGGTAATTACACTGAGGAAACTCCTAAATCTCTTCCTCTTTCTCCGTTTTTGCTTGCAAACATCAAAATAGCAGTCAGGAAGTGTGTCAGACACCGCCTGGTTATTCTCATAACCAATATTCTAAGCTGCAAACTCACTGAAGAACATTAAATACAGGTAAACTACCTATGTTGTGTAATGTGAGGATGAGCCGTTGTGGAGACAAAAAGATCTCTTTTTAGTTTACGTAGGAAAGATGCCATTTCGCCAGCTGTTCATCAGTTTACCGTGCATATTTGCATACACATGCTGTTGCGTATTTGAAAAAAGATGGATAGCTAAGCAACTTTTTTTAAGAAGTTTAAATGCAAACTCATAGTGAGGAAGAAACTGCTCACAGTCACAGTGTGTCGGGTCACTGCATTCTCAATTCAGTGCTCAAACTAAACAGGCAAACCTCTCAATGCTCCTGAATCACATCCCCAAACCAGTACATATTAGCTAATGAACATTTGTTTCAGAGTGTCCCTGATCACCTATAGGTTGCATACAAACTGATGACTGCTGAGCATGTAAATGCATCATTTGATTTCCAGTCACTCATATCAGTTTCATTTCTTGTGTGCATGTAAACGTAGTCAGAGAAAGAGTGGATTTGCATCATCCATCTTGAAGGCTAGTTATGTTGTACGTCCTCGTACTCTCAAAGACTTGTGCACGTACAAATGCCTCCCATGTAAATGATGCAAGTGTATGCTGGTATCATTAGGAAGAGTGAAGTGGCTCTCGTTGTGTGGCGCCCGGATGGTCTTTGATGGCCACGGTCTGCATGTTTGTGCTGAAGTGGGCAACTCTAAACTTTGAGCAGGTGTCTGAAGCAGCTGGCTGGAGGCAGACAGGGAAACACGTCTGCGTCAGTTCAGTATTAAAAGGCTTAGAGAGAGAGGCCTCGGCTAGCCAGAGGACTAATGCATCCTCAATGTTTTATTTAAAGTAGTGCCAACAACTGCTTCTGAATGCTCTGCATCAAGACGCACACACAGACCATCACACATGCACACACATACACACACACACACACACAGACCATCACACATGCACACACACACACACAGAGGCACACGGGGTAATTTTGCGCTGTTTAGCTGAACAACTTGTGTGTTTAGTGTTGTAAATAAGTAACCGTTTTAACAGGGCCTCAGGAGACTGTGGTTGGGAAAGTACACGCACAGACATGACTGGCTTTAATAGCCATTGTCAAAACGCTGTTTCAACAAAAGCCTTTTCTTCACCCAAATGGAATGTTTACATTTAGTTGAATAATAATGCCAATTTAAGGAGCAGCTTTTCTTTAAGGATAGCCAATCTGACCCAATTTATTAGGGATAGACTTAAGGATGCACAATTCCTCTTGGGAAAACATTCAAGCGCAGGGCCTATTCATTTTTAATGAGAGCACTACTTTAAAAACTTCATAGAATTAATATGTATCAGTGAAGTCTTTCCTGTGCAGAAAACTTCAGGGTAATTAATATTCATAGGCTGTGCTTGTTAACACCCCCAATGCAAGTGCAATGTAGATCCAATTAACATAGAATGGACCCCTAGGATTTGGGCAGATAAGGGTTAAATGAGCTATTGAAATTGAAACTGGGACTGTCTCCTCTTAAAACACTTATTTGTTTCAATAAGACCTAATCCTTGTTGCAGATTAAGGCATCTTTTGGGTGCACATGTGAACGACTACAAAGGTAGAGGGACACTGTGGAAATTCTGTGTATGCGCATGCAAAGTGTTGATGTGTGCACATGCATGCAGGATGCATGCAAGCATGCGCACTTGCTTGTATACATGTATGCATAGAGGGCATCACCTACACAGCCAGGCTAATGTGAAAATGCTGTTGCGAGCCTGGCTTTTATATCTTATTCATAATCTCTTGACACAATGTGGGTAATAGGCATCAGTGTTCATTCTTGGCGTCAGACTGCAAGCCCCCACCCCCGCTGGATCACAGAGGGGGAAGTGCTGGGGTTCTAAGGGGAGCTAGGCGATGGTAGCAAAATGACTGTTTGCCACCTGCTGTCGTTTGTTAGCACACAGATTGCACTTATTGGTCCCCAGAGCATCCTGAGACAACTGTGCCCACCGTGTCTCAGCTCCAAAAGGGCTCTAAGTTTAAACAGGTGAGCTGACTTATAGGATGACATGAAAATAAGACCACCTGAAAAGACTGGAGCGCAGAGATTTAGCAAACCCTCACCTTTAACTTTAATTTCATGGAAGTTATGTCGCAAAACTGACTAAGTTTGAATAATTTGACACTAAAAGAAAGCACCATCACCACCAGTTTAAGGCTTAAAAGGGCAATATGTAAGGATTTCACTTCAAAACAATAAAAAACAAAGACATAATAGTCGTGACATAAAATCTATCTATCTAAGATTTATATGTAATTGTGCCTTTACTTGATGAATAGGACGGTTAGCTACAAAGCTAACTGAATTAATTAGCTAATGGATGCTGCAGTTATCAGCAGTCAGCTGTTTGGATGTATACTGCCCCATATCAGTTTGAAATACGGATAAAAAGGTGGACAATTCCTACATATTACAGCTTTGAAATATTTAAATATAATGTTTTCGTGAAATTGTCCAGCTACATGGTTTTTACTTATGAAATCAAAAATGTTTGCATAGTGTTATATTGAGGATTTTTCTCTGCAAAAACCATGTCAGACACAATTAAATTTTTTGTTGTATGCTTGTGTGGAGACGACCTTTGATCTAGAATTAAATCTTATGTATCTGTGTCGTAGTAATTGAATTCCAGTTATCATGTCAGCACTAGTGTACAGTGTATATCCTTTTTTTCTGTGATATAGAAAAACACCTGACAGCTCTGTTTTTGGCTCGCAGGGTGGAATATGATAAATGACCCATGCTGATGATCAAATGAGCCTTCATTGAAGTAAATATGCATGGACAGCCACGCCATGTGTAGGTATCTTTGCGTAAATTTGATTGTTTGACATGTATTCACCCATCAAAGTATGTATCAGTGATTAATAACAACCCATGTGCACGTTCTGCAGTGACATGGCCTCTATTTGAAAGAAAAATGGCACAGGTCGGTATTCACTGGTGAATAGCTGTATACCATTTAGAGAATGATATGCCATGATGGGATGTCTCGTCATAAATAACAGTGATGGCACCTCTGCATCCTGTGAATGGCATGTGCCATAAATACTTAGCCAGGCCACAGACAATGGTTCCTATAAATCCTTGTGCAACCCTTTTTCTCTGTTCAAAAAGATATATATTATTTAAATGGACAGTAAAAACAAATGTTTTTTCCTCCTCAGTTGGTGGCAGAAAGACCTCCAGAGGAGGACAATGTGTGCCGCTCCCTCACTGCGGTCTCTGATGCGCTGTTGTTATTTGCTTGTTTACAATCTTTGACATGATGTAATGGGATGGCTGTGAAAGTACTAGCCAGTAAATGGCACAGAAAATAAGACGGTCCTTTATGTCTCCCCCCTCCTCTTTTCTCCTCGTCTCCCCCCCTCTTTTTTTTCTTGTTTTCCCCTGCAAACGGGGAATATGTTCTGCATTTGACTGAAGGAACATGAGCCTTGAATATAAGTAACTGTTTTTTGCATTAGGTACTCCCTGGAGGTAGGGGGAAAATATCATGTCCCTGCGTGAAATGTGAATGTGAAATCTAGCAGAAAGAAATATTTATGACCATTTTCTGCTTGATTAGAGCTGGATGACATGCCTTAGGAGACAGTGAGTGGACAAAAGACAGCCGTGCTACTTCTGGGCAGATGTTAAAGAAAGGGTTGTTTAGGGAGGAGGGCATTCTGTCCGGGGGCTCATGTCTTTGTGTGTGTCTGTGGGTGGGACGGACTGGGCTGGGGGGTCGGGTTTGAAGCATGGGAGAGGAAATTGAGTAAGTCCAACAGCGGTGTACTGGGAGGCAGATGGAGAGCACATAAGATCCATCACTGGTCTTGTTCTCAGACACACAGAGTAATGTCTCTCAGATGCCTCCGCTACAGTTAATCTTAATATAACTGTGGTACAGTGAGAAACAAAACTAAGCATCGGCTTTGAATCGGATGCCATGTTTCTGTGTCACTCAGACGTTTCACTTCTGGAAACAATTTAGGAACCAGTTTAAGCAAACTGGAATTTATTCCAAGATGTGGTCCTTCCCCAGTTTGATGTCAGTCTGAATGTAACTTTGATTTGACAGCTACTGTCCAATGTTAAAAAACATTAAAAAAAAAATTAAAAAAAAATGTGCTATATCTTTTGGATAGGATACTAACTTATGACATACTTTTTATTGATCAGAAATCAGACAATAATTAGTGCATGCTGTACACTGAAGTGAATATTCATTCAGTGCTTCAGATGACCTGTCTGTGCTTCATAACAGATGAAAGTTGCAGTTTGTTGCACACAACACGAGCATGCTTGAGAGTGGTAAAACTCCTCTTGTGAAGGTATGAGATATCACATTGACACAGCAGTTTTCAGTGTTTATGATAGAGGGACAGTGTGGGGACAGAAATGTAATGTAATATTCAGAACAGCCTTTTATGTCTACAAAGGGAACAGGTCTGCCATGTTGCACCACCATGTTTGTACAGTAGCTCAGAATGGACAAACCAAGCACTGGCTCTAGAGAGGGACTTTCATGTTTGTCACTGAAGGGAAAAGTAGCATGAGCAGTGTTCAGTTGGTTGCAGTCTGCAAACTCACCACTAGATGCCACTAAATTCCAGGCACTGGACCTGTAAGTGGTTCTGACATTTTAGTTTCCATTATTCTGCATAATGCCTTATTATATAGGTGCCTTTCAAAAGCTAAAATTGCCACTTAGAAACTTGATAGTGTGTGGAATAAATCCCTCTGTCAACTATAACTTAATGCTGTTTTGTCTGCACATTAGCATATTTTATATGCAGGACATTATATTAGCATAGACGGCACACAGCATGGCGAGGGCCAAAACAAGGATTATTGAAAACCTACAGGGCCCACGCATGGGTAATTGAGTCATATGGATGCGAAACGGCGCAAGACACCTGGTCTAAGCAATTTTGTATTTGTAACTGTTGTCGGTGAATATGCATCCTATTATGGCACTATATGTAATTCGGGGAGTGTGTTAGCGTGTTAATGTGTCATCTAGCGCAAGGTGCTCAAGGCCAATAGCGTTCTCCCCACAGTCTGCACCTATTGACACAGCGCCCTGTCAGACGGATCCCTACTCTGCTACCTGGTATAATATTTTGGATAATTAAACACATACTGAGTGTTCCTGTGTCAGGCCAGAGAGAAACATCTCCATAATCACTTGCAACAGGCCCGACAGTGTTGTTGTGCATCAGGACGAGCGCCAACATATAAATAATCAGTTAATTACTGTATTGATGCAATTGTGTCCGTCGCACAAGCAACATCTCTGGCAGCAGATTGATTGTGTTTAGACGGTGACAGGGGAGAAGCCACAGCTCTTAGAGCAATTTCCAATGGATCAGAAAAGTACAAAACCGAGAGTATGATTAATTTTTCAATTTCTCTCTGCGGATATCTAATAATTGTGCCCACAGATAGCCAAGGGCTCTTATTAAACATTAACATGCAAAAAAAAAAAAAAGTTAGCATCAGAAAGATGGTATTTTGGATTGAATAATGTAAAATATCTGTAGGGCAACAGGGAAAGAAGCAAACTCGTCCAGGTTTATTCTTCAAATGTTTTCCACCACCGCAGTGCCTACTCCTAATTACTGAGCTCTTATCTGCACACTCAACACTATATTTATTTTTCCTCATTGCTAAATGCAAATTTCTCTAACCTTTTAATAACATATACATGTCAGTAATATTTAAAAGGAATCATTAGAAATGTCAGTTGGTCTTTGCCAGGATTGTGTTTTTAATTGGTATGTAACTCTACTAGACAGACAAGTTTTTATTTTTTTAATTCAGGTTTTTGATAATTAATGTGAGACCATCTCCAGCATATAAATGCTCAGCTCTTTGATCCGGTAAAGGGAGTGTTGTGTGGCACACGGTTCTTATTAAAATATGCCAACGTGTTATCTCCTGGCTCTCCAGGAGGGAGACGCTCTGCCTTTAAGAAGAGGAGCGTCCACCTCCAGGTCTCACTGTCTCCTCTCCTCTCCCTTTCTGTCCTTCTCCCATTCTCCCTGTGCTGTCTCCATCACTTTGCTCACTCGCACATAATATCATCTTCATCTCAGATAGCTGTGGCACAGGGGAACTGCATTTGTTGATCAGATTTGGCTTGGCTGACGCCTCCTCCCCAGAAGTATGAGGGTGTGCGTGTAGTGCTTGCCTGAGCTGGGCCATCGCAGGCTGATTGAGTGGTCCTGCTTGTCACAGGACAAGATAACCACATCAGTAAATACTCTCTACTCCTCAGCCCCTCACCACTACACCGACACTACCGGGGGCCTGCGCTGTTCTCTGTACACGCTCGATACATTTGTGTCGTGGACGTCTAAGAGCCGGAATCATGAAACGTGTTTTGTCCATTCTCTTCTAAATCCTTTCCTATCACAGCTAAGAAGCACATAAAAGCACGCTACATATTTAATTCACAAGCATATTGTACCAACTCCCTGCATCTCCAAAGGGATTTCTGACTCAAGTTACTGTTCGCTTTTTCTTCTCAATTTGATGAGGTCTCTAGCCAGTATCGCACCACCAGACTCCAGTTTCACAGCGCGATCTTTGGATATTGCCCTCTCTTCAAAACATCACCGGCATCGAGGACGGATTGAATTAGCGATTTGTGGCGTATTTATCTTGATCTGAGAGTAATTTCGTGCTCTCTGTCTTAGCACTCAAGCTCAATGAAAACAATAAAATGGTGTCCTTATCTTCTGGAGTGAAATCAAGATAGGCGCAGGAGGCTGTGAGTTATTTGTGGTTGATTTGGAGGGAAAGGAGGGGGTGGGGGCAGGAAATGGACACCCCCCCTTCCCTCACATTACCCCTCACCATGCAGTGGGAGAAAGAGAGAGGCAGAAGGATAGGGTTTTTTTTTAATCAGTAGAAAGCTGTGCTTCTGATGTAAAAGTGTCAAAGATGTGCCTTAGCCCTGCAATGAGTGAAATCTGGTCAGGTCCTGTGTTAAATTGAAAACGGGGCCGCTGGGATTTGGGGGTGAGAGGACAGGGGACTGAGAGGTAGCAGCATCTTGGTCAATTATCACAGTCTCCTCTGCTCTGTGCTACTCCCGAGGCCTCTCCGCATCTGTCTGGCCCTCTGCAGAGCCAGGAACACAAAAAAACAAGATCAGTGGATCTTGAATAATGAAAATGTTTACCAAATTGTTCCCTTACTTTATTTAAAAGGGCAACAAAAAACATTTCTGGAGCTTCACAGCCAAAACATGTTGTAGCATACTCCTAAACAACTGGAATAGATTGGGACTAGTTTTGAAACATAAAAAAGGAAAAAAGAAAAAAAAGAAATGGCTTCAGACAGCTTGTCCAGCATAATCCAATTCTCCAGAAGTCCCAGGACTGTAATTTACACCCTTGACACAGAGTTGTGCCAGTGCTAACACTAATGCCTTTACTGTGGCAGCTCCAGTGAAGATTTCGACTCATAACGGGGTCTTTTGAAATCAGTGTGGGTTCTCTTGGGCACCCGGAGTCTTGGGTTATGCCAGAAGTCCCCGTCTACTTCATTTGTTCAAGAGAACGCTGCAACGGCGACCTCGGAATTTATAATCTAGAAAACGACTGAATTTTTAATTTCAATTATTGGGTGAATTTCTCCTTAAGAAGACGATGAGACATTTGCTTAGTGTCAGTTCTTTTCTCGCTCATGACTGAAATTCTGCCATGTGCGCCTCTGCATTTCCCTGCCTGTAGGAGCGTCAAGCTAAAGGCTCACGCTCCAGCTGCATGTCCTGGCATATCCCAGCAGCCTCTCTGGCTGGAGAGTAAAGGATCATTTCCTGGCAGGTGCGTTGTGGGGAGCCGCAGCAGCTCCTGCCCTTTTCGCTGACTCTCCACCACCTGAAAAACGAAATTGTAAACTAGATGTGAGGAAAAAATGAAAGTTACCCACCACTCTATTTATACGTGTGTGTGTGTGTGTGTGTGTGTGTGTGTGTGTGTGTGTGTGTGTGTGTGTGTGCGCGCGCACAGTCTATTTTAACCACCTGAGCAGCAGCCAGGAAGCCAGCACTTGCCCCATATTTTAACCAGATGTTGAGGAGGGGAGGAAAAGCCTCACCAGAGTCCTGCAATCAAAATAATTATCTTTATGGGTGGATGTTTACAAAGTGTTAATGTGATATTCTGCAGGCTGACTAACTGAGCCTGCTTTTATGTGTTAACCATGATAAATGCCTCGGTCTGTAAAAAAAAGGCCGACACCTTTTACTTTTTATGCTGGAATGACGCTGTTTATGGATGTTTTTACGGCTTTCTTTAAAAAGAAGGAAAGAACATCTCTTGCTAAGCTGTGATCCTCCTTCTCCTCCTCCTCCTCCTCCTCCTCTCTGTCCCACCTCCTGTTTCTTCCCACTATGAATCATGGCAGACAGGACAGACAGGAGTGGATGCGGCCTCTTTGATAGACAGTCAAAGAAGCAGCAGCAGTGATTTGTAGCCACAGGGCAACAGTATTGCTGTAACCTGTCCTCCTGCCAAGCACCCGTATCAGGTGGAGGCATAGGTGCAGGCGCTTGTGCATATGGTTGGTCATAATTCACATTACACCAGATCAGATAGCGATTTCTTGTTGAGTTGATTTTGCGTTATTTATTTTGTACTCGATTGGGCAAGTCAAATTGAAATTTACGGTATGTAGGCTGACATCTAATAGAATTCCTTCTTTTGGCTGCAGGGGAGTTTGTTTTTGGAGCATATTAGCGTTCGCCGCATTGTAGTCTGACAGACGTTTTCTCTCAGGAATCGGTGTTTAATTTGAATAATCACAAAAAAAAGTGTGTTCTTTCGGTTTGCGGGGACATCGGTGTCCCAGATGAATAAAGGAGTAAATGGGGGGAAGAAAAACAGGTAATTATGCTGAACCAGTAAATGAAAGACCCGCTGACCCTCAGTCCTAATTGATTCTGTAGAGGCAAATCGTTTTTATCAGCCGTTTTGATGTGTTTTTGTGAACTTTTTTTCCCCTTTTTTTTATAGATGTAATTAATTAGTTACATGAACAAAGAATCAAATACGAGAAACAGAGTCGGAGGAAAATCAGTGCGTCTTCCATTTACTGTCAGGTCGATTATAGTTGGCAGCTTGTGCCTTGTGGATGATGTCATATCCTGGAAGAGGAGCAAAGTCTTCACCTCCCACCAGAGTCAGGACGCTGCAAATGTTATTTAGCTTTATTTGCTGTTTCAAAACCCTACATGCATAACATTAACATACTCTTAGCTGTTTGGTGGAGTAGTCGGGCTTGTAGATACACAAATTATGCAAAAAAAGGACAAAAACCAGTGTGCCGCAGATGTGTGTATTTCAGAAATAGCATTGTTCAGAGAGTGGCCGCCCCGGGTCAGGCCGTCAACCTCACAGACCGTTGACAAAAATGCGGCGGTCAGTGGGCGCATGCCAAGTTACAGTGCAATGCTACGTGTGCGAGCACACAGTCTGGGGTGATGACATGTGCTACTTTGCATGTAAATTCTTTAGCGATTCACCTCCAAGTGAACCCGCTGAGAGTGATTCTGGTGCTGGCTTAAAGACAGAGGTGTGTTTTTATGACTAGGTGAGGCACGTCCTCTCCAAGGCCCTCAAGCACTGTATCCCTCTACCCTCCCCTTTAATCACTGTATCAACCACTCTCATAAACTCCATGAGGTGTAGTGTGTGTGTGTGTGTGTGTGTGTGTGTTTGCCTGCGTGTGTGTGAATGCCATGTATATGCGTCCGTGAGCGTGTGCCCTTCCTTGTTTCCCCATTTTTAAACTTAATCAGCAAAAATAAAAGGCGTTGTAAGCTAGCTCATATTAAAGAGGTGATTATTGGTAATAAATACTTTTTATACATACTTATTACAGAGGCAGTTTTCTTCTTGCGCTTAATGAGAGTAATTTGATTTGCTTGAGAGATTACAGTTTCCTAGAATTAATGCGGCAATCCCCATTCCAAGATAGAGTGAGATCTAAGATTCTTCACAGGTCGTGTGCTGCTAGATGCACCCCTCTCACATAGCAGCTAATGGAGTTGAACAGCAGTCTGTCATCCCCCCGCCCACCACCCCAGCAGCTCTATAGCCCACATGCCCTTGGTTCCTGCAGTGCTTGTTGTTTGGGCTACTTCTGCCACCTGCATTTTACTTTTACCTCTTCTTCGCGCCAGCCGCTGCTAAGTACCTCTCTCTGAAAAACAGGGGGGTGGGTGATTTATTGTATATATGCAATGTTCAGTCATCAATGAAAATTCAACATCTGGACAAATTATTCAGCCAACTGCATTATTTAACTGGTTTCCAAGTTGCATCAGGGCCTCTTTTTTCTCCTCCCCCTATCTAGTCCCTCAGTTTGTTACATATTGTTAATATTTCCATCACATGTTTATGTAAGCCCTTCAAGCTTAGTGCATAACTTAATTTGAGTTGTGATCATCTTCTCGAGCGACATTTATTGAAGCCTCCAGCCTGCAGGTCTCAGCGCCTAAAGCTGAAGGTGGCTCAGGCAGATTGAGGGCGGCCAATTCTGTCACCGCACCACTCTCCGCATGTTAATTAAGCCCGAGGTGGTTTGAAGAAGTGCTTACGCTCAAAGGACATTTTTTTTTTTTTATGACTTGTTAGTCCATAAACACTCACAGAAAGGAGCTCGAATGAAAGAATTTTTGAAGTTGTGATTGTGATTGGTCAAGCTAATCTGAAATCCTGGACGACTAATTGTAATTTCTTATGTTCAGGGGATAGATGGACTGAACGCTGGGGATCAGTTGTTGCTTGAAAAGAAACTCGAAATCATGAATTTGTCATTGAGTTGGTGTTGAATTTTGAGAAATGATACCAAATGTTCAAAAATCCCCCCTTCATCCTTAAACTATATTCCATTTATTTCCTGGTTGGAGTGCTTCATTCTGAATAGCCACTAATTGCTTTGTCTTTCCACTCACCATTGATGTATGATTGTCAGGTTCATTAATCAGCTGGTTTACTCAAAAGAAACATGACTTGCTGAAGATTTGGTAAAGATTGCAGAAGGTTCTTGTTGGCATTTTTCAGCTGACCATCAAGTTTTGCCAAGCTAAATGTGACTTGGCTACGGCCCTAGGTCATTGTGTGACGTTAAACAGTTTTGTTGGCTAAATCACCTGCCCGTCCTGACCCGAGGTACAGACCCTCACTGCGAGATTCAAATCTATTTTGCCGTTTATTGTTATATTGAATAATTTCTCTGGCATTTTCATGCTACATCACTAGTCAACAGAGAATGGACAAACTTGGCTCCATTTGGGGTTGGATGTTGGGAGGACACTTTATTGGATTTCCAGATGCGGTTGCTTAAGCTCATGTAGCTCTAGCATGCAGTTTATGACCGTTGGATTCTTCAGTACCATTATTGCTTTATGCTGAGGTTCAGGTGTCACCAAAGGACTCTGATGGGCGGTTTTGTTGGTTGAGGTCTTCTTGATTATGTTTGCATATAATAAAGGTCATCCTAGTTATCCTAGTTGTCAGAAAAGCCATTTTCTAAGATTTATTTTTTCATCTTATAACATATGTAGAGATAAAACATGATTCAAGATAAGGTCTTTTTTATAGCTCTAATTTAGCTTATGACCAATGGAAGATGAATCTTTGTACCTTTTTTACCCATTTTTCAGCTCTCTGTTACCAAATAAGGCTGTGATCTTCATCTTCCTTGGCACCAGAAGTGGCAATCCTTTTTTCCACACGCCCTCTACATCTTTCTGTCAGTCAATAAAAGAATGAAGATGAAAAAATATCCAAAAAATCCGTTCTTGCCCCACCAAAAAAGTGAGGCCCACCATGTGTCACGTCATCTGCCTGTGAGACAATAATACATTACAGTCCAGTGTGACGGGTGATGTGTCTGACCCTGCTGGAGATTACTCCTCTTTATGGCCGGAGCAATCAGATTTTTTTTTCCTCCTTTTCTCTCCCCTTCCTTTATTCCTGGCGGCATAGGATCATATTACCCATCTTGGAATGACTTCAACAGAGACACTGCTATTCCCAGGGAGCTGTCTCTCCCCGCTGCAACTCAATCCATAGCCAATTGGACTGGCCTGTGATTTATAGAAAATCCTCTCCTTCGGAGGAACTCTATGCTACACACACACACACACACACACAAACACACTGGGAATTCTCCCTCGGCAGCTCATGATGTGTTAGGTCTCAGGTCAGGACAGTTCAAGGCAGCGAGCATCAGTGGGAAAAGACGTACAGTCGAAAACCACAGAAAGCCTTGGAAAGGCTACGGCACGGTGGTTAAATGCAAGACACAGACAACAAAGGCTTGTTTACTTCAAGAAGAGAGATTTTAGCATCTAAATGAAATCGACAGGATGCTGAGGAGATGCTCTTTGGGCAGATGTCATTCCTAATCAGTGTCCACTGTCAAATTTGCTCAGGGCACCGTCACGCTTGTTGTCTGTTTTCCTGATTAGCGGGATTATTCATCTAGATGAGTTCCTTTTGCATCCACACGGAGTTAATCAACACGCCCTGCAGTGCAGAGGCCAGCGAGAGTGGTCAGCTGACAACACAGGCCATCAAGTTCAGGCCCTGAGCACTATGACGCTCCATGACTGCGATCACTCCTCCCTTCACCGAGCACCATTCTATAGCTGTGTGTAGACTACATTCATCTATATTCACCACAACTAAATTGGAAGATTAGGGGTTTTACTGGTCGTATCCCAGATGTCTCGAGTGTATCAATAATGTTGAGTCCTCCGTCTATGAGACCAGGGCAGACAGATCTTCCCATTCTAAACAATATGATTCACGCATGATAAAATCTGCTCACAGTATTCTGGGTCTCACCCTGGGCTTTTGGAAGCGCCCATTTTCCCAAGCACAACACTCCCCGCTACCAAGTGATGCAACACTTCCAACGAAGATGCAATCGGGGAGGAGTGCGTGTTTTCTAACAGTCCATCTAAGCACCCAGCACAGTTGGCATACCTCGGCTCTTTTCCTCCCACTTTATCAACTTGACGGATTTTATCGCCGTATTCAGTGGTGGGCATCCTGAGGCATCATATGCTCAGAACAAAAAGCTAAGGTCAGGGAGAGAGGGGCTGCTGAGATCTGCCCGCTGCATTGTTCCCACATCGTTTGTGCTCTTCCTTTTTTTTTTTTTTGCTCTTTTTAGCTCATTTTATCCTCCTCTCACCCTCATTCCTCTTTTTTTCTCTGCCTGTCTCTCCATCTGCCGCTAAATGACACCCAAGCATTGACTGCTTCTCCGACTGATTTGCCTGTGTGTGACCTCCCTCCTTTAGTGGAGCCATTCACAGGCAGTGCTGAAGTAGAATGCCTGGCTCTTGGCGGGTAGACATAAGAGAGACAGTGACACGCGGCTGTGCGCTGATAGACTTTCCACTGGAGTGGATTAAATCAGCATCAGGCTAGTGGAGCTGATTACCCCAATATGAAAATGCAGTATCTTAATGGTACATATTTTCATGAGGCAGCCCAGTTGCCTTTCATTTTGCGGCTAATATGTCTATTCTTATGAGTCATTTACTTCTTTAATTACCTTTAGCAGCAGATGCACAATGGAGTATTAATGTGAATGATTTTTACTGCCACTTTATCATACTGAGCCTGTGAAGTTGAAAGGCGTAATTGAGGTGGAAGAGCGACTCATGAGAGAAACAATATTTAGTTGACAGCTCCTCTTGTACTCCGGGAGGGTGTTTATGAGTTTACACCGCACTAAAGCTGTAATAAACACAGCATTCGTTTGATAATGGCGGGGGACGGAAATGCGTTCACTCAGATCTGCTCAGTTATTGAATCGTCCCAGGAAGTTGTTTGGTATAATCAGACAACGCCGTGCATGTGCTGCTCACTTGCTTGTGTGTCCTTGCATGCTTTGCTTTTTTTTTTTTTTTTTTTTTTACGCAAATGAAAGTGTTTGCAGCAAGCAAAGCCTTATTTGCTGTTCTCCCGTTTGCAGCATGTGCAACTCTGACAATCCATGTCATTTGCATGTGTGTGCTCGAGATGCGTCTGTGTGTTTTGTCTGCAGCCTGTGTACTTTCCTTGGTGTGATTTTCTGATCCGGACCGCTCTGAATAGAGGCCTTCTTTAGCCATCTGTTGTTAAGCTGCTGGCTAAGCAAGGCTGGGGAATCCAAACAAACGGCGAGCACACAGCAAACGGAAGCTGTCAGGCCCGCATAGCTGAGCTGACCTCGCCGGGTTCGGTGAGGGGGGGGGGGTGGGGGTGGGGGCTGCTGACCCCTCTGTACCAGGCTCCGAGCGCCCGCGCCGCCTGGTTGGGGCGCTGTTTACCCTCCCCTCTGCACCTCCTGCAACCTCCGCCTCCCCTCTGCTACATTCTCCTCTTGCCCCCTCTCTTCCCATCTCCCTTTTACCTCTCGCCTCTCTCTTCCTCCATCTGTCTGCCTCCCCCTTCTCTCTTTTCATTCCACTCCCTCCATCATCGGTCCTGCTTCACAGCCCCCTCTCTTCTATCTCCACTCACACTTAATAACTTTGCTTTCGTCTTGTTTTTCTTACAGTCATTTTTTTCCCTAAAAAACATTTGTCAGGGCGCTGCATTACCTGTTATGGGGAGAGAGAGCGGGGGAGGGGGTTACGGGGGGTGTGTTGGACAAACAAAACAGGGGTTTTTATTGAAGGCAGATTTCGTCTTATGTAAGTGCACGCTCTCCCTTATTGTTTAAACGTGGATATTTGAAATGTTTAGTGTTGTCATAAATATTAATAGATTAGTTGAAAAGTGCAGCGAAGGAAGGGAATCTAATGGTTTGAAGTGGGTATAAAACGCTGATTTATTTATGTATTCTACATGAATTAGTTTGGAAATCTAAACACAGACTGGAGAGTGTTGTTGCGAGGACCCCGTAATGTGCAAGGTTTGAGCATCAGGGCCTGTTTTCCATGTGGAGTGGCTTTTTGGAAATGGCATTAATTATATACTTACTGGGAAACCAGACTTTCCCTGCTTTGCATTGCAGATAAATGTCTGTATTACTGAGAAAAAGAGAAAGGGGGAAAAAATGCAATTAATATAAATAGACATGATCCTTGCTGCTTATCCGCTTACATGGTTAAAAATCACCCCCTGCCAAAATATAAAAAAATAAATGCATTTCAATTAAAATGACAAGTATTCCAAGTGAATTCCATTACTATATGTTTGCATAGGCAACGACGCTCCACCACCACATCCGTCACATTGTGAATATAGAACAAGTTGTGCCCTCAGCTTTTCCGATTTCATTGCCACTGGCAACGAGAGCCAATATAATTTATGAAATGACTGAATAACTTTCTTGAGCGGCCTGTGGAAGGACAGCACATTAGCTTAGCATATTAGCAACTTACGTGGAGGAGTTGGCCTGACTTGGTAAGGCTCCCCACTGAGGAGCAGAGGGCCTTGCCTTTGAAAAGGGAAACAGCAGAAGTGATAAATGTCAGGTGAGCTGCAACGTGTGATCAGTCAGAAAGTCGAGCAGATAACCTTGACATTTAGGCTGCCGGTGCTGGAGCCCCGCAGAGGCTGCAGGGTGACACCAGAGGGCCCGGTGTCTTCTGAGCCGGACTACATTAAGAGCTAACCTATTAGCCATGTTGTTGCTGGCTTGTCTCTGGGCCACACTCTCCTGACTATTAAAGGCTGTTGAAACGGGGCTGCTGAGTAAATACACTGAAGCACACACGCGCGCGCACACACACACACACAAGTGCAGAAACACACAAACAGATGCACATCTCGTTCCTTCTCCTTTTCTCTGAGTGGCCGCAGGGATCCGGTTACACCTGCCTGCACATCTTCTAGCAATTAGGAGCAATCTGCTTGAAACCATTTCACGTTCAAGGTCTCCGCCAGCTGTGGCAAGAGGAGCCGGACGTTTATAGAACCACAGAGGTCTCCCTGTTGATGGGCCTGAACAAACAACACTGTCCCGTTTTGCACCGTCTGACTCCCGATGGAGACACCCTGAACTTTTTCCACTCAACATTTACTCTGTTTTCTGTGGACCTTCTGTAACATTCCTTCCTATTTATCTGTCCTTCAGAAAATGTGATGTGATTGGTGTGTGTCCATCACACTTGGAGGATCCTTTATACACACTTAGATTTGGCCTGTTGGTACCTTTTTTGATTGGAGCCGTGGGTCAGTAGAGTTGGATAGAATTAGGACACAAAGGAGACACGTACAGTAGCTGTAAAGTGTAATTTTTTTGTCATAGTGTGAAAGAGGTGCAGTGAGTGAGGGATTCAGCAGAGAGCAGACTTGACTGTGTGGCAGTGCTCTGAGCTGGGATTTGTAAGACACCCAGAGCTGGCTTTAGCAGCAGGAAACCCCAAAGCCTGTAAATAATCCACATGTGCAGACTGCACATAAAGACATCCAGTACTTAGCAGTTCCCTTATCACAGCGTGATAGCCCAGGGACATAAGAGACGCTCCTGCCTCTATTCACTAATATGGTGTGAAAGTAGTTGCAGATAAAACGCCTGTTGTTTATTGAGGAAGTTGCGTTAACACGGGGGAAGAGGGTGTGAACTTTGAACACATTTGGAATGGGGGGAACATAAAAGAGGACTGCAAATGACAAGGATACCGAATTGCACCGGCTTTGTCGCTGATAAAAACCTTTGTCATGTGCTGGAGGGTGTTTTCTAATCAAAAGCACCTGGAGGGTTCACTCTGTCCATGGTGTGTGTGTGTGTTTGCGCGTGTGTGTTTGTTTGTGTGTACTTGTGTGCATATAGACCCACTAACAGTGAATGAATGTATGCTTTGGGTGTTTATGCGTCTGTCTCTGCAGTTTTGTTTCTGTTACCAGTAGCAGGGCTAGACAGTATGTCAGTATTACCTTTATCGTCATATGAGACTATATATCATCTTAGAATTTTGATTGTTATATCTTAAAATTATGTAAATTTTGCATTACTGTACAGTTATGTCATTCTCTTGATTTACCACTGTTCTTCTTGTTCTAGTGGTCATTATATCCACATTATTTATCAAGCATCTATTTGTAGTAACATTTTGTGAAAGCACCAGTTGTAGTCTAGTTAAAAAAAGAAGGATTTTAAGTTGCATACACCTCAATACAACTTTACACTCTCAATGAAGGGCTGACCAAAGTGGGGCCAACAGGCCAAATGTGGCCCACCAGATGTTTTCAGTACAAAATTACAATTAGTGAAGCTCCAACACTGAACTACCAACACCATCACCATAAAAGTATACACTGTTCTGTAAGGTCTGTGCATTGTAAACTAGGCCCACCTGATATGTAAAAAAAAAAATAAATCATATTGCGATAATTGTGACAGATTATGCGATTTTGATATGATTCACAATTAGTGGGAATGATTGTAACGATTGACATTTTCACTGGAACAAAAAAACGGTCAAAATCTGGTTGTTGGGACATTTGTTGCAGTCTACCCTATACCCAGCAAACATGTTCTTAGATCTGGAGAACAAGATTTTTTTTTAATCAGGACACCTTTATCCAAAAAGGGTAATTGCTCTTTGTCACGTTGCGATTTTGATTATATTGTGATTTGTTGTGCATCCCAATGAGGGCTGTAAGTAGTGCAAAGAAGCAATGGAGCTAGCGCAAAGAAATAAAAACAAATACTGTATAAATATAAAAGATAATGTATTTTTTTTGTTTATTGGTCAGCCTTAAAGATAATATATACAGTACAAAAGTATGATCCGGTCCAGTTCATTTTTCTCATGTATAGCACAGTTCTCAGGGCGACCTACTGTAGTTATTATGATGATAGCACAGAGACAACATGCTGTTTCCCTCATCTCTCTGTGCTTCAGACGCCTTTTGCCTGTCATCAGCTTCCAGTTTATCACATTCGCCTGGAGCAGCTCATACACTCGCATGTCTATCAAGCGTCCAGTACCTTTGAATGGAAGATCAAAAGAAGATAAATTCCAGAGGAGAAGGAGCAGAAGGAAGAGGAGGAGGAGGAGAAGCAGGGGGCGAGCTCTGAAATGGAGGAGTGGTTGCTGTGTAAACATGGCAGTGACAGGTCACAATAGGTTATTTTAGCCCAGCATTAGGCCTCTCAAAGGCATGCCAGCTCCAGTGGCCTTTTTAAAATACAAACATGACAGCAACATTCCTGAACAGTGGAGTGGAGCTCACAACACAGGTTCTCAGCCCACTCGTCCTCTTTCTCTCATTGTTTTCAATGGCGGCAACAGCGTTCACCCATCTCGCATCTTTGGCTGTCAAACGTCACATAGAGCAGTTGTTAAGGCAGGCATGTGCTGTCAGGCAGCGGTAAGACTTCGGTTAATTCTCCTGTGTCAAGATGATTGCTGACTGTGTTTTAAAGTGCGTGATCACATAATTATTGCCCTTACTTTAATGTGATGAAGCTGTTGACATGAACATTAGGAGGCTGTGTTCATTTTCCCCCTATTCATGTGATGTCGCAGAAGGCCGTCATCGTTTGAAATGTCATGTGGCTCGGTCGCTTCAAGCTTAACACATCAGGCATTACCTCAGTTCAGTCATAATCATCCCACGTCGTGTAACTTTGCTGTAACCAAACGATGCACACATAGACGGTGTGAGTACAGACACACATGTCTGGACACCGTGTCTGTCAGTCTGACACGTTATCTAGTGCGATTGCATGTCTGATGCTCACTTTGAGTCACTCGTGTTTATATCGCAACACGAGCAACAAAATCATGAGAATAACGTACTCGTAAACAGCCCACTGTTGGAACGGCGCACATTACTTCAGCGCAACAATTTCTTTATCTACATGTGGTGACTGATCGTCAGGCAGGTTTACAGTCTGCTGCTTTTATATAAAGATGACAGTGAAAGAAGACTTCCCAGAACTGTATCTCTTCATCCATTACTGTTGACTCAACTCTCTTTGTTCCAACACCCTCAGTTGTAAACCCAGACACACACAACGCACACACATTTCACTGCATGTGTCATCAGTAAGAGCGGAAAAGAAAACAGCTAACTTTGTTTACTCTTCAGTGTGCCCGTAATACCACGCCTTGGGCGTTGTGAATTACAGCTTTTATCTGTCTTTTGAATTTCCTTTTGAATATCAGCGTTTCTCTGTCTTAGTCATGTGAACTTTGTGATCACTCGACCTGTCATTGTTTGTAGCTTACCAGAGCTGCTAATGCAACATATTCACACTATCTTCTCAGCCAAATTATATGGTTGATATGAATTTTGTTTGAACCCTTGTGACTTCAGTAACTTTGATACTCTGAGTTGATGCTGCAATATTTTATTTATTTATTTATTTATTTATTTATTTATTGATTTATTTATTGATTTATTTATTTACAGGTTTTTCTGTATATTTCTCTTCTTTAGATTTTTTTGGTATAACTTGTATGGCAACACACTAAGATAACCGCCATTAATATATGTTAAAATATATAGTTAATTCGACTTTGGTTAATAGTTATTTCACTATTAACAAACAATAAAATGCTTTATAAACCAGTTATTAGACAATTGTACCAGCTTGTAAATATCAGTAGCAACTTTATAATGACTATCCAGATAATGTTTGTAGATGTGCTTATTAACCATTTACAAAGTATTATCAAGATTAGTTGCAACATAATCAATTTACTAAGCATTTTTTTAAATTTAGTTGCAACTAAGGTTAATAAACTTTTACAACTGCATCATAAATGATTTATTAAACATTTCATTGTTTGTTATCAGTGAAATACATATTGACTAGGAGTTAATTTACTGTTATTTTACCATGTATTAGTGATGGTTATTATGAAGTGAGTGGAAATCTATAGAGGACTAAAACTGCCAACATAAAAAATTGATTAAGCACAAAAAATTGCTCAATATATAAGTTACTACATCATCAAATGGACTTTAAATTATATTAAAAATTAATGTAGGCATTAGTTAATTTAGAACATGTTATTTAGATTGTTATTCGCATTTAAATTTGCATCTTTATCTATTTGTTTCAGTTTCCCTTTTATGTACTTTTCAATTTAACTTACAGTTTTGTTTATTCAATTATACTTACTACTTTAAAGCATTTCCCTACCTATTTTTTCCACAAACTTTTTTATTTCTGTATTTTATTTTATTCTATTTTTTTTTTTAATTCATGTATTCATTAATTTTTTGCAGTTTCAGTCCATGACAGAAATCAAGGGGATGTTTTCCGCCAATATTATAATTAAAATATTAAAATATTGATCTTTTATTTTGATTACATAAATTAAAAAATTAATATACATTTTTTAATGTAACTAACTTCCAGTTACAGTTTTAACCACTCTGAAACAAATTGGTTTTAACAATAAAAAGTGTTTTTGCTGAAAATTTGTCTCCACGCTCTTTTGACCGCAAGACACTATCTCACGATACCTGGTATTAGTATTTTTCAGATCCCCTCCCCAGGTCCCGTCAGTTCACACCATGTTGTTGTTTCTGATTTTTCCACCAGATTGTACGTCGCTTTGGAGAAAAAGCTAAATACCCAAAATGTAAATATTGCCTTTGTGTGGGAGTGAATCTTGCTCACGTAGTTCTTAGTTTCAATTTATACACTTTCTTTATGAGTATGCTTGCACACGGGGGTTTCCCCTTCCCCACAAATTTCGAGGCGGAGGACAATTAGGCATGCATTGCTCATTTGCCTTCACACAAGAGCTCAGAAAGACAGAAACGGACAGAGACGAGGAGAATTTATGTACTTTAAAGTTAAGCCTGGTGAAATGCCAGGAGTGTGGCCTCTTTGTAGCCTGTGGTCATATTTATGCCTCATGATGTCATCCGACAGCCGTGTGTTTGGGAGGGTCAGCACACACACCCACGCACAGACCATCATACAGCTGTTCGCTCCTCTCCCCGCTCTGTCTTAAAGTATTGTCAGACTTTACTGGCACTAAGACCAGTTCTCAGACTTATCTCGATCTCTTCATCCGTCCACAGAGCTTTCTATTTGCCCTTTCCCTGTAGACATCTTACTTTCACACAGTCTTTCACAGGTTTCACTCACTTGTTCACACGTCGCTCTAACTTTTTTTTTTCTCTCTCTCACTGTCTTCTCATTAAACATTCCACCGTTTACTTTTCTAATTTCTGAACTTTCTCAGATGATTGAGTGGACAACTTGCAGACCGTCCATCTGCGAGATGAGCTTGGATGTGCCCCTGACTGTTTGTTTAATTGTGGGAGCAATCGTCTGAGGGACATGGAAAGAATGAGGCCAGTTATTTACCCAGATGGTTTACTGGTGGAGGTGTGAGGCTGGCCAGCTCACTGTGGGAACACAACGCTTGCTTTTCTTGGTATCGCTGACCGTTTTCAAGACCACTGTGTTTTTTTCCCCCCCAGCTCTCTCCGGCTTTGTTTGCTCTGGATGGCATGTTTGATTATTTATCGTAAGGGAAAAGGGAGTAGCTGGAGCAATAAACATGTGACTGCACTGTATTTTGTTTTCCACTGAGAAGGCCGTGTCCTTTAACAGATATTCGAGGCAGCCATGGAGCCTTTTATTTGGGGAGTTTGACTGAGCTAAAGGAGGATCAAAAGCTCTGATTAGTGTCTCTGTGACACGCATTTGTGTTTGCTGTAAGTGGAACTTATCAACAGATAAATATTTCTTCTGGATGGCTGCGCTTGGTTTCTTTGTCCTCTTTCTGTCCGTGAATTTGTTTTGACATCTGATCATTGTTCCCTGTGTGTTTGTGGAAGAAGTGTTTATGCCAGCCCTTTAGATTTATGGCCCTGAATGGGAGAGTATTAAACGATGGTCTGTAGTGTTTGTTTGTTATCTACCAGGCCAAGAGGGTATTGTTGTAAGGGGATACATCTGCTCTGATAATAGGCATCAAAGTGTTCTCGAGGGGCTTTTAGCATTTCGTCTTCTAGCCTTTCTATTGGACATTTGTTTAACTCTTTATTCGTATTTATCTCTATCAGGCTCTCCAAGTGGCTCGGCAGATCCTCCTCCAGCAGCAGCACCACCAACAGCAACAGCAGCAGCAGCAGCAGCAGCAGCAGCAGCAGCAACAGCAGCCCCATTCACAATCTCAACAAAACACTGGCCGCAAATCCCCCAAAGCCAATGACAAGCAGCAAAACCTCCAGGTACCGTCTCACACGCTCACTTATTTATTAACCCAACGATGATCAGAGGACTCTGGTATTTGACTTTGTGGTTGATCTGATGCAAAAACAAAAAATGAAGCAAACTTATGCAACTCTCTCTAGAACACAGTGTGCGAGAAAACAGTGCTGGGCTAAGTTCACAAACAGGAAATTAATATTGGCTGTGCAACATTTGCAGTTATGTATGCTCACGCATTTTGTGAGATTTAGCAGCACGCACAGGCACACATGCACGCACGATCAACCTTATGAGCCTGTACATGGAAATCAGCACTGTTGTGAAATATGTAGCCCAGAATGTTAGAAGAGCTTGGGTGAAGCCAGTGCCATTCACATGAGCTCATCCAGAATCACTCCAGTGCAGGAACACACATCAGCATGTGTAGCTGATCCTCTGACCTCTGCACTGGAAAAGGCCTTCTCTGTTGACCGCACTTATAGTTCAGGAGTTGCTCAGCTTTTGGGTGAAAGCAGGAGAAAAGTGTACATGAGGGAGGAGAGAGGGGGGAAATGAAAGCGCTCCATTCCTCCCACGGAGAGATGAATCGGGTCAAGCAGAGGAAACTCTTTCCCTGTTTGCCTGTCATCACACAGCAGACATAAAAGAGGAGGCAGGTCCCTACCACCAGCAGCAGGAGGTGCTGTAGAGCAAGCCCATAGGTGGGGTGGGTGATCCAGGTGGAGGGCTTGGAGGTAGAGGACATGCAAGGAGTGTGAAAGTGTGAGGACAGCTGTTTGAACCGTCTCTGTGATGCAAAGAGAAAAAGAACCTTTTTTTGTTTTTCATCTTGTTCTGCGTTCAATATGAATGGCGTGTCTGATGCAATATTTACGTTAATTTCGGATCAGCTGCCTCAGAGATGTATATCTATGTTTGAACAAGGAGTGCTTGTTTGTGTCGGTGTGAAATTGCAAACGACTTCAGGGCATATTTGGTAATTAATACGGAGGCCCTGTTCTCTATGTGTGTATATATATAATATTTAATACCCTTACTATTCCATTGGGGGCCCTTTTTAATGAGCTATTGTAGCAGCTAGGTCTAATGTCAGGTTGTGAAAAAGCCTCTTTGTTGTGCAGATGTCTTCGGAATAGCTCCAGAGGATGAAATATGACTGTGATGACCTTTCAGTTGTGTGCATATTTGTCAGGATTCAAATAAGTTGAAAGGATCAAACTAAACAGTTTCCCCAGCCTGGCAGGGAATTGTGCTGCAGAGGTCAACAGAGGGGACCACAACGGCAGATTCCAGCGTACAGCCAGTTGTTGGTACATAGTGAAGTACTAGACCATCTCCTGCAGACAAAGACAAAATTAAAATTCTAATTTATTAATGTATACAGAGAGCTTGGCCAAGCTGTCACTCAGCTATTGAAAAGAGAGTCGGGCCCTTTTTCCCCCGCTCCCTCCACCCCTCCCCTCCCCTCCCCTCTCCTGCCCGGTTCTTGTGAAGAGAGCACAGGCTGGCTGTAGTATCTAACTAACACTGTAAATTGCCTGCTCTCTAATGTCGTATGTTACGTTTTTCCGGGTTGAAACTGCCATTACGGAGAAGCCACAGGTCCAGACAAGTGTTTGTTTATCTGGGAATTACATATTCTGCTAATTAAACACACCCCAAACACACACACACACACACACACAGAGTTTAAAGCCAAGAGTTCATACATAAACATCAGTATGCCGTTCTGTGAGAGGATGTATTACATTTGTTTATTTTTGTTGAGTTTTTTTTTTTCTTTTTTCCTTTTCATGGTTTTCTGTTGGCGAGATTTCTCTTGTTTTGTTTTTTTTCCTCCCCTCTGTCTCACAAACACATTTTGTGAAACACCAGAGGTTGACGGTCTGAGACTCATCTCCTGTCCGCTTTTAAGAACAAACCTGTGCTTAGAGGAGCCCCCTTCACACAGAGCATTCCCTATCTCCATCACACAGCCTGGATAATGATTCTCTGTTGAGCTGGACTGGGTCATCAAAAGACATGATCCAACAATTATGAGGCTGTGTAGTAAGCTGACACCCCATAAAAGCACCTGATCTGCGGACGAGGCTCCATTCATCTCAGCGGTCTTCCCATTAGGCACGAGGAGATGTGCAGAGAGACTTTTACTCATTTGGAGATGTGACTCACTTTCCAATTCCTTCTTATTCAAGTCAAAAATAATGAAGCACGGTATATACAGAAGATCTGAAAAAAAGGTGACCTGCATAGAGTAGTGGAAGGGGGAAAAATATGAGTCAAACAAGCCTCAGAATCCTTGATCAGCATTAAATGGCTCTTTGGTTTTATCTCCCCAACAGGGGTGCTCCCCACATCCCCCTCACCCCCACTCCGCCCACCCCTGCCTCTGGATGAAGATGCCTCTGCCGTATACTCAGCAGCCTAGAGGTGCTTTAATCAGACTGGATATACAAACAGCTGCTATGCAGGCTGGAAAGCAGCTAAACATACTTGACTGGTCAAAAAGCCAGTAAATTACATTGACAGAATGACACGTGTGATTAAAAGAATCCGTGGCGCTTTTACCTTTCTGCGCTCCACACCTACAGTGGCACGACGACGAGAGCCGGCAACTCCCACCCCGCTAATTACCATTATCAGTGAAATGGTAGGGTTTGACTCATTAGTTCCATGTGCATTTAATTAGAGGCAGGCTGAAATTGGATTTAACTTATTACTTTTTCATGGATCACTTTCTTGTCATCACTTCAAATTGGATTGCAGCCCCAGGTAACTAATTATGCCAGCCGCAGGATCAGGAGTGGAGAAATAGGTAATTAGGAACAACACTGTCGGACCCTCGCTGATAGTCCACCAGCACTGAGGTGGGAGGAGGGGGAAATTGAAGCTCGTTTGTGGCGTTGCTCACGAGCCCGGCTGGTTAACTAGACCTCATTGCAAGAGATCCTAGGTAGGCATCCACCTCCTACAGGGGATTATGTGGCATTCAGCTGGGCTGAAGATGTTGTGTCAACATGGAGTCTTTCCTATCAGTGTAATGCCCAGATTATGCTTGTTTCCCGTCCAGGATTGTGCCTGAGATTGGCCCTCATTATTCACGTCACTGGTACAGTGTGAGGAATGGCCGGCAGCCAGCTGAAGCTCCCTGTGTGGACGCCGCATGAATGACATTGACTGGTTTCTGTCTGTAGTACGTCTGCAGCGATTCTAATGAGAACACATGAATGGCCAGTTTGAGGAGAGGCAGGTGGATGATGTGGGAAAGTAAAGATATTCTTCACACATGTGTAGTTTTCACTTGTGATTCAGAGCAGCAGTAGTCTGCGTATAGAGAGGGGTAAAGGAAAATGATAACACCACTTTACTCACTATTGAGAGCTTTCATCTTTAAGTGAGCTTCTTTACAAAAGATTGGAAGCTGAAAGAATATCACAATCCTCTGAGTTTCATTGTTTTTTCATATTTATTGTAATTATGGGATGGCCTTTTTGTTTTGAAATGAGAAGCACCACTCAGTATTCTCTGATAAATGTTGCATTGAACATTTCCATGATGTCAAAGGTGCATCACTTGTTATTCTTCAGAAACAGAGAGACTACTGATAATGTTTTAAAACCATGCCAGCAGACTATTTTCTTATCTATACTATTACCAGTTGAAACCACAATCCACGCTTCTTACTTCTCCTTTTTCTCTTCTCTTCTTTTCTCTGTCTCTCCTTGTGTTTTTTCACCATAGTGTACAGCCTCACAGAGGGCATCTCCAGGTCAAAAGATAATGTCTTTTCAGTTTACAGGATGAAAGCCTTTTAAGTTGTAGAGCGCCCCTCCGACGCCCCTCCTCCCCACGTTTGCTCTTCACATCCTTCATTTGCGGTCTGTTGGGGGGAAGCGTGATGTGACACAATCCAGCGGCCAAGCCTCTGTCTGACAGTACGGGGAGAAGCCGCCGGCTCTCTTTCTCTCTCCCTCTCCTACTGTTTTTGCAGTAGGCCCATGGCATTGTCCTGACACATGTATACCACAGCGCTCCAATCTGTAAGTCATTAGAGCACTAGGCCGAAGCCTGTCAGCTGGAGCTCAGCCAGTGCTGCAGGGCGATCTGAGGCAGCAATTCGAGGTGTTCCCGCAGACCGGTCGGCCCAAAGTGGTACGGCAGTGTGGCGGCCCACCGGCGAGGTGACGGTTAGCAGAAGTCTGGATTTATGTTCTGGGTTTAGTTGTCCTGAAATCAAAATTAACTTTACACAAGGGAGACTTGGCCAAGACAACTGGAGTGTTTTCATGTTCAGCCTAAATTCATTGGAAGCATTTTAGATGAGAAAAGAATACTGACAGGAGGAAAAACAGTGTAAGAGAAGAAGTGCTGAACACAGAGAGACAGAAGGAGTGGTGGCACCCTCTCAAAACTTGTTGCCAAGCTTGCCAAGATTAGCTGGTCTATTAGAGTTCAAACCTCTGTTGGTTGATCAAGTTGATTATTTTGTGGATATAACCACAATTAACACAAGTGTTCATAGCTTGTACCTTTTTTCAAAGTGTTCCAACTAAAGTGTATCAATACTTAAACTTTCACATTAAGATTAGAAGATTGATTAAACTCATCTGTCTGTATAGTAAATTTGTAGTAGTGTAGTGTGGCTTAGCTTAGCTTAGCTTAGCTTAACATAAAGACTGATACAGGGGGCGAAAAAAACTAGCTTGGAGGCGTGTCGTCAACAGGAAGTTGCAAGGGAAACAAAAGAGACTCCAGGAAGTTAAACACACTGAGTTTTTGGCACCCTTCAGCAGAGTCTGGTAAGCTTTTTACCCCTGTTGCTAGCCTTAAACCGCCTTTTCATCTCACAATAGTATCGTAAAAAGGACTGACATTACACTAGCTTTGCTTTTTTCCTTCTAAACCAAATGCCGGCATAATTCTGCACCAGTGTGTGTTTTTGGATAACTTGCCACCATTCCGGTCGCAAAAGAGGCGTAACATGTAACACAACCGGGCATGTAACTATGTGTGTGTCCCATCTTTCCATCACACACTTTATAAACAGACGTTGATTGGGCTCTGCGACTCCCTCCACTAGGACTCAAAGGCATTGACCAGGCTATGTAAAATGGGCCTTTGAGGTAAGCTATGCTAATCGTCTGCTTCCTCTAGTGTCAAATTTAATATACACAATTATACATACGAACAAACAGCACAACATAAAACTATTCCTCTAAGAGACGTGGTGTTTTTTGTTTAATCTTTTTGAATACACTATGGTGAAATTATAATTGTTGGCATTATTTTGCTATCTGTGCTTCTCAAATGAGCGTTTGTTGACATGACTATTTTGGAGAAATGTCATTCAGAATAGCTGCCGTATCAGTCTGCGACAGTAAAATCCTACAATTCATCAGGTCTGTGCGTGATTCTCAGAAGGAGTTCATCACTTTGTGCTTGTAAAAAGTCTCAAGGTGATGCTGTAATGAACCCTCAGTTTGACGCGTGCATCGCTTTGAGGTGATACGATCTGTCAGGAATGATCAACACAACGCAGAGGCCGGTGCTCGCATGGAACCCCAGGATCAGTCCGTCTCTTTCGCTGCTTGTTTTCCTTGTCATATTGTAAAAATGTATTATGTGTATATGTATAGATTAGAACCAGGTTTGGGATAATCCTGTCAGAATGAAGTCATCTGTCCCAATTCCACAGCCGAGCAGAGACTGGGGGGGGCTGCTGCGTTAGGAGCTCTCTCCCAGCCAAGACGATGACTGTCGAATTGACTCCAGTCACAGTGCTGGGAGCCACTTACCATTTTCAGGACCCTTTTTTCATTTCAGGCCTGATGTTTCCCTTCAAGCAGTGAACCCTCTCAACCCTCCACCCCACTCAGTCATCCACCCAGCTAACACACACACACACACACACACACACATACACCCCCTAAATTTTGTTGTATCTTTGTGTCATCCTCTGGCACTATGTCTTGATGTCAAGCGTGTGTTGTTTGGAGTGATTCACACGCCCTTTGCTGAGGGGTGGAAGGATGGATGGATGCACAGTCGACCATAGCATTAATAAACACTAACAGCTATGCAAGGTGCAGTCAAGTCAGCATCAGCTCTCGATGCAGTTTGGGTGTCGTCGCACAGTTTTGACAGCTCGGCAATTCTCTGATTCCATTTTCACTTTTTCTTAGGGCTTGCAAAGAGAAATACTGTCTCGCTCAGACAGCACGAGAGAGATCCAGAGGCAGAAGGGCCTCCAGCCACATTAGGACATAATTTGGAGTTGTATTTTATGTTTGTGTTGGACACGGTTCATAGCCTAGTCTTCCATATAGCTGCAGCCAATCTGCAGAAAGCTTCAATCCAAAGTAACAATAGTTTGCTGTTGCATTGAGATTTTTGCCTTATTAGTTCAAAGAAATTAATATGAAGAGAGCTCATTTTTATCTGTTCAGTGTAAACTTACAGTGACATCACATCATTTTTAGACTACCATTTTTAAGTCCAGATTTTGGCATTACAGTTGTTGTCGTCTTGGTTTGTCAAGCCACAAGTGACTGTACCGGACAAGAAGTTGGAGCTGGAGAAATCCCGATTGGATCTGATTCTGGGCATTCTGTGGTAGCTATTAATCAGGCAAGCCTTAACGTCTATTTTACTCCAAATGGGTTGATAATTTACAAAATGAAAATGATGCTGTGTTGAAGAGGACTTGAAACTAATGATTGAGACGAAACAGTCATTAGTAAACTTTTTATTGAGGTAATAAATCAAGTGAGAATTAGGGTCATTTTCGCATAAGCTTTCATACAATCAGACTGCATTTTGCAACCAGTGGAGATGGCCCTTGCTGGTCATTAAAATACTGCAGGTTTAGGGCTCTTCATTTTAGGTTCTCTTTTCAGAGCTCTGACCATATTTTATAGTCAATGATCTGTTACCTCCAGGAATGTTCCTGAGGACATTTATTGGTGAGTGTTGGAAACATGATGGACTTGCAAATAGTGTTTAATAACACCGCAGAAAAGGTTAGCTAAACACTTAATCGCAGCGGTGCTGTAGGCTTACTGTGTGTCCTACATTTAGAGTCTTCCTTAAAAAGTCATGACACGAGCCACCCACAGACAAACTTGCGTGTACTTTGCTAGAATGTGAAGATATTCATCTAAATCTCTTGTATTTTTATATGCATATCAGACCTTGTAAATTACAGTATGATATGTTTAAACGAAGATTCAGAGTTTTCATGTCCTCAGATTTAGTGGTCAGGTTATTTTTTTACCTCTACAGCCCACACAAAAACAAGTGTTATTGCTTATCAAAAATACAATTTTTGTGCATTAATATAGATTCTGATCTCAAATCAGAGATGAATCAATCACCAAACAAGATGAGGCAGAAAAATTCCCCCACCTCCTCATAATGTTGCTCAAACCCAAAAGTGTTCTTGTTTTGACTAAGTGAAAAACCACACTAGACGTTATACACTGGCTGGCATAGCTCCTCAGGAAATTTTGCAAATACGGAGTTTACATGTGCTGACTAAACAATGTGTTCCTGAATACTGAAATTAAAAGTAAATAACCAAACCCATATAAAATAGACCAGGAGGAACACGGTGACTCAGCCGTGACTTACTGTAACTGCATTGTGCTTCAGGTGATAACCTCATTCACTCCAAATATGACAAATATGACCAAGTATCAGAGGGAGTATCGGTGGGTTGCAGATGTTGAACGCTGAGTTCACTGTTGTGACATTTCTGTAGAAATACACTTTATTTTAAAACACAGCACCATCAATCAATAAAAACCCACAGCATAAAAACAATGAGGTGCTTTCACTTGAGTAAGGGACAAGGGAATGGAAAAATGAACAAAATATGAAATAAATGCAGTTTGCAAACAAAAGATTCAGAGCTGACTTCATTGTCACTTTTGTCATATGTACATAATAAATAGAAAATTGAAATGCTGCTTTAAAACAAGGCAGAAAAAGAGCCATTGAAGAAGAAGAAAATATTTTACATATTTAAAAAGTAAAGGGTTTGACAGGGACAATAACAAGACAATGAGGAAGGAAAGAAACTGCAACAATAACATTTAGAGTGCACACGTTCAAAAGCCGGCGTGTTAAGCTTTGATGTAATTAAAGATACCTTTGGTTTTTCATATCACTAGACTTCACAACAGAAACACGGAGGAAACGTTCCACCGCTTCAAAAATATTTTTTTTTGTCTGCTGTTGTTTAACTGCTACAGAAATGACACTGTGCAGGCTCTCTGTGGTCTCGGTGCGAGTGAGTGGGTCTCCGAAGTCAGACTTTCTGAATTGCTATAAGTCTGAGTTTTTACCGTGGCTTGGGAAAATAGCAGTTTGTAAGTGTGTGATTTACGTCTGCGATGAAATGCGCCTCTTTCGACTTTGAGGGGACAGTGTTGAAATAATAGAAAGAAATGATGGAAAAGATCACGCATTATGGTGGTGTTGTTGATCCAAAAGGTATATTTGTTGCCGTGGTGATATTATATAGAGCAGCTGTTATTTATATAGGTCCCACACCTGCCCTGCCGACTCCCACCATCAGTAAACAATGATTTACTTTACACCCACACAGGGAAACAGACCGTGTTTGTTTTCTCATGACAATGGTCCAGGTCACTGGAGTCTTTCAAGAAAAAAGGAACGACTGTAGTTGTTGTATTTTCCTCCGCTTCTCTCCTTCTCTCTCTGTAGTAGCAGTAAGACACTGGTTGGCATGCCGGTGTAGCTTATTCACTGGCTGCATTAGTGTTTTGGGAAGGCTTTGTAATTGGAGCCGAGCCGTTATCTTTAACAAAGAGCCAGGCGGAGCAGAGCCCGGGCCAGACCAGACGTTAACTCATACTTTCACTCTAACTCAAGCAGGAAATGGGAGTATTTTATAATGTCATCCACTCTGTCATGAACACAATCGCTCAGTACTCTCTGTAAACTATCACAGGGGACGCCGGTTCAGGGCTCAAGGATATTGATGTTTCCCTGTGCACAAGAAAGGGGGGAAAAAAAAAAAAAAATCTATATAGCGTGTGTATCACATCGACACATATGTGTAATTATTTTACATAGCGCAGGCACAGAGGCAATGGATTAGAAAGACAGTGTGTGAGAGGAGAAGCTTGAACTGTGCGTCTGCTAAATTTATCATGAGGCCTTTGGGAGCGTTGAAATGAGAACAGTGGCCTATTACTGCTAAGAAGGTGTTTTATTGAGAATACGCCGACATGCCACCCCAGGGAGAGTGCCGGGGGAGAAGAGTGTGGCCATAGCCTAAACCACTTTGTGCATGTGTGTGTTTGTGTGTGTGTGTGTGTGTGTGTGTGTGTGTGTGTGTGTGTGTGTGTGTGTGTGTGTGTGTGTGTGTGGAGTGCAGTTGTAAGCACATGCCTGCACGTCACTGTCTTTTTGTGTGAGCCGTCTTGAGGGTGTCAGATAGAAAATAAAAGCGTCCTTTTCTCCCACTTAATTATTCACTCTGATATGTATTGGAATTGTCACTTTTGACACTTGAGGTGTCCCAGTCAATAATTTATATAGGTCAGGCCAGCTTAGCAGAGCTCATTGTTAGTTATTAGCAGATGAGAGCAGTGGCTTGTTATGCAGGCGCTCTGTTTATTTTACCAGTGTGTTTGCGGACTGGAATGCATCCCGTGAACATTCCTTCATCCTCGGCCAAGGGTTTATAGCTGTTGATATGAGCTGTGTTTTAGAGCTCTGTTATTCAGCCCTGTGTTTATTGTCATGATAATTAACAAAGTGAGGTGTTAATCTTGCCCCATGCCTTCTTCTAATTCTTTGTTAAGTGGGTTGTGCGAGTTAGAGAACCTGGTTTTATTACTTACTAGATCCGATTAACAACTCATTCCACTTATTTATGTTTTTATTTTACTCTACAGTGAAATATATGAAGCGCTAAATGCTGCTAAATGTACAAAAAAAAGGGAGATTTTAATATAGTGTGTGTTGACAGGAGCCAGGCTCTGCATCCTCTCCTGGTGACTTCAGCAGGCTCTCCAGTAGGTGGCAGAGTCCTGTTTTCCTCCCCTGTCTCTTCCCCTTACCGAGTGCACACGGGTGTTAAAGAGTGTGATGATATTATGACAGCTAATTGCTCTCATTGGGATGGAGTTGGATGGATTGCATGGTAGCTGGTGTAATGTTAGCTATTAATGTAAGTGGTTTTTCGGCTTGTCTCAGGCCAAATTGTAGGATAAGTGTTTAAAAACTGGGGGAGAAAAAAAAAAGTTTATGCTGCTGTGGCTGATTTTATGACAAAAAAACACACACACAACTAGTTGCGTGCTCCAGTGCTGCAGGAGCACACATTAACATAAATGGAGGAAACAAAACAAACTGTTCTCATAAATACATTATTTTTAATGTAGAATAAAATGCATGTGTTATTGTCTCAGCTTGGGAAATCAGCAAAGGAGGAAAAAAAAAATCTAAATAACTCCAAAGAAATGTTCATGCATTTGTTGTTTGAACATGTGAAATGAGTTGTGTCTTTGTTCCGGCACTGTAAACAATTCCATTTAGCAGAACAATAAAGGGGCTGATAGCGGGGGCCAGCTTTCTTTCTTTCCGCTGGATAGCTGTGTTTACTTATCTGTTGTTTAATTAAAGGGCCTCTTTTCTTTAGGCTCCCATTGTTTCAATAGCACGGCCGGAGTCCCAGCAGGGGTCAAAGGGTTAACAGCCGTCAACTGTGTCTTTTATTTATTTTTTTTTTTTTTTAAAGGGGCCCTCACACAAAGGCACGGTTTCACCTGCAGCCCAGCCTGAGGCTCCCTATTGTGTGGCCCCATTTGAATTGATTATGTTTAGAGGGCTGCTTGTGATTGGTGGAGAAGGGCGTGGTTGATTGGATAGTTTTGTATCTTGTCAGCCAGGGAGCAACCTTGCGCGTGCAATCTGTCTGTATCCCGAGGAAGGTTGGAGACTCCACAGCACAGCACAGCAGCGCTCGTTCTCAGCTTCCCAGCCTGTGTGCCTCTACCTCTCCCTATCGCTCCCTCTCTCTCTCTCTCTCACTCTCTCTCTCTCTCTCTCTCTCTCTCTCTCTCTCCTTCCCTCTCCGCTCTGCTCTCCGCTCTGCTTCACTCCACACCGCGTGGCCCAGCACTCTGTTTACCCTGCCAGCTAAATGGAGTTTGTCAGGTTTGTCAATATGATTGATTTCTGTGATTTTGCCAGCTTTCTTGTGTAAAAAACTTGACAATTTAATTTGACCGGGGAAAAGGAGAAACGGAGGCTTTATTGTCTGTGTATCGTTGATGTTCTGTCATTGTAATTGGTTAATTTTGTCATGCAGTTTGTATGAGGGAAGCCAGTTATGTGGGATTTACTCTGCCATGGGGACGCTGACAGTTTACAGTCTTGTTCTGACAGGAGAGACACAGTGAGCAGGTGTCATGTGCTTTAGATATGCTGTATCAGAATGTTTGGACTTTATGGATTTGTAGCTTATGTTTATTTGTGTCTTGTGCTGCGGATGGTTTTCAGATCTTCACTTTTAGTTCAACCAACAGTTTCTCTTGGGCTGCCTGTTTGTCAGTTAGTGTATTGTGTACGAAACCATTTACAACAAGTTCCTGACTGACAGTACATACTGTTTGTTTAGTGTTGTTTACCTAACTGATGGTGTGCTAACCAGTTAAGCAGGATCTGGTGCTTTACTGTATGCTGTCTGACTTATGGAAAGTTCTAGGATAAACAGGAGACAGGTTTGCCTTCTCTTTTACATTGTTGTTTCTCACAGGAAATTGTTTTATTTCGGCTTTATTGTTTAGAATATTTCCATGGTGGGGCATTAAAAGTAATTTTTATCTTTTTATTTTTTGTTTCGGTCACATTCGGTTTTTCCTGCTTGTGTATTTTGAGATGATTTGTTCCTGAGTTAATGAGTGCTGGTCAGACCTTGCCTGCTCTCAGGCTATGGCCTGGACTAATCCTCACTCTCCTCATGGTGTCACAGTGAATTAAGACAGGCTGGCACAGCTCTATATTTGACACCGTCACCACAAAACCACGTTAGAGACACGCTGTCACTCTAAATGTCATCGCTCATATCTTCCTGAAAAGTTTGAGTGTGTGAATGTTTGTGCGTGTGTGTGTATGTATGTATGTGGGCGTGTGTGTGTGTGTGTGTCCGTGTGTTATGTGTCTGTGTGCGCGTGTGTGTGTGTGTGTAATTGCAACAAAGGGATTGCAGAGTTCATTTCGGAGGGAAAGTTATGGTCATTTCTTCCATTTTTTCTGCTGTCAACTTTGAGTCCTGTTTGAAAGCTTTGAGGTTTTACACAGAAGACAGCTATTGACTTTCTGTTGTTTAATCATCAAGTATTTCATTACAAACATTTTCAGTAATGTAACTACATGTGAGTCACTTTTTCAGAGTGTTTTTTTCTTCTTCTTCTTCTTCTTCTTCTTTTGTCTGTTTGCACTCACCACTCAACCGAAACTTTTTCTGAGTGCAATGTTTCAGCACCCTTGCATCAGAGCTAAGAAAGTGTGTGCCTGATTGAAAGGAGAGATGGAGGAGAATATCAGATGGTTGAAGGAGGAGGTGAGTGAAGCCCAAACAGGGCAGCGTGCACCGTAATGCCGTGCAGCTGTGCCGAGACTCGCAGTTTGGGAGAGCTGGAGTGCGAGCTGATTGGGTTGACAGTTTGTAATCAAAGTTGATTTATTGTTCATTAGTAGTGCATTAGCCCTTTCAGGCAGGGGCGTTATTTGTGCAGTGGCCTGTCAAGGCGAGGGGCTGCCAGCACCTGTCATTTCTAAACCATGACATAGGCAACCAGATATTAGCCGTGTACCCGGAGAGGGGGGCACAGAGGGTCGCCGCCAGAGCCTCGCAGCTCGCTCGCTGGGATATCCTTTACAGGGACGGTGTCTGCTTTGTACTGGAGCAGGCAGGCAAGACAGAGAGGAGAGACGGGGGAATAGTTTAGCAGTGATATAGTGAGCCACCAGCTGCTCGCTGCTGTTATTCCCGACTAAAACATGTTTTTACTTGAAAAAGGCTTTCCTTCATTTTTTTTTTTTTTTTTTTGGTGAGGGTCATTACTGCCCTGAGTGTGCACGTCTCTGTTTCAGATTGGGAGATTAACTCTACACTTGAGATGCCATGTGTTTCAAAGGGTTGAGATGGGAGGATAATGATGAGATTACATGGTGTGGAGTGTTTTATGGCAGCAGGTCTTTTTCACCACTCGTCCCTGTCACGACCTATATATTTTTAAAACAATAAGGGATGTGGTGGTATCGACATGTTGTACCTGGAAAATAAGGGTGGACCGCTAGGGTCGTGTGTGGACACAAACAAGTTTGACACATCCTGATTTTTAACCTCCCCGACTGCTGTCACTGAATATCTTTTTCGCCATCATTTTATTAATTAGCTGTATACTTTATAATGAGTAAAATAACACAACAACATTAAGAGTGTCATGAAGCAACACAATTTGTGGTCCTCTTGTCTGCCGTCATGGAAACAGGGATTAGCTTTAGCGTTGCTGGTGTGCAGAGAATAGAAACAATCTGCGCGAGGATGTGTCAGCCATTGTCTTTTGACTACAGTTTCATTTGAAAGGGATTTTAGAGGCTGTGATCTTAATTAAATCTCAACCGACTCAAATAATGCATCTGAAGACGACGTGCATTGTTGCGTAACTGCGTAGAGCTGGTGCAGCAGAGATCACGGGTGCGCGGTTCACCCCCAAACAGTGCTCATAAGATGTTTCCGGGAAAAGGTGAAATCAGTGAGCGGCGGTGTGTAAGATACCAGTTGTCACCTTGAGTTTGTGAGCCAGGTTTCAGGACTGAAATGCCTCGTGGCTGTGAAATACGCACTTGGAGGTGTGGCTTTAAAAGGTCAAAAAGAGTGACAGGACAGTGAGTCACACGTCAAAATGTAACAAAGCACTTTGCGGGAAACTGATTTATTATTTTATTTTTAAATTTTTTGCATTTTACAAATGCTCGCTTTTAAAAAAAGATAAAATAAAACAATTTACTGATTCAGTCTTATTCTAATATTACCCAAATTAATAATGATGTCAGATAATAGTGATGAAGAAATTAACTGTTTTTTTTTTTTTTTTTATCATTTTTTTAAAATTTTGTATCAGGAATACATTTTCTGAGATGGATGTTACATTTGGAATATTCTACTCAAAGATGACGGTGATGCAGAGGATGGTGTGTGTATGTGTGTGTGTGTGTGTGTGTGTGTGTGTGTGTGTGTGTGTGTGTGTGTGTGTCTGTGCGCGTGTGTGTTGGGGTGGGTGCCCTGTGTGCTCTCCCCTCAGCAGTGGTCACCTGCCTTCAGTGTGGGAAACAGCGTCCAGCTCGCAGCTCAGCTGTTATTGTTGGGGTGAGAGCTCGCTCACTTCTGCGCACAGTTTGTTTGTTTAAACCCGACACTGGGACCGGCCCCGGCCCCAACTTGTTTGTTTGTAGTCGAAAAGTTAATTAAAATGCAATCTTAACTTTTGTTTTTACAGTTGCTGCAAATAATTTGAGCCCCCGTCCCCACCCCTTGCACACCCCTGCACCCAATTTGGAGTGTGTCGTGTATGGTGAAGGGAGACAAAATGTGGCTGTGATTATCCTGTTTATCTGAGCTGTAAACACTTTTAAAGCAGCTTGATTGTGGATGACGAGGAAGGAATTAAGGAGGTCTTGGAGGGATGGTCTGCTCTGTCCTGATTTTTCAAATTTCTTATTTCTTAGATTTATTGAAGAATCTAGCGTCCCAAATTTGATGTTTTATACACACATCGTGTTTTGACAGCTATGAATTATTATTATTATTATTATTATTATTATTATTATTATTATTATTATTATTATTATTATTATTATTATTAGGTGAAAATGTGAAAATAGTGCATCTATTTTTAAGAGGGGAATAAAAGCTCTCCACCTCAGAGATTTCAATCAACCTGAATGGGTAATATGGAATTAGTCTTTCCAGTCTTGTCGACGACTAATTATGTTCACAGATCACTTAAGTACAATAGCTCCCGTGAAATCCTCATTTCGACGACATTTTCATGCAGGAGATCACAGTGAGGATGGGAAGTCGTTTCCTTGCGCCACTGCAGGCCAAGGTAAAACAACAGCATCAAACGGACTAGACTCACTGATTTCTCCAGGGCTTGTTATTTCTCTCTTTTTTTTTCACTTCTCCATTCCATTTGATGCCCCCACAAAACAAGATGACCCCAGGGAGCACAAATGAAAATTTGATAATTCTCTTCTTTCTGTCTCTCTTTTTTTTTTTTCTCTTCTTGCTTTTGTCTTTGAGCCGAGCTGCACCTTTGCGGCCAGTGAAACGTCTGTGCTGGTCTCACCTCCTTGTCCCTCGTTTCTGTTTGTCTTAATTGCCTCAGTGCCGGGGAAAGGGGCTATCGTGCAGCCTCTTTCACCCCTACTCCTTTTCACCGGGCTTTGACCTCTGACTTGTGATAGGAGGGGGTGCTCGGGGAGCGTCTTCATTAACTCTGAATCAGTTACTCTCCAACATTTTCACGTGTGCTGTTTGTGTTCCCTCATTAGATTATCATATTTTGCACCTTTATTCCGGAGTAGTGATGCAAAGAGAGAAGCTTACTGCAGGTGTCCTGTCATGACAAATGTTTTAGATGCTATGCGTGTGTTTTGATGCATGGTCAGAGGTGCAGGGAATTATGATATGAATAAACGGTCCTTATATTTGGCAGAAAGAATAATTGTTTGATTTTTTTTTTTGTTTAATGTTTTGTTCTTTATTCCATATACATTTATGCACTGAATATACAGTGCAAATACATTTACCCCATATGGAAAACAGGTTTTTGCTCTTCATATACAGTGTTATGTGCCTGTATGTGCTTGTGACAGTTAACATGCCACAGTTTAGATTTCAGTGTGTATAAGTGTGTGTGTGTGTGTGTGTGTGTGTGTGTGTGTGTGTGTGTGTGTGTGTGTGTGTGTGTGTGTGTGTGTGTGTGTGTGTGTGTGTGTGTGTGTGTGTGTGTGTGTGTGAGTGTCTGTGTGAGTGTGCGTGTGTTTGGCCAGCAGGCCCGTGCTGGTACAGTATATTGCCTCGAGTCACTCTGCAGCTGTGTGAGAATGTTCCAGGTTTGAATGTTTATGTATGGGAGGCACCTGGAGAGCGCCACACCTTCGTGAAATTCATAAACGTCAGCTATTTCTGGCATCCTCAGAATGTCCTCTTTTTCACACCCTCATATTGGGAGAGTAGATTAGAGCTGGGCTCAGTGGATCCCTCCAGTTATTAGCCCAGTACGACGCTCCTTTTAGACTATCTTTAGATGGCGATATATTTTTGTGGATCATCTGGAGTCATGATGTTATCCGGGAGATAAGGGAGTGCACCATATGGGAGTGCTCTAAATGGCGACTGGCGTCCTGTGTTTGCGTTAAATGGGCATGATACAGCGGCCAGGGCAATATTTTTCAGTTAAAGTGCTCCCTCCCGCCCTTCCTCTCAATAGGATCCAGTCTTAGGCAGATTTTCACTCCTTCAGCACAGGATTAAATGGTAGTAGTTACATTGATCAATAGGTTAAGAAGCATACAATCCCTCTTGCTGCTAATGACCTCAGTAGTAATGGGTAATAAAATGGGGGTCTGTAATAGCCTCTTGCTGGGGCTGTGCACAGAGGAAGCTGCTGTAGCTGTAGTTACTGTGAGCCAGACGCTCCTGACAAGGCGAAGTGTGAAAGCATGATGAGATATACACCCAAGGTGTAAAGAATTAAGACAGTTAAATTGAAGGAAATCTCAGCCTAATTTGTAATGAAATTGGCAGCAATTGAGAGCTGCTTAAGTGTGTAAAATCTCTGTGGTAACTTGGAGCTTGCTCTCACTTTTTTCACATCACACTCTATGTAACGTGGCATGACAAAATGATTATACATTTGAAAATAAGACTAAATTTACAGCTTTAACATGGTTGTAAAAAATAGAGCATGACAAGTATGGAGTAGATTTTTAATGCATGCTGTTAAAGTAAAGCTTAAAAAAAAACAGGGGGGCATTATTATTTATCCGCGCGCGGGGGGTAAATGTCACATTTGGACAGGAACTATATATCACATCACACGTGGCGCTTGCATGTCAGCAAGACAGGGCTGCTTGGTTGACCTTCAAAATAGTTCATCAAAATTAGCGATGCCCAGAAAAAAAGGACTTCAGTGGATAATGACTGTGAAATTAGGAAATGGGAGGCCGGGGCTATGCAAATGACAGGACAAGTCATGTGCAAAAGTCAAGATGAACTGCATATTAAGACATAATACAGGGGGGAATTAATATTGCATTTTCCTCCGCGCGCTCCCTGCGCCTGGTGCTGGAGATGAGAAATGTGAAGTGTGTGTTAGTCCTGGGTGGGGCTGAACCTCCTTCAGTCTCTTGGGGGCTGGAGGAGCACAGCACAGTGTAGTCGGGCACTGCTCAATAAAGTTAACGGAGAGCATCAAAGCTGCTCTGTCCTATTTGACACCGCTGCCCTTTCCTCTTGCATTTGCAGTACAAGCTGTTCATTATGGCAGCGCTTTGTTTTTGTTTTATGCTACAGTGGGGACAATGAATAAGGTGATATGCATGCAGGGTGTGTGTCAAGAAAAGCCCCCTTAGTTACCGGACAAGGTTTTAAACAGCAAAATAACATTCAGAAATGCATGAAAAATTCAAAGGGTGTCATTAGCTGGAAGGCGTCCGCACAATTTGGGTAACCTTGGTGGAGACAGACTGTCACCGGGAATGTCCGCTCTATCAGCTGCTGACATCACATTTTAACACATACTTATGCACCTACATCCTAATATATACATACACAGAAGAACAATCGCTGAAACATGTTAACCGCTGCGAAGACGCTGCACTATCAAGTGCATCTTAGTCGCTGTTTGTCATCCGAATGTCAAGAAAAGGAGCTTTTAATGGTACTGCACATCAGAGCAGTGAGTGGCAGCATCCAGACACACTCCGAGTCCCCTACGCCGCCGGAGCAATTAAGGCACCCTGACAACTGTGGGGGCTCCTTCAGTGTCACAACAAATCACTTGTTTTGAGGAGTCATGCACTCACACCTTTCTACTGGGAGTTAGTTAGAGGCCTGCGTGTTCTTCACCGTGGCTCCTCCTCCAGGCACTCCATATCTTCAACAATAATAGATCGCTGTTGACAGCGTCTCTAATGAAATCTTCTCACATGACATGTCGTGCGTATGCGATGATGAGCCAACCACAGCGTTTTTTTGTTTTTTTTTTTGGGAGGCGATCTTTAACGTCCTCAGGTACGGCGCATTTGATATGTTGTGTAAACGGGAGCTTGGAGGAGCAGATCGCATCCGATTGGTGTTGAGAGGGGTCTGTGTGTGAGGGGGGAAGGTCGGAGGGTTGGAGGCTGGGGTGGATATGTGGACGTTTACTCCACAGGCAAGATCCACGCCTGGCTGTGTTGTGTCCTTTAGCCCGCCTCAGTGTGTAGTGGTGTCAGAATGGTTAGAGGGGTTGAAATGTGTGTGTTTGTGTGATTGTTGGAGGGCATGTGCTGCTTGTAATACATCGAGATGACATGTGAGATGCATTCCTAGAATACGGTCAAAAGCAAGAGCTCATCCTATTTACATTATTATATATATATATATATTTTTAATTTTTGGGGAGCTTTAAGTTTCTGTGGAAAATCATCAGGCTTTAGGTTTTTTTCATATTCGATGAGAGTCTTTGCCTGTTGCATGCTGGGATAAGCTTTAGCATAGTCTGTTTTTTTGATTAAATTCTGAACCACGTTAGTGGATTTTTCTGATATCCCTCTGCTTGTTCTGTGTATCTGTGCAGGTTCCAGTTTCAGTGGCTATGATGACACCTCAAGTGATAACTCCACAGCAGATGCAGCAGATCCTTCAGCAGCAAGTCCTGAGCCCTCAGCAGCTCCAGGTTCTTCTCCAGCAGCAACAGGCCCTCATGTTACAGCAGGTAACGGACAGTCGTGTCAAGAGTCATTTTGTCAGACGTGTTTTAAATGACGAGTGTCACAGTTTGGAGTAAAAGAAAAAAAACCCTCTCATGTACAGACAGCATTTCACAAAGATAAATTCACTTTGAGCCGCTGCTCTTTTCTCTTTCTCCAAGCCTCAAAGACAACATTCCTCAAAGTATTGAAAATTCTTGCTAAACCCACTGCTGAGCCTTTATAACTGACAGTCACCTTCCTGTCTTTTTTGCAGCAGCAACTCCAAGAATTCTACAAGAAGCAGCAGGAACAGCTCCACCTCCAGCTTTTACAGCAGCAGCAGCAGCAGCAGCAGCAGCATGCAGGCAGCAAGCAGAGTAAAGAGGTAGGCTGACATCACTCCAACCGCCTGCCATTACCAAAGCCGTCGGCCAGACAGAGCATGGAAGGCATGTGTGCTCCCTCCCTCAACCCCATCTGCTTCCAGACTGTGGTTAAAGCGGGGGGGGGGGGAGATCAAGTGCACTCATGCTTCTGATTAGCATGTCAGACTCGCTGGATAAATGGTAACAACTGACTGATACCGTGCTAAGAATACAGCATCTCTTTTTCTGGAAGCACATTAAATGTATAATATTTTATAGAGCCTGGGTGTATTGTTCTGGATGCTTCTTTTTTCTTTTCTTTTTTTTTTCCCAAGTAAACAAGTGTCCTATGCAACAAAGAGATGACCGCTCCTGTGAGCCTTGTGTAGGACATAATGAAAGGCAGAAGGGAGAAAGGCAGGAACACGGAGCACATAAATCTGAGAGGCTTTTCTCGGTAATTAACATGGAAATGGCAGAGGAAGAGAAGGCATGTAATTGTGAGATATCAGTGCAGAGAGCGCTCCCAGCTTTGTTGCCTGCATTGAGTTTTTTTTTTTTTTTTCTCCTCTCTCCTCTCCTCCATCTTTCTCTCTCTCCTTCTCTCCCTCCAGTACGGCAGGGCACGCTCATAGGCAGCAGCTTAATGCGTGTTAATGACTGGAGGATACAGGCACCGCTGTGGACAAAGCAAATTATTATTGTGCGGTCAGAAGAAGTTCAAAGACAATCTGGGATTTTTTTTCTTTTTTCTTTTTCTCCTCCTCGCTCTTGTCCCCGTTGAGTTCCATGTTTGGAGAGTAGAGGAAGCATAGAAAATTAAGCCCAATGTTAAAAGCAGAGAAGCACACACACACACACACACACACACACACACATCCACCGCGCATGCTCGCGCACTCACACACGTCCGCGCGCTGTCGAAGCTCCCAACTTCAAAGTCGTAGCTCCCTAATTAATGAACTGCGGGCTTCAGTTTGGACAAGTTGTGGCGTGATGCTCCCATAAATCAACATGACAGCAGAGCTCCTCGGCCTCAGATAGGGCCTGTCACCAAGTCGCATCTGATGTAAACACAAGAGGAGCAAGAAAAGAGGTGGGGGGGGGGAGGAGGAGGAGGAGGAGGAGGGATGGGGGGGCAAGGAGGTGCAATTGATCAGTTGAATGGAGCATGAGAATAAAAGAAAAAACAACTTTTGAAGCATATTATGTATGATCACAGGAAATGGATGCAGCCCTCGAGAGGCTCTCCCCCTCTGCTGATGTTTTCTCTCTCTCTCTCTCTCTCTCTCTCTCTCTCTCTCTCCCCCCACCACCCTCTCTTTTTTTTTTGAGTCGCATTTCTCGCAGCCATCAAAAGACAGAATAAGAATTACGCAGTGACTCCCCTGTGGCTGCCAGACAATAACCCCCTGTTGTTGCTTTGTGCCTCTTTTATTTTAAAGACATCAAAATTTAGTTTTTCAAAGATCTTTAACTTTATATTTGAAGCTTGACAATAAAGGCCTGCCAGTGCCACTCTTTATCATTTGTCAGCGACTGTATTTTTCTCTCCCTCGTGCCACTTCTTGTTAACCTCTTATTTGGTCTATTGGGCCTCGGCTTTTTAATGTGTCTGCATGCTGCGAGCGCACAGGAGCTCCTGTCAGCTGATGGGACGGGAAGAAGAGAAAAAACTGAAGGGGAGAGTGTTAAATTCATTTGCAATACTCGATTTTTCTTTCTTCCTCTTTCCTTTTTTTTTCTCTGAAAAGCCACCCTCTATTTATTTAGCATTTTGATGAAAGACATTGTTCCCAGTGAACTCCCACCCCCGTAGCACTATTATCTTTGTCTCGGGCTGTCAGGGAGGAGCTGGAGAACAGAAAGCCACTCAAGAACATTAGGAACTTTTTAGCACACTGATGGAAAAAGAAGCAACCACCTTTCATAAATAGAGCAGATCTGGGGAGATCACAGGCCACCTGCATCCTGAATTTCACTGAAACCTCTGTCACGTCTCTCTCTGGGCTCATTCTGGGTTAGATCACACATGAGCCTGTGAATGAATGTGGTTACTCCTCAATTATGACCCTCCGCTATCCACTGTCAACGCGCCGTCTTCCCCTGATTGATCCAATGAGACGACCTGGCTTGCTGTAATAGACCAGCGCTGCCCAGAGCTTTATTTTTAGTGAGCCAGTGCGGGAGCAGCAGGCGGGGGTGGGTGTGTGGGGATGGAGGGGGGAGGAAGGGAAAGGAAGGCCGCTAGACCCTTTTGACAAGCCGAACGGGGGTGGGCGGAGGGGACGCGTTTTATCTGGCTGTTTCAGAGCCGCCAGCGAGTGACCTGACAGCCACGTTGCACCGAGACCTTTTTTGTATGCACTCAATTGTGAGAAGTAAACAAAAGTGGTGTATCCTGTGTTTGGTAACAGGGTGCGGTGCACAGCTTGGCAGCCCCTGTACTGCTTTTAGTGCCCCCTCCTCTCCTCCTCCCTACCCGCCTGACAACTGGCCTTGTGTACTCACAAACAGGCCTCGTATGCTGATGAGTCTCCGGCATATTTTATGTTTATCTCTTGATACTGCTTGTTGTTTAATTAGTAAGGATAGACATTTTTTGTAAGTTTTTGAGAGCCAGAGTTGACAAAAAGTGTTAAAAGTCATCTCCCCGCTCCGTGCCCCTGTTATCTAAATAACATCTCTCATTTGTTTTGACCCGTAGGAGATTGGGGATATTAGATAATTTCCTTCTATTTATTATTCCAACTTTTTTTTCTGCTTTCCACTTTCTTCTCCACTCTCATATCACTTTTTCATCCTATCACAGTTCACACGTTTCACTCGGCAGAGCCAAAATGCCCCCCCCCCCCACAACCCCTAAATCAGTAAAGACACACCAGCTTTTCATTAAAAAACTTCTCGATGAAACAGCCGCCGCTCAGTTAGATCAACAAAACAGTGCACATCTCAGAGTGAGTCCACAGTGTGCGATGGAACAAAGCTCCCTGCGCCAGTCGGGGGGGAAGAGTGTATCCCTGAGCTCAGCGCCATGCCTGGGAGAGTTGTGAGAGTTGCTCGGGTGGTTATTAAGCACTTTGATTTAGTCACACGTTGTTTGCTGAATTATGAATGGCTGTAATTAAATTCCTGTGGCTCTTATTATGAATGATTAACTATGTTGTTTCATTGTTTGTCATTTGCCGCCCGACTCCTCGTTAATTAAGAGAGAGAGAGATGTACACTCTACCTGTCTTAAGTGGGCCCCGGCAAACCCTCGGTAAAGGCGAAATTTATGAAAATCACAGTGTGCTTTTGTGCCTTAGCGCACGCAAAATCCATTAACTTTGTTTTTTTTTAATGAATGAACTTGTTCTAAAGTGAAGAGCTCTGAACTCTGTGGCCTTGGACTTCAAATGTTTTTTTCTTCAAAGGCACTCCAGTAATGTACAAACCTGATATTCAGCTTTACATGTTTGCACTGGCTGTTATGCTTTCATATATGTGCATGTTTGCTGATGGTGTGTCTCTTTGTCTTTCCTTGTGTGTGTGTGTGTGTGTGTGTGTGTGTGTGTGTGCGCGTGTGTTTGCGTGTGTGTGTTTGTGTGTGTACCATTAGCAGCAGGTGTCAGCACAGCAGTTGGCCTTCCAGCAGCAGCTCCTGCAGGTCCAGCAGGTCCAGCAGCAGCATCTGCTCAACCTTCAGAGGCAGGGGCTGCTCACAATCCAGCCGGGACAGACCGGCCTGCCACTGCACTCCCTCACTCAGGGTCAGTACATGATACCACAGCACTGCACTGCAACTTTGTCAAATCTGCTGCCCATCAGTCCTCAGAAGCATTTGTGGTAACCAATCACTGCAAGAAAACAATCTCTGGAGATGATCCAACACCTCTTTTCACTTAAAATACACGTGGAAATGCTAGCAATGTGTTTGCTGATATACGGTGAGGACTTAGTCTGCCGTTGAGTACATACTGACTTATGTGGAGATCGGGGTTATACTTATACATCTGCTGACATGAGCACAGCCTGTGAGTGTCTTTTTCTAATTGTAAATTGCTAAAATATCATATCAGAGAAAGTATTTCATTTAAGTGTAGGAGGATTTTAATCAACCGTCTGTAAAAAGTACAGTGTCACCTGCTAACATACAATCGGAGCATAAAATCATTTTTATGCGAGCGAGCTTTCATTTGAAGAGTCACATGATCATCATGAAGATGGATGTTGTTTCACGGGCCTTTAATCTCCAACAGTTGCAGGAGAAAAAAAAAAAAGATATTTCTCGAACAAAGATGTTCCTGCTTATCAAAGGTGGGGGGGGAAATTGATTCTTAGATGCATCAGGATTCTCTCTTGAAAGATTACAGTATGTGTCGATGCAGAAAAGTCAATAATTGGACATTTAAAACCCAATTCAAACAGTTTAGTAAAAGTGGGCCGTGCGTTGCTTACAGCTGAACCAACTGGATGGTGAGACATTACGAACGTAAACATCTGTGTCTTGTTTCGGTTAATTTCGTTTCCAATTTCATTAGGCTACCTCTTGAGTTTTGGTGGGGATGGCTGAGTGTGAGTGAAGATAATGGACGTAAATGTGTCTGTTTATTTTAATCAGTTAAATGATCGCTTTCTATCCCTCAGAATCAAATCTAATTGTATCGAACTGAATCGGATGGGATCAAATTATGAGGCGTTTCCCATCCATACTCTGTATACTGATCTCAGGGCAAACTGTAAGCAGCCACACTGTAGAACATTCATATTTCTACGAGTCTTCAAAGACCTAAACCCCTAATGAGAATGCTCTATTTAAACATCACAGCTTGTGTAGGTGTGTATCTCTGTATATTCAGAATGATTTGATTTGCTACTGGTACTTCTCTGCTCTACAATACCTGTACAAATACACATAGTCAAGTACGTGACCACAAACTGTACGTGGTTTCACTGATTCAGGACACACCTTCTGTAAACCTTTACTGCACCAATAGTGTTTGATAGACTTTGTTTATTATCATGCTGGTCTTGAGAAGTAAAGTATCGCTCTGCTCAGAGTTTAATATCGATGCTCTGTCCTTGAACTCTCTGCACTGCGTCTGTGATTGGCATCCTGGTGGCAGTCTCCTTCAGCCTGCAGAAAGACTGGATCTATTGTTCGTAAACTGCCAGTGAACTTGTCATTGTGAAACCGCCTGTTACTTGATAGGCAGTCAATACTTGTTGTTTGGCCAGGAAGTTTATTTCTTTATTTGTTCTTTAATATTTTTGTTAAGGAGTGGTCACCCCGTGACAAAGACGCAGTCACACAAGGGTTTTTAGAACATGACACAGACTATTCATTCCCGGCAAAGACAAACAGTTTTGAAATAACAAGATAAGGGCGATAAAAACGGGAGGGTTGGGGGGGTGCTTAGGTAATAGGCAAACACAAACACGGTTTGTACAGTGGTGTTATTGTTTGGACTGGGTATGGAATCACTCATCCACTCGCAGACGATTGCCATGGGCACAGGCGTGGAGCGCCTCTGCGTTGTGAGTGTGCTCTGCTGAATTGCTCTGTGTCAGATGTCTGGCAAACACACACACCCCTTGTGTAAAGCATTATATGGGTGATATGACTAGGTGCTGTACTGCTGATGGATTTCACAACAGTCTTAGAACATCCTGTTTATACTGAGCTGTCATCAAATACCTCCAAGGCACCTCATCTTATCAAGAAAGTCCAGTACACTTTACTGGAAGTCAGAACTGCGTGGTTAAAACATTTAGATTATTACTTAACTATCAAGATCCATGGAGCACGTCATGGGCTTTATTTCTTCCTAAGTTGTTTCAACAAAGGACAAATACAATGGAGCTACAGCGATTGATTGATTTAGATTTGATGTCAACCATTTAATTATTGCCAGGAATTAAAATTATTCATCCGATAAATCTGTCCCATTAATCTGTCACAACCACATACTTTTCTTAAGGGAAAATAAGTCGTCATCTCCAGAATTCTGCTTCTTCTGGATTCTTTACACCTCTATGACAGTAAACTGAATAATTTGGTTCTTGGGAAACACTCGACATGTTTCACCATTTTCTGACATTTTACAGAACCAACAATTGATGGATTAATGTAGAAAATGATCAACAGAATAATTGGGAATAATCATTAGTTTCCGCATCACCACACCCAATAAGGTACCAGATGCAATGAAATTACAAAGGAAACATTTTTAGTTGCGAAAATGACTCAAATTGTGAGATAAAATCTTAAAGTCTAAAAAATCTTGAAAATGATTCTGTTCATTTGTATTGAGTAATGTGTTGAATTAAGTTGCACAACTCCAAACTGAAGGGATTGTTTCTTGAACGTGTTGTGAAAGTGATGCATAAACATCAATATGAGGAAGTGAGTCTCTCCCTGTACAATCAGTGTTTTGTTTCAGTTTGTCACAACCAGTCCAACCTGGTTCTTTTTTTGCCCTAATGTTAACTGTGCTGCCTCCGACAGCTGTTACAACACTTAGGCCAGTGCTTCAGGCCCGTGGTTTGTCTTCCTATTCTACACATTTTCTGCTTGACTGTTTGAAGTTATTGATGACCTTTCTGTTTTCCACATCACTAAACTCTTTCATGCATCAGCGGGCCAGGCCTATGGTGCTCAGATCTAATCTGCAATATTCAGCTAGCAGTTAGCACACTGCGTCGGAAGTGATGAGTTGATCTGCTCTGTTTGAGTCGCGCTGATTACGGATTCAAACTTGGGGGCAGTAAATCGACATGACTTTATAACTGATGCCTTTTATTTCTTTCATTTCAAAATGTAGATATCAATGTAATGATGTAAAAAAGAAAAAAAAACAGGCCCTGTTATCACATGCAATTCACTGTATCCTTTTTGCATGCGCTGAGGAACAAAGGGTCTTCAAATAATAGGTCACTGTAACAGAGTAATTAAGGAATAGTAGGTGTGCAATCTGTGCCCTGTGATGGAGTTTACAGCTCAGTCTCCCGCTAAGTTAAATTGTCGCCTGAGACAGATTCATCACCGTCATTTTTCTGCCAGAGCGGTGGACTAAAGGAATGCATTTGAATTAGCTTTTCAAAAATATGATAGCACTAATTAAGTCTAAACTTGTAGATAGGCGTTTTGAGTGAAAAACAATTGCCGGCATTATCTGGAGCATAATTTGTTTCTCTTGTCGTAAATTCTTTTGACATTAATGTTCAAAGTGTTGGAAGCGGCCAGACGGTATCTGTTATAAATTACAACAATGTGTTTGGGGAGGATATAACTCTCATAAATATAAATTTGATCCACCACCTCCCCCCCCCCCCTTCACAAAAAGCCTGTCCTCTTGACCTGATAAGTGAGTCAGTGGTTGCTCCAGCTCAAGTTGCTCAGGTGTGTGTGTGTGTGTATGTGTGTGTGTGTGTGTGTGTGTGTGTGTGTTTTAATGTTTATGCACGTTGATGCACGTGTGTGGCTGTGTGCGTGCGTGTGTGTGTGTGTGTGTCACAGCGGTGGGCAGTGTTTTTGTGAACATCCTGCCTAAAACAGCCGAGGTTGCTCTGCAAGAGAGTGAGTTCTTGTAGCTGCACAACATCATTTAAGCTGTCTGGGAGAGGCCAGTGGGACAGTGACAAGACAAATTTGTCGGTAATATGAAAGCAAAGAATGTGGCGAGCCATGAAGTGCTCACAGAGCAGCAGCACATCAGGGACAGCGGCGGGTAATGCGGCTGACCTGTCAGTGATTGATACGTCCAGCAGTGGGCTACTGGTAATAGTTCCTGCAGCATTAGGACAGGACATATTTCAGGCCTAAGGGGTGCATATCAGCAGGCCGGTGATTACGGCAACATAAACAGGGGTGCAGTAAAGGTCCCAGCCTGACGGAACAATAAACTAATAGCGATGTCACTGTCCCCCCATGGCACCGGCACTGTGTGTGAGAAGTAACAGCTCGGTTTAAAGAGCCCGGAGCACCGGGGGCCATTTTTTATTTGGGGGATGATGGCCTGCAACTGATGTCATTATGAACCTTAAATCAACTTTCTGCTTGCTTGAACATGGTCACCTGGGTACAGGGGGACAAGGACAGGAAAAGGTTGAAGAGCTCGGCCTGTCTCGGTGCCAGAGCTACCTGCAGAGGTAAAATTGAGTTGGGAGGCCGGTGATCAATCAAGTGTCCCAACAACATACATTTTTTAGAGTGCTTGTCCGTATTTCCCAGTCGTAATGAGTGAAATAGTTGTGTTGAAAAATGGAAAGAGGAAAGATAAACCAATCCGCCATTTAAAGGATGGACAAACCGGGAGACCCGAGGAAGAGGATTTACAGATCAATGTCATTATGTGTCCCACAGTAATCAGATGGAGAGAAACTCAATGCGTTTTGTCCAAACACAAGCCTCTGAGACATTTGTGTAATGATATTTTATTGTCATTTATGTGGAATCATGAGCCATAGCTGTTGTGGAGTCTGAAGAGGTTAGGGTTAGATAGGTGTACCGAGAGGGAAGGGGCGAACAGAGAGCAATAAAACTAGGGACCAGATCCAGAAAGAGACAGCCCGGTCCCACTCCGTTAGCTCTCTCATCAGACCGCTCTATCCGCTGCGGTTTCATCTGAGTAAACAGTGGTGTCGGGGTCACCAGGACTGCTGGGTAATTGAGCCAGTGTGGGCCGCCCTGTCAAGCACATCGGCTAAAAATACATCGCCCACTGTCACCGGGCACCAAGTGGGGGGAAAATGATTGTTCCCGCTGTCGGAGCGCAGGACACTCGCATCACCAGTGACCTTCCGCTTCCAAACCAGAAAAAAAAAATAAAAAAAGAAACGAGAAAGACTTTGGGCTCCAAAGTCTCCCATCCAAACAACAATGGATCCTTTGATAATGCAACTGGAAATCAGCAAGCCGTGGATTAGCATGCTGTAACACAGAGCCCAATATTAAGCATGTTTAGCCTGTCATGGACGTGCACTTCGATTAGGGCACATCAAGGCAACCAAGAGAATAAGGGAGAATACAGGCAGGCAGAATGGAGCGAGGCTGTTGAAATATTCGAATGAGGAAAGACGCTCCTTGGAACGTGGAAAGGTTATTGATTTGTCCTGTAATCATTTCCTGCTCTTTGATATGCAAACGATCTAGTGTGAATTTACAGCAATCCTATCAGACTCATTTCACAGTTCTTAGCCCCTGCGTCTCTCTGGAGTCCTCCGCCTCATTAGGCCAATGTTCTCCATTACCAGCATAATTAAAATCTTTAGTAGCTTATCAAATTAAAAATATTTTTGCTGATCGTATTGAGATCTTCACCTCACAGTTATTTTCCACAACAGGAATAAATTAAGACTAAGCATTTTGCACACAATGTGGTACAATCTGCTGCTTGAAAGGAGCACTTCTGGTATCTATAGAGCTGCTGATGAGAAACGGGGAGGGAGGGGGGATCCGGAGAATATAAACCCGAGTAGATAAGCATGTGCAAATCATCTTTCATTTGCCAGTGCTCATTTTGAGAATGGATTTAATTAATTGTAATGTTAAACGAGTGGTCTTGCCCATTTGCTCTGTGGTTAAATTCACCACATATCCGAGGGCTCCTTTCACCATACTTAAAACACGTGGCTTATTTAAGCTCGGATTTGAATAGCCAATACGAATCCACACGTATGAGCTCCTTCAGCGTGCTATTAAGAAAAGGGTTACCCAGATGTTTTCAATGAAAATACAAACAGATTCTGCATCCGCGAGGCTTAATCTTATTTAAGGCATCAGCTTTATTCTCGTTTCGTGTCAACTGAAAGCAGACCTCTCCGACACAGAAACACAAACACCATAGATGGACACATGTATTGTGCCCCAACAAAGGCTCTCTTCTCTCAGATGCGGAAAGTGGGGTGCACACAAACACGGCATTATCCTTTTTTTTTTTTGCGTCCCGACTCTGGCCCGTGTGCGTCAGGATCGCTGTCACTCACAGGCGGAAAGAAGCACACACTCGCAGTCCGCAGACGTGTTTCCAGCACACTGAAAAATGTCTTCTGTCTTCAAGGGATTTTTTTTTTTTTTTTTTTTTTCCAAAGGGCTGTGTGAGCTGCAGTGTGCTTGACTTGTTAAATGAGGTTTAAGTCTTCTGTGTCAATTGGAGGCGGTGCAGAGCTTTAAGTATTTTGCACATTAATGCGCTTTTGAGAATATTACCCCAGGGTCCTGTTTCTCAAGGAGGCAGGGGTGGGATGTTTTCGAGTGCTGCTATTGTAAACTTTTTGTTGTGCATGTTCCTGCACATCTCTGTTGTTTGAGAGAAAAAATGATGGTGATTATTCAGATTTCATGCCTTGTCTGGATGTTAATTATTTACTCTGGGCATGAAATTTGCGTGAATGCCAGGGATTTGTGTATACAAACACGCTTCAGATCACAGGAAAAATGGGAGGGAGAGAAGGAGGTGGCAGGGAGAGAGAGAGGGAGACAGAGGGAGGGAGGCGAGAGCTCTCAGTGCATTACCCTGTAGTGGAATATTTTCTAATTAATACTCGGCTTTGTTTACAGACGCTTTGATTTAATTAAGTGATGAAGAGGAGAGTTGGATTAGCTGTTAATTGATTTAATTATCCAATTTGTTTGTCTCAGGCATGATTCCAGCCGAGCTGCAGCAACTGTGGAAGGAGGTGACAAACGCTCACGTGAAGGAGGAGCACAACAACAGCAGCAGCAACAACGGCCACCGGGGCCTCGACCTGTCGTCCCCGGCACCGCCAAAGAACCCACTCCACAACCAGCATGCCTCCACCAACGGCCAGTACATGAGCCACAAGAGAGAAGCGTGAGTCTTTAACACATTCCATGTTTTCTTTTATTTGCATGTGTCTTCCTTACACTTTACAGCCGGTAATTAAAGTGATCTTCGCTGTCATCCTCACACAAAGCAAACACGCGGCTCGTGCTCCATATTATAATGATTTAAAATAACAATTTCTCACAGGGCCTCGGTTGATGGACACGTCCCCATAGGGTTTGCATTGAGATTACTATTAATTTCTAGTTTGTAAGTATTATTTCCATTAAGGTCACTCTTTTGTGTGCCTGTGTGCGGCTGGGGATTTCATAGAAACACCTGGGAGGAATACAGGGATTTGGAGAAATGTGCACAATACCGTTAATGAGGGGGTTCAGGATACTGACCCCCCCTTCTTGCTATTGTTTGAGTTCTGGCTGTGACTTGAGTTCCTTGAAAACATCACCGGACACCAGTGTCTTTTCAGAAAAGGAAAAACACTTCCTTGTGTACTTGGAACATGTAGAATCAACGTGATCATCACCTGTCAGCTCAGGAACAAAAAAGAAAAGAAAAAAAAAACAAGACTTACAAGCTATTATGCACCAGAACAAACAAACCCTGGGCGTATCATATTTTCAAAACCAGGATGCATCAGCCCTCTCTGAACGCTGTGTCTGCGTCTTTAAGGAAGGAATTAATTTGGCATCTTACACATTTGCTTGTTTTCTTGCACCAAAGCCTGATCTTTGAACTGCTAGTAAGGAGCCTCCAGGCACCATGAGCTCACTGCATAACATCTGACTTGTGTTTCAGTGATCAAAACCTACTCGTCATTATGAAAGCAATGCAGATGAAAACATGTTTAGCAGAGTAAACCAGCAGGCCTTTGGAGGTGAAGGGGGGGGGGGTGTTGTAGAGAGGATCTGAGTGACTTCAAGAGGCATGATACTATGATTCATTGATGCAGAGATACAAACGGGAAGAGCTTATTACCAAAGAAGCCGAGGTTTTAAACAGATTCGTATTACCTGCACAGACTTATCCTCTTTACTGTGTTTCAAAGTTATCTTCCAGCACAGACACTGGAGCAAAATAAAATAAGAAACAGGCGATCGCTGCTCCCACAGTTTGACAGTTTCCACAGGCTTCCAGTCCTTCATCCAGTGTCTGGCTGAATGTCTGGTTTTTTGTGCAGCTGAAGACAAATCGCAGGGGAGGATATTGACTCGCTCACTCCATCACACATTGTCGCGAGCGAGCAAACAAGGTGAGCATCGATGGCAGGAAAAGGCAAGAACCAGCCTGAGCTGAGGGCTCCATGAAACATCGGAGAAGACATAACACGAGAGCTGGCAGCCCCCTCTGCCTCGCACTGACTGTCAGAGATTAAAGAAGATGTCAACAGCAGTTTAACACAAGCTTAAGTGAAGAAGGCAGTCTCAGTCTGAATATTCTCGCTGTATCTTAGATCTGTCAGAAATCCAAGCAGGTGATTCTCATCCAGCCCATCTGCCCGAGGATTACCTACGCTCAGTTTGGAATGAACGATACAAAGTGAACACAAAACATCCCTTATTAAACACTGAATGATGCTAATTTAGATCCACACAAGCAATAATCCTTTCTTGTGTTAATTTTGGAACACTTGAATCGCGCAAATATCAAGAGCATTGTTCCTCTCTTTTGATGATGCAGACTCAATTCTAATCAGACTCCATGGGAAGAAAAATGAAATATTATTAAGTATGATTATTCTAAGCAAGGCTCTGAGAAAACGTCTGTGTTATAATCCAGGGATTTGAATAATCAGGTTGAAGATAATGGGCTGGGCCGGCCCGGGCGTAAATAGAGAGCATCCACTCATCCTCCCAGCGCTGAACTTAATGAACTTTTAATTGATGCGGTTTTGCAAGTCCTTTTGTCATGCAACAGAAACAAGCCTCTCTGCTGATGGGCCTGTTTTCCCGACTGGCTTCAGATTGGTTTACAGCAGGCCCTAAGTACCATGTAGTTAGTTTCATGTGTCATATAAAATCTGCCCAGGCACAACGACGCCTGCAACTAAAACCTTAAGTGCATCCACAGGAATCACTCACCGGCTTTGCACTTCCGTCTTAAGGAAGGAGGAGAAATTCAATCACTGCCGGCTTGACACACCAAAGACGGGGCACGTGTTCCTGCTCTTACTTGTCTCAAAGAACACTCTGGCACAAGGCAGGCTGGGATTTCTGAATAACATGCCCAATATGACCAGGACCTGAGTCACTCAATCTGTCAGCACGGGTTGTTTCCCAGCCCCACAAACTGTGATGCATAGATAGAGATATACCCCTGTGAGCCAGGTCATCTTTATTCAATGATTTGCTTATTTAAATGAAAAGTGCCTGATCTGTATCTGACACAAATTCCCAATACAGTGCTGCATCAGCTTTGTAAAGGGGGAGCATCCTCACAAAGCGCTTGGCCCACTTTACTTCCCAACAACCATCAGTAACCACAGCTCGGGGACTGTAACGCAGCAATCTGTAAAGGAGATAAATTATCAGATTTGGCACAGCACTCCCATCTCTCTCGCCTTTCATTTGTCTTACACCAGGAGAAAAAAAAATATGACAATTAAATCATTAAGGGAAAAGCTTGCAGTGGCGCAGAGAAGAAGGAAGGAAAGGATCCAGTGTCGGGCGGAGAGAGTTAAACAGAGGAGGGTATGGATGTGAGGATTGAGGGGGAGGACACATGGGAATAGGCTAACATTAGCACCAGTGGTGAGGGAGAGTGTTGTGACTGGCTTCACACACTGCGGCCAGACTCTGACCTAGCATGATGGGCATCAATCTTTCCACTGCTGCTGATAGATTGAGTCCATCAGTGCAGGACGCCATAGATCATGACTTGTTTATGGCCCGAGCATCTCATCAAAAGAAGCGAGCTAGAAAACAACTGGCAAGCAGCTGTCAGAGCCGTATACGTGCGCAGCTCCGCCTGTCTGTCCACATGTAAACACGGTGCAACACCTGGAAGGTGCGCACACTCTCTGTCCGGGTCTGTAGGCGCTTTAATGTTCCCTCTCCTCCAAAGGGAGCTGATGACACGCTTTTTCTCATTGCTGTTACAAGATCATTAGAGTGTTCTTCCCGCGGGCTGCCTGACAATAATAACACCCTGACAGACCTGTCATGGGTGCAAGTCAAATTTAACGCAACACAGGGAACTGCAAAGCGGTTTCCTTCCCCCCCTCCTTCCTTCAACCTATTCTCAAATGGGAGAAAACCCCATGAATCCTACACTCTTCTCCTATTACACTAATGTAGCTCATTTGGTGTAAATTCTGTCATTTACTACTGTTTAGCCATCCAGCGTTTAAAAGGGCTCTTCTGCCGCCAGCCCCTCACAGCACTCTGTGCTCACTGATTCCCAGCGCACTCCACATTTCAATATCTTATTAATACAGAATTAACCAACAAGCCTGCTCGCAAAAGAATTAAAAAAGGATCTCTTTAAATTAAAAACCAGCGTTACCTTCGCCCGTCCACACACACATTTCCTTGTTAAAAACTCATTATAATAGGTCTTCCTCCATCTATTTATTAGCTGTATCAAAACAGAGGTCTTAATGTGAATGCATAATTCATAATTGAATAAAAAAAAAAATCAGACTTTTGAAAGAGGGAGGGGAAAAAAGCTGCTAACCACATTCATGAATGCTTGACTGCTTCCTAATTGCAATGCAATTATCACATGTTATGAACAATGTGAACTCTTAAGCAAGTAATTATAACACAAGGAAACCTGTGACGACCTTTAAAATTTCCTACTTGAGGTACAGCTTTACTAACATCGATACAAATGAGATTTTAATCTGAACATCGGCTTGTTTAATCCTGCAAAATTGGCACGCAGTGGTTAGATTACTTTCTTTTTCATTCATTCGAATTTACAATTTTTTTGGAATCGCGGCAGATTGACGACTGGCTCAGCAATGCAAGACGTTGTTTTCCAGTATTTATTTTTCCTCTCTATCCTTAAAGACGTCCCCTGAAGTAGCAGCATTAGGCGTTATCTCTTATTTAATATATGTATGTGAATGAGATTGTAGTGCTCGGAGTTATTCCCACATGGCAACACAACAGTTTACAGTGGTGTAATGAATCTCCCTATCTGACTCTTGTCTTGGAGAGCGGTGCTCAGACTGGAGAAGCAGCAGCGTTGTGCTCACAAGCCACCAGAAGCACAGGTGGTAGCGATATAGGCCAGTCCCCCAGGCTCTTGTTGCTGAAAGTTGTGTGTCTTGTATAGTGCCTGTGTCCATATGGCTGCCTGTCTCGCTCTCTTAGCAGACGCTGCCTCCACACAGGCCGCTCTCTCTCTCTCTCTCAGCGCTCATTGTGGTTAGCTGTGCTTCCACGCCTCTCGCCATATGGAAGATGTTGTAAAGTTTGTTTTTCAGGGATGTTCCAGCTATTTAGACTGATTGTACGGAGCCATACGCTCCCAGTAGATGCATGCTTGTCAGCCCCCCAGCGACATGGATTGGTCAGTATATAAATCGGTGCCAGGCGGGGATGTTTACAGTTTGTGCACGCCGTGAAAGTGCCTGATGCTTTTTTTTTTTTTTTTTTGAGGTTTCCCGTTGTGGTGCGCGCTCCTCCAGGTGGGCCCTGGGATACGATGCAGCGATTGAGGGAGCCCCCTAGCAGTTCTGATCAAAGTGAACTGCGGCATGGCTCAGTGATACTAAATAATTACATATTGATCTGGTGGTGCTTTCACACCATGAGTCCCCTCTTTTAAGAGTAGAGCAAGCAGAGATCACGCAGGTACACTGATTTCACACAGACTGAGGATGACATTCTCACGTGGAAAACATCATACGGCGCACACAGGGAGGCGTGAACCAGCTTAAAAACATCTCTTGGCATGTTATATGACCTCAGGCTGGTAACTGTGTTTTTGTGTTGCGGAAAACCTGAAAATCATTCTTTTATTAAATAAGGCCACAGCTACTGATTACTGTCACGATTAACTGAATAAATGTTTGATGAATAAAGTGTCAAAAAACTGTGAAAAATGTGACGATGAGAGATGAGAAAAATGGAGAGGAGATATATCTCATCTGTGATGTCATTGGTTGATTACAAGGGATTAGATGATGGTGATTGGTGAGTTGATGGAGGGTTTAATATGACAGGATGGTGAAAGTAAAGAGATGTGTTTTCATTATTGATTCATCTGTGGATTATTTTAAGTTTTCAGTTTTAATGGTTTTGTCCACAAAATGTGGAAAAACTTGTGAGAAAAAAATTCCCATAGCACAAATTGATGTCATCAGATTGCCACCCGTTGTCTACCCGAAAGTCCAAAACCCAAAGACTCTCCATTTACTGTCAGAGATGGAGAAAAGGGAAAAAAAGCTTATCATTACGTATCAGAAGGTGGAAGCAGTAACTGCTTCACTTTTTTGGCTTGAAAATGACTTAAAGGATTATCAAAACAGTTGCTGATTATCATTATTTCCAACCGACTGATCATGCAGCTCTATCATTAATAACCGTGTCTCTTTCCGTCTCTTTTAGATCCACGTTAGAAGAGCCTTCGCACCAAAGTCACCCCCTATACGGTCACGGGGTCTGCAAGTGGCCTGGATGTGAGGCGGTGTTCGACGATTTCCATTCATTCCTCAAGTAAGTGAAAGTCCTGATCGGTGCAGAGGTGTGTCCCTATCGCAGTTTGTTTGTCCTCTCTCTGGGTCGATTACACGTTTGGTGACCCCCGGCAACTCAGAGGCACTACAGGTGCAGCTGGTTGTTATTCCTGAGTGTGGGTGCCAGGTTGACAAGGGTACTGTGGTGGGGTCTCCTTCTGAGAATGGCATGGGCCTCTAATTCCTGTGATAAGTGCAGTTCCCATGGTGACAGGGGCCGTTTTTCCCAAACAAACAACGGTAGGATGTTTATCTGTGGCAGCCCGCACTTAGGGGCGCTCTGCATGTTTGCCCTTGTCACTGGACTGTGTGTCTTGTCTTTTTCTCAGCGGTTTGTTTGCCTTTCCCTCTCCTTTCTCATTCTTTATTTCGCTTGTTTTCTGGTTTACAGAAGGCCAACACCTCAGCACTATTCAAACGAATCATGCGCTCAGTACTAAGTCAGCTTCACCGGCTGTGCGGCATCTTTCTTGCGTGAACTATGTAACAGGTTTGACCCTGTCCAGCCTGACACGGGCCTTTGTTGTGCGCCATGTTTCTCCGCCTGAGTCAGGCCCCTGGTTTACTAATCAGCCCTGTGTGCAGTGTGCTCTGGGTAATCCAACACATAACAGCGCCATGGTTACGGAGAGGATGAAAACATCTGCATTGTGGCAGCAGATCAATGGCTCACTGTCACCCCGGATTAGTCGCACTTTAAACAAGATATGACACAATTCCATTATCCTAAAACAAGCACTCAGCGAACACACGGTTTCCTTGCAGGAGCGCGGATAGAAAGGTGCTGCAGAGGGACGCCTCACAGGCAGCTCCCAAGTTTTTCGCTGTCTTTGTCAACATTTTGAAACCTTTACCGAAATCCACTTGGAGCAGTTTGCATTAGAGCAGCTCAACAGTACGGTTTCTGTTCAAGAAGAGGAGGGGGGAAAAAGTAAAAGAGAGAAAAAAAAACTAAAGTTATGTGTTCTTATTTTCATTCAATAAACATCCTGTGACACGTAGTTATTAAACCACGTCTTGCACACACACACGTTCACACATTAGACGCACATATTTCAGCTTTGGGAGTGCCCCTTAAATCCATCACTATTTATTGTATTCTGACATTGCCTCACCCTTTGTTTATAGAAGAGAGGGGGAATTAAACTCAGTGTGCCCGGTGGAGCTCTGCCTTCAAAAGTCACTAAGTGCACTCTGCTCTGTTTTTACAAGTGTTTTTATCATGGCAACATCTTGTTTACTTTAGTTGCCTGCTCAAACTGCTTGGAACATGTTAAGAAAACATTTGGGGAGAGTCTCCACAAAGCTGCCTTTGTTTAACAGCAGGCAAGAGTGCGAGCAGCTCACCAAGGTGTTAACTCTCAAACCCCTAAGCACTTCCACATGAATCCCAGCAACTGATACCGTGGGCCTCCGAAAACAATCACAAATAAAAATAAAGAATAAGTTAGAATCCTCTCTTGAAAGTCTCTAAAAGGTTGGGAGAAATGTTAAATATAAGTGAAGAGGTGTGTGTGTGTGTGTGTGTGTGTGTGTGTGTGTGTGTAGTCAGCAGAACACAGTGTACTGTATACCAGAGAGAAAAGAAAGGTGAGGAGGACTCTAACGTCAACCAGATTTCAGCTCTGCATGCCAACAGTAACAACTAACACGGGACTGAAATGTTGTTTTAAACTGTGTGTATTTATTCTATCTTTTAAAGAAAACATTACATACCTACACGCACTATCTTGATAAATACAAAGCAGCAAATGCCTGTTCCTGTTTTCTGGGTTCAGTGCACAGATGGGTGGGGCCCGGGTTCATATAGGAGCCCAGTGCTTTTACAGGGGTCAGGACCCGTCTCTTCAGTGTCCAGTCAGAGGTCAGAGCCAGTGAAACACTGCAGTGCCCTCTAGTGCCACACTGTCTGTCTGCTGGAACCCCCGACACTCCTCTCACACCTCAACGCCACAAAGTAATTGTTTTGCGCAGCTCTGTGCCGCTGCAGACCGCATGGAAAAACACAAAAAGGCCAAGCATGAAATAATGTTAGTTAAAATAAATACTTTGTAATGAGGCTTTACGGCGGGGTAAAAATCAAATTGTTGTTATTTTTGACAGATATTATGAGGTGGGAATAATCATTTTTTCACTCGAAAGACAATCAGTGAAAATCCGTGAAAGCAAACCGTGATGATCATGATGAAACAAACCTGTTTTCTCACACGGAGAGCCGGATTTGCATCTCTGCGGCACTGCGTCATTTAAATTTGGTTTTGTCACATTTATCAAAAAAAACCCAAAACCTTGCAGTTTCTTCAATTTGGATATCACACTTGGCCATATTGTGGTTTCAACAATATTTGTAATCAATTGTGTGGCCCTACTCTGCACTAATAAATAAAGAAATAATTAAACATATTCATCAGAATTTTTAATGCATTTTAAATGTAAATATTACTATTAAGATGTGTGATTTAATTTAAAATCCACCAAACAGTGAAGATGATAAACCTTCCTCTGAAACAGCCTTAAGCCCTGAGTCCACTCTATGTATGTAATTAGAAATTGTGAAAGGGGGGAAAAAAATAGCAGGCAAACTAACTGATATGTAAAAAGCAGTCCGTTAAAAGAATGCCTGTTTAACTTGTTTTATTGTGGTAATTTACATTAGGGACTGTCATCCTGCCAGAGAGCTTTTAGAAGTGGCTTCATTTGAAGTCCAGAAAGTGACACATGCCAACGTTCATAGTCTCTCTCGATGTCAATTCCCCCGTATCCCCTGCTCCTGTGTCCAGACACTCCTCTCAAGGCTGCATTAGGGCCATTTGAATATTTCATTTCCTATTAATTATGCACTGTGACTCTCCATGTCATTAGAAGAAATAAAGTGGAATGTAACAAAGGATGAAAAGAAGCAGGGCACATGTCTCCGATGAACAGAGAAATTCCAAAGCTGCTCACGTAGGCCACCCTTCATTGAAAATTCAGTCCGTGCCAGTTAAATTGAAGTTGAAACGTCTTTACCTATTATTTTCCTCTTTGAAATTTAGTAAGATGTCCTGAAATGTTTACCGGTTTCATTTTCCGACCTACTTAATTAAATGGGCATTTATTTGACTCAAACAAATGGAAAGCCCGGAAGAAGTCTGAATTGATTTCCGCAGAAAAGGGGGTTATTGCCCACGCTTTCTTTAAATATGCCTTTTTAATTTATTTTCCGCCACAATAATTAACTCCGAGTGCTGAATGTACATCACGGTCATTTTGAAAAATGTATTATCAAAACACAATAGGAGGAGCTGAAGTGGAATGGGGGGGGGGGGAGACGACGTTTTCCCATAAAGATTTAAATCATTCACCTCAAGGTTGAAAACACCACAGCTGAACAGAAACCTTCACTTTTCGAGCAGAGCGCTATCAATTTTCTGTCCCTCGCATGTGTCTGTTTTCTGAGTGTCCGCGTGCCGTTTAATGCACAAATGTGTTGTCTGTGCATAAAGCAATGGCGTCAAAATTTATTGGGCTATCAGGACGCCAGCGCTGCCTTCACAGGTTGACTCTGGCCATTTTTGATTTGCAGTAAATGACAGAAAAAGTGCATTTGAAAACGGCAGGCGCATTACACACCTCTCTCCCGTCTGCCGGCGCCACTGTGCACACAGACATGCCTGGTGACAGTGACCTACATGGTCACCGAAGATGTGATATAATTTATGATATATATAATATATTGGATCCATTAGCGAGCATAATGAAGTAGTGAAATGAAAGGGTATTTGTGAAATCAGTTCAAACATCCTGCTCGGATTATGATTAAATGATTAATGAAATGCCCCTGCATAAGCATTTTCAAACAGTAATTCATGCGGCGGCTGATAAAATTCCTCCAATCATATTTCCTTCACTCGTGAACCTTATCTCTACCATTTTATATAAATCACAGAAAAAAAGCCCCGTCTGCTACCCGGCGAGCTACTTATTTAGATTAGTTATAAACGTACAGGAAAAGAGAACATCTTCCCTGTATAAAATAATCACGCATAATTATAGCCATAATTCAAGTTTGTGACAGATCCCATCTCCTCGTCCTGTTGTCCTCGGCATTTGGTCCAGCTTTTATTTGACTTCTCTTAATTTTAACGACACAATTAACAGAAAAAACACCACGAAAGGGGCAAATTCAGGAATGCAAAGCGGAGCTGGAAGGAGCAGAAATGACACGAGGGCACCTGTGCATAATTTAGCAAAGGAGTCCAACCTGAAATTCTTCAATCATTCTTCTTATCTGTGAGCTGTAGTTGGAGCAGACATGACTGCCATGAAATATTGAGTGTCACTGTTGTGTGTTAAAAGAGGTACTTCTTCTGGTTCTGTGTGTAATCTTTGCAAAAATATTGCTAGTTTCATATTAAATATCTGCACAATATTTACCTTCATGTTACCACACATTCTCTTTGCATTGTGCTCCAACACCGGATTGCGTTGTTAAACCGGACATCACAGGACTTTTGTTTCTTTGACATCTAAGCTGCTGCAGGAGGCGAAATCAAACTGACATCAGCTCTTTTTCTTTTTGTTTTCCAGGCATCTTAACAATGAGCACGCCCTGGATGACAGGAGCACGGCCCAGTGTCGGGTGCAAATGCAGGTCGTACAACAGCTGGAGCTGCAGGTATTGTCTCTGCGCTTGTTTTGGCCCAAATATTTATGTGTCCTCTTCTCCCGACACTTCCTCAGTGTCTGCCCAGCCCCTCCCTGTCCGTCTGATATCAGCCACAGGGTCACTCATGGAGGGGGGGCCGCCGAATGAAATAATTTTGTACATTTGCAAGTAATCAGTCATTAAAAATGTGTTATGTATGCATGACAGCCAGGAAAAGATATATGAAGGGGCCCGGGGCTAAGAAGAGAAGATAATTACATTTTGAATTTTACTGGGTTTTAAAGTTATTTATGACTTTTAACTGTTTAGCACCAACAATAAAACACTTAGTGAAATGACTGGGCAGTGCACTGTGGCTGGGCGCTCGGCGTCAATTTGAAGAAAAAAACATCCTGCTGGAGAAAACTTTTGATAATGAGTGGATCTTAATATGTGTCATCTTTCATTGTCTTTTTCTGCAAGACAAGAAAAAAAAAAATCTGTGTGTGTACATTAAGAATGTGCTTACGAAAAAAGACGTGGTTCGCTGTCATCCCATTAGGGGGGCAACATAACGGCCAGTGAAGATGGTGGGTTAAATGGCGAACATGACCACTGAGCTGATGTAAGGTTGCGCTGATTTGTTATCATAAAACCAACCGTTCCATCAAACTGTGTTTTATTAATTAGCAGGATCAAATTCAGTATATGCCAGATTTCTTTGTGGTTCACATCGTACCCCAGAAATGACTGATAATGAGTATGAAGCTCTCCTGGCTTACAGGATGTTAAACTTCAACAATGAGGAGTTCAGTTGCTCGAACATTACACCACACCAGCGTCCTGTTATTTCCGCTATGGTGGTGTGTTTTCCACAGGGATGGCGTGAAGGTTTATCTGACGCGCACTTCCTCTGCATGCAGCCTATCACCGTGATTTAAGCTGGCAGCTAAGACAGCACTGAGTTTCAGACAGGTAGAGAGGGCCCGGGCTTGTTATCGGCAATGAGGCGCAGTATCTTTTAACCTTGAACCTGGAGACAGTGGTTAGATTGTCTGAAGTGTAGGGTTGTTGACAGCTTCCAAAAGCATTTTGAAAACAAATAATTAGATGAGTCTCGGGGGCAAAAAGATCGATTTGTTTCGCTGATTGTTAAAGGTGCTTTCACTGTGTGGAATTAACTAAAGTAGAGAAATACAGATTTGATTTTTTTTTCTCCTTTTGTTTATAAAAAATGTAACGTCTTTTCTTTCCTCATTGCAGCTAGCGAAAGACAAAGAGCGTCTGCAAGCGATGATGACGCACCTTCATGTCAAGTCCACGGAGCCCAAAGCCACCCCACAGCCGGTGAGCAGCGACCCCGTCATACGTCTCTCTGTCGCTCTCTCTCCCTGTCCCTCCCCCATCCTTTTGTTTGTCTTAATTGGCACACATGTATTCATTAATCCCTTCCTCCATCTTCTTATTTATGTGCTAAATAAAAACAGCTGTTCTCTTGTGGGAGGCAGTAAATATTGTGTGGACCACATCTGCTGACATCTGAGATTCAATTTGGGTGTCTGTGATGAACTGGATGCTCACTCCGTAACAGCCTCAGACACAGAGAGCCCGAGCCGGTTTGGGCAGATGGAAAAGAGATAGAAATACAGTAATAACATCAGGCATTGTATTTTATAAATGGATAAGATTTAACATTTATTTTTAGTGATTTTAAAAGAAGGGTTAAAAATGACTTTCCTGCCACGTAAAATTAAATATATAAGAAATGTATTAAAATACCACATCACTCTAATGGATGTAGTCTAAAGAAGACAGTAAAAATGAAACATTATTACAAGGAGAAACAACTGAAGCAACATATTAAAACTGTGATATTTCAATTAGGGGCTGATTAGTATGTAGATGTAGATATTTCCTACTGTTTTTTAAAAGAAACATCCTGATGATAGTAGCACCTGCTGACTTTAATATTGATTATCTATGATAGCAAACGCCTCCCTAAAGACATTTCAGTCCTCGTTTTGGGTTAAAAATTTGTCAGGAATATTACACTCAGCCACCTTTAAAGGCACTTAGTAGAATTAGAACTGAACAGAGGTTAATCTTGGGTCAAGGTAAAATTTGTTTTAGCCAAACATTCAGACAGAAAAGTGAAACTTGTTATATCAGTTTTTATTTGTAAGCATCTTTTCACATTACAGTAAGATGTAGTTTTTACTTATATGTATCTTAAGCTAAGTTTGGCATAAGAGTTGACAACAGAATGAAGAGTGAACAAAGGTCATTTTGTTCAAATGTATATCTTGCAGGATGAATATAAAAAACAAAAGGCTAACTGGTAATGCACCAATATTTTCTGTAGGTGATCAGCTGAGAGTGTGAGTAAATGTTACAGCGGATCAATTTATTATCTTCTTGACACATTCCAGACATCATGCTTATCACTCTTAATATATGCCATGCCATAAAGCCTCCTGCCTAATCCCTATCCTATAGGGGCAAGGGCTTAACATATGGCATTTAAGTGTCTGCGCTGTTTTGTCATGTTTAAGAAGGGGCCTCAGCACCATATTTCAGTCTGTATGACAGTCCATTCAGGGAGCCAAATGTGCAAAGATCATTTTACTGCAGGGCGTGAATGTGAAATCACGCACACAAGGCTTGCACAATGTACACGCAGGAGTCTCGTCTCTCAGCGCACCGTGCAGCTTGGATCATTTATTTACAGTCGGAGAGGTGGCTATTGACGTGCAGATGCTGCGTGCGCGCTCCGAGCAGCGCAGCCCGTCAACATAAAGCGCCTGGAGATGTCGAGCGACAATAGGCTGTCTGTAAAAGCTGCGCCTGTATCACACACACTGATTGTGTAGATTAGAGTGCAAAACGAGGGCTCTGACACAGGGACATTTGTATATGAAAAGTGGTAGGGGCGGCAGATAGCATCTTGAGTTCACTACCTCTCCTCTCTCCCCGGGGCCTGTGAGAATGGCTGTGTCAGAGCTCAGCGTTAACACTCTCAAGGGGGCATGCTGGGATTTTTATTCAAATAAATAGACTCCCATTCTCAGAGCCACTTTGCCTGCTGCGAGCCGCTATGAAACGCTATGATAAATATGTCTGGCTTCAGCTGGGTGAGTGCTGGACTTACACAGGTCAGGGTCCCATGGCCCCTCTGAAGCTTTAGTGAGATTGCAGATCAGAGGTGGCCCTCTGAGTCGCTGCAGAATGAAAGTATTGTCAGAGCTGACTGGAGATGCAGCCACTCTGAGGAAACAATTGTGTTCCTCCTGTAATTGCTAGTTATGCTTTTCTGCTGTTCTGTGTGGTTGCATATAATAGAGGCATGTGTAAGTGGCCGGCTGTCACAGCAGCGCAGCTCAGATGAATTTGCTGGTTTACATTTAGTTATAATTAAAGACAAACAAAGTGATACTGTGCATGCACGGCGTCAAATGAATAGGACTCATTTTATTCTTCTGAGGTGGGTGGGTGAGTGGGGGGGGGGGGGGACAAAACAAAATGTGCCACATTAGCAGTGCCTGTTTCTGTGTGTGTGTGTGTGTGTGTGCGTGTTTGTATTTGCCTCTGAGTGTGTGGGTGGGTGTCTGCACTCGGTGTCACTAAGCATTCTTGTCAGAAATCTGACCTTTTACGCCATACATAATTAAGGAGGGACTTTTTGTTTATTTTCTTTAGCAGCTTGCCGAGTCAAAGCCAGTATAATTAGATCACCAATTACCATTTAATTAATTTCAGTCTGAAGTCTCATTTTGTCTAGGCACTGGAGTGAGCCCAAATGGTGAGGCAAACAAAGGCAAGGCTATTACCAGCCTGTCTGGCCTATTGTTGAAGCCTCTCTGTGTTTATTGCCAGGGAATATGGATGAAACATGAAACAAAGCCTGCTAATCCACAGGAAGAGAAGTCAACACCGCAGCCCCGTTCTATTGATAGCATTGTGTCAGAAACACGCGAACCCCAGTGTGATTTATTTTGCTCGTGATTTAGAATAACACGTCTTGTGCTGCTGGTGGTGAGGATGTAGTGTACATTTGTACATCCCAGCAGTAATCCAAATTATTTGGGCAGACTCTGCCAAAAAGCCAGAGTTCAGCCTCCAAAACATAAACAGACATTGTGAGGACTTGGACGCATGTCTGTCTCTAATTTTGGTGGGAGCAGTGTGAAACTTTATTTGATAATAGTGAATTTTGGGGGAAAAAACAAACAAACAGTGAATTAATAATTAAACAAAAGACAAAATGACAGTGTCGGCAGTCAATTCTGGGGCACTTGGATTGCAATGAATAGTCGATTATTCAATTAGTTGGTCGCAAGAAAATTCATCTGCAACCTTTTTGGTAATCCATTGATCATGTAATCAAGCTGGTTCCAGTTTATTAAATGTAAGGAATTGCTGCTTTTTTCTTGTAAATGAAAAGTCTTTGGGGTTTGGACTGTTGGTAAGACAAAAACGTCAGTCTGAAGATGTTACTCTGTGCTCAGGGAAATTGTGACAGTCATTTTTCACAATTTTCATACATTTTAAAGCCTAAAGATGGATTGATTAATTATGAAAATAATAATTTGATTAGTTGATGGTGAAAATAAAACATTAGCTGCAGCCCCATTATTCATGCTGGTAATAATAATAATAATAATAATAATAATAATAATAATAATAATAATAATAATAATAGCGGCTGAATAGGATCTGTGTTGCTGCGTACAGTCAGATGTCTGTTCACTTTTAACTCTCTGTCGTCAAACCAATCCTCATCATCTGACCTCTCCCAATCAACCAATGACGTCACGCATGAGATGTGTCTCCTGTCTCCATTTCTCTCTCTGTGTTTTCTCTTCTCTCTCCTTTTCTCACAGTCTAGAGTCATGTTTAATTTGGAAACTGGCCTCCTTCGGCAAATTAGCAATTAGAACAATTTTGTTGGAATATGTATCTGTGTCATTAGTTTTCCTGCCAATTAATAGCTGGAGCAGGGGGTCAGGCTAGAATTTTCCACTTGACTGCTGCTCCAGTACGGCGCCTTGGCACTTGGCTCAGAGCTGCCGCAGCTGCTGGAAGCCATGCTATACCTTTGGAGCACTTGCCATAATTAGTTTACCTTGTAGCCATTATTACTTAAATCCTCCTTCTCCTCCACCCGCCCAGCCCATTCACACACACACACACGCAGGCCTCAGTGGTAAAAACCAAATATCCTCTACTTGAAAATACTGAGGCTGTCATTGCTGCGGCCATCGTGGCCCTGATGATGGAGGTCAGTCAGATACAGTAGTTAATCATCAGATCACCTCCATAAGCAGCGCCTAATTAGAGTCCTCACAATACAATTTCAGCTCGTAATTAGCCCAGATTGGCTTCTTCCTCTGGCTGCCTTATTAGCGGGGATGCTCAGCGGTAGGTGAGAATCACACTGTCATTTTTCAGAGCTATTCGGGCCCATCTTCCCTCACTCTACTCAACCCTCGCTAGCAACCGTGCTGCTGTCCCACAGTGGGTGGAGGAGGTGCGGGTGTGTTGTCCAAACAGGACAAGAGGGACAAAAGATTTAACAAAAGGCGATGAAACAGAGAGCCGGGAACGGGCTCGACGTGACAGAGAGGGAGGGAGGAGAGAGCAGAGCGTGAAGAAAGGAGGAGGTGGAGGAGCCGGCCTCCAGGGTTGTTTTCCAAACATTTAGCAAACGCTCATGGATCATCTCAGGGCCCGCCTGCAATTAGAGAGGAGATATGCATAGCCAATGAGGCGTCTCAGACGCATGGGTAATTAGAGGACTAACTGTTCCCCTCTCTATCTGTCTCTCTGTCCTTCCTCCCCTCAGCTCAACCTGGTGTCCAACGTCACGTTGTCCAAATCAGCTCCAGAGGCCTCTCCTCCTCTGAGCCTGCCCCAGACCCCCACCACGCCCACGGCACCCCTCACACCCCTGTCCCAGACCCACTCCGTCATCACAGCCAACAGCCTCCACAGCATGGGCCCCATGCGACGGCGCTACTCAGAAAAGTACAACATGCCCATCTCTCCAGGTACACACACGCACAAACCACACACTCATCTCTGTGACTGACACGCACACTTTACATACTGTGTATATACACACAATTATGTAATCATGCTATGATTTGTGTTATCAGACCCTGATGGCACATTACTGTTGACACCCAGCCGTTTTGTTTCGTGTTGACACAGTTTGTGTTTATTCCCTGTTTGCAGATCTCAGTCAGAACAAAGAGTTTTACATGAATGCAGACGTTAGACCGCCATTCACGTACGCCTCATTAATAAGACAGGTAAGAACTCTGCCTATGTTTTTGTCTTTAATGTGTATACATTTAGGAAAAAAAGCCCTAAACATCCTTTGCGGTGTCTAGCCAAAGCAAGAAATACTGCGCACATGCACTCGGCTATTGACAAGGTCACAAACTACATTTGTTCCACTTATTTCTCTCTTCCCTCGTTGTTAAATTTCCAATACAGTTTAGACAGAGGAACACATTAACCATCTCGAAATGAGTGCAAGAATGCGTACAGGATTTCAAAAAACAGCCACATACGACAATTGCATTTGATTAAGCATTTCAGTGGCTGTGATTATTACCAAATTCATTTCACACAACAGTAGGGATGAACCTGTTTTAAGATGGCCACTCAATTATTGCCGGGCCGCAGTAATCTGGGATCTCAGGAATTAATCTGAGCCGGCCATAATTGCTGCCCTGTAATCTGCCTGAGAAATGTTTTCGCTTGCCCTTCATTTACACCCACAAAAGAAAATATATTCAAATCTGCCGTTTTGAATGAAAAGTGCAGAAGACTTCTAAAAAACACTTCACATGGACAATTTCTCTGCTGTTGTCTGCGTTCCTCTCGAGAGAACACACACACAAACCTGCATGCCTCTTGTGAATTATTGATTGCTTTGTGAAGGGAGCAAAATTGTGAATGTTTGTTTCTGTCACTGTTCCTCATGCAGGCGATCCTCGAATCTCCAGAAAAGCAGCTAACACTAAACGAAATCTACAACTGGTTCACACGAATGTTTGCATATTTTAGGCGCAACGCGGCGACGTGGAAGGTAATTTTTGCTGACTTCTTTAAACCAGATGGAGACATTGAGTTGATGTTAAGGAGAATTAAATGATAGCCAGGCATTATACCTTTTATAAATGAACCTTTCTCCCGACCCATAACAATACTTCACTTATTCTGTCTAAATGAACCACCCTTTAAACAAACACGTGAACCACAGAGAAAAACCAAGGAGAGGAATATGTGCATTTTTGTAAAAAAAAAAAAGAAGAAGAAGAAGCAGAAGAAAAAAAAAGGGAACAGGAGAGAAGAAAAGTGCAAAAGAAATCTCCCAGTAATATGTGGGGATGTTCTGCTGGTGGGTGGCATTAGTTTAACATAGCAGAGCTCTGCCAGTGACTCCTGGCTGAGCCTCACACACTCACTTCAGAAGGGAACACTCTGTTTTTCACCAGGCCACAAACACACACACATGCTTGTACTTCAGTAGTTGTGAGGATCTTCAGTAGCATAATGCATTCCCCTTACCCAGACTAACCATCACGACTGGGTGCTTCACCCCATCCCACACAAAAAAATGTAGCCTAACCATCAAGTCTTAACCTTCATAGAGACCTTTGAATTTGTGAGGACTGGCCAAAATGTCCCCACTTCCCAAACATGTCCTCACTTTGTGGGTTAAAAACTTGGTCCTCAATATGTAGCACGTACCAGAAACATGAACACACACAACAGTCAGAAAGTGACATTTCAATGAGAAAGACGCTGAAGTCTCTTCCCAACCATACCTGATATGTCACATGCAGCTGGATGAGACCCAACAAACACACACACACACACACACACACACTGCTCCCACACCTACTGACAGCGGGCCACATTGGTGTTATTAACACTGGATTCCACAACTCTCTCTCTACACACTCGGTGTACACACATACACATACACATACACTCAGCGTAGCTCCTGGAATGATATATTCAGGTCTATTTTCATGCCTAAATGATTTGGATTGGACACTGGATTTGACTTTAATTTGCTGTCTCTCCTCAGATAATGTAATAGGAAATGTTTAAATGACCTTTTCTAGTCAATGCAGATATTATGCATAAAATGCTAGTTTCTGTATCTCACTCATTACATTCGCACTGAATGAGCAGCGAAGGCAGCGTCATGAATGATAAGAACAGAGAATGTCACTAACCCTACTGCCATGGCAACCAAGAAATATTTATATGTTGTTTAAGTAATTTTGAAACTTCAGGACGATTTTACCTCCAATAACATTCTGGTTTATTTATTGTTTTCATTCAGGTTTCATCCAGTGCCTGTCACAATATTTCTTCTTTTTCCCTATGCAGATATGTTTACTGTACTGATAGCAACCTTCTCTGTCTCTCTCTGTTTTTACACCAACTGCAGAACGCAGTCCGGCATAATCTTAGTCTTCACAAGTGTTTTGTGCGGGTAGAAAACGTAAAAGGGGCTGTGTGGACAGTCGACGAAATAGAGTTCCAAAAGAGACGGCCTCAAAAGATCAGTGGGTAGGTTCGGCCTTTTGAGCCCTGTGTCTCCGTTCACTGATGGAAAGAGGCTGTTGCTGCTTCATCTTGTTGTCTGTGTGCCATTACGTCCAAGGTCCCTGCTTGCTGCTGCTTTGGTGTTTGCCTCCCCTCCATGCTTTTGGTGATGCTTCATAACTCACAATGGCTTTTTTTTTTTTTTTTTCATTTTGGTCTTCACCCTCTGCCCTCCTCCCTGTGTCTCTGTGTGTGTCCGTCCTCTGTCTCTGTCCCGTCTATCACTGCATCTGCATCTGGCTGCTCTTGCTCCCCCCCCCCCCGCTGGTTTGCTTTCCCAGGGTGCCATTCGCACCAACCTTTCCCTGCATAAGTGCTTTGTGAGAGTAGAGGATGAGTTTGGGTCCTTTTGGACCGTTGATGATGAGGAGTTTAAGCGTGGCCGCCACATACAGCGAGGTCGCCCTCGGAAATACGCCGCTGATGAGAACTTTGATGAGCTGCTCGTACAGTAAGCACTTCCGCCTGCCCTGCAAACTCCAGAGGCCCAGCCCCACCTGCATGCCTCCTCCTCCTCGCTCCCTTCAATGTTGTCATCATGCTTTCTGTGTTTGGCAAGCCATCCATCATACTCCATCAACCTGTTCTTTCCTCCCATGAAATGCAAAGTGTTGCAGATAGTTGTGTGGTATTGTCAAGTGATAGAACATCTTAGAACTATAGCCTTAATATCCACATTACTACACCAGTAAATGTGTTTAGTTCTTATACAAAGTGCATTGATTTCTCTTTATGAAATAAGATCCTGCAGCTGAGGAATGCATGCTAGGTGAGACACGAGTCTGTGGTTTGTAATTAGATTTTTCTGTTTGCAGAAGTCCGGCCTTAGTGAAGAACATTCAGACCAGCTTGGGTTATGGTCCGACCCTCTCTGCTGCCTTCCAGGTAAAAACAAAAAGTGACTTCATCTTTAGCTGCAGCACTCAGAACTTTAAAAGCTAATAAAAATCTCTCCTCTGGTCTTTGTTTTGAAGGGGTTGTACCAGTGTGAAAAGAGTGATGGGCTACTGAGAAAGTGCTGACAACTCTCTTCCGTTTCACATTTAATGCTTCGGGCTTTGCTTTTCAGGCTTCAATGGCAGAAAACAACATACCTCTATACACTACTGCTTCCATTGGAAGTCCCACCCTCAACTCCCTGGCTAACGCCATCCGTGAGGAGATGAATGGAGCGATGGACCATGGAAACAGCAACGGCAGTGACAGCAGCCCGGGACGCTCGCCCCTGCCAGCTATGTGAGTGGCACGCACACGCTTTCTATCCGCACCATGGTCTGTGTAAGAAAATAGGGGAGAGGAAAAGAGTTCCAGCCGCCGTCTCTAAAGAAATATAGACAGAATATTTCAATACCCACCCACAATGCTCTAAAATTACCTAATGCATGGCATCAGATGAAACAGAAACAATAAGAGGACAATAAATACAGTGAAGAGGGGTGATATTGGAGTGGTGTGTGGGGTCATGGCCAGATCTGCGGCTGGCCTCCCTGCAGAAAAGGAAACTCCACCTTTTGGAAGAAAGAAAAGACCGGAGCCTGTCTGTTATTCTAACAGCGAGTTTATGAACTCTCCTTCATGTGTCCTGCTGTCTGCCTGAGTCCCGCCATAATCAGCATTCCAATTCGTTCAAATATTTACAAAATGCCAGAACTCAGAGTGACAGAGCTGTTGGCTCCGAAACATGAGCCGCAACACCTTCACAAACGCCTCCGAGCTGTGGCAAGAAAAAACAACACAAAAGCGTAATTAGTCTGGAGGACATCATCCAAGATTCTCATGTAGGAAAGTTGCGGTCGGCCGGGAAACCGCAGCTCCCCGTTCACTTGTTGTATAGGAGTGTCTGCTAAGTTGTTTGAAGCCTAAAATAATACAGCACACGCTGCATCGTTTCCAGATGTGGGGGCAGACCACCGACGTGCGGCGCGGGTAGACTCGGGGATGGCCTCCTGAAATGTCTGAGCTTGGGGGAAATTCTGCCTGAAAACAAAAAAAAGGTGCAGTAATGAGCTCCTGGCCAAATGGAGGAAAGTGCCATCTCTAATCACTGTGAACATAGCTCTGAGCATGGCTGTGGAACAGGAAAGGCAGAGACAGGATGGGTGTGCTGGCCTAAAGGCAGCCTGCTTCTCCCTCTGCCCCTCTGCTTCTATCTTTAGGCTGATGGGGCTCACAAACTCTCGCTCCATAATTATGTCTATAAGCTTTATTCAAGCACAAAATGAGTTGAAAATGTTTTCTTTTGCTTTTAAAGAACTTTATTCTCTTATTAGCAAAACATACGCGGCCCTTCATGCCTACGGATTGAGCACTAAATGTTATGTACAGTAGCGGCAGCACTGGAAGTCTCTGGAATAAGCAATAAAGTAACATGTGCAAAAAATATCCCTGTTTTAATGCGATGGCTCTGGCTCGCTCTGTGCCAAATACAAGTTCATCACCACTGTTAACTGTGTAACAACATGTGTTTTCCACATGTGCTGCTGCCGGTTGACAAGACGCAGCTTTTTAACACTGCTGAGGAAACCAGAGCACTTCTCCTAAACAGCCAGACAAGAAGCAGGTACCCAGAGACGGCTAATTATAAGCAAAGTGTAGAATCAGCATGCAGTTCAATAGCATAATAATAACAATTTCATGTCTGCCCCGCAGCCACGGAGTCAGACCCGAGGCAACAGCACTTGTGGAGTTACTTTGATGTGAAAGTGATAGAAAAGCTGACTTTACTTTTTCCCCCTTTTTCTAATTTACACAAAAACATGTCGGCTCATTAGCATACAGGCGTCTCCGTCACAATAGTTGCAGATCACACAAGACGTCCTGGTGCGAATAAATCAAATGTGGGCTTTGGTGATGAAGAATGTTGCCAGTTGTCCCTTGTTGTTGTAGTAAATGAGCCCGGTGCCTCATCCTGACACCACTCTGCCTCCACTAAGGCAGCCTGGCACCGCAGGTTAGAGCGGCGAGTCCCCTGCAGCTGCTCATAATGTTTTTAGTTTTTTTTTTTCTCTCTCTCTTCCTCTCTGCCACAGCCAGGCCTCCTCTCCCCCCCCCCGCGCTTTATTCCTGCTCTGCTTCTGTAATGAGAAATTTGGCAGATCTCATCTCTTTAGTGGCTCTTTTGCCCAGGCTGCAAGCTGGAGGGAGGGGGTGGGTGGTCTCATGTTTTTGCCTTGTTTACAAGTGACAGCGTTATTATTCTCATAAGGGCTCTGTTTCTTATCACGGTGTTGTGCCGAGTGAGCCGCCGCTGCTCTCCTTGCGCGCCTCTCCTGCCAGCGCTTTTCTTCCCTTATTGACACTTGCTTGAAAATATGCATTAATTCTGGAGTTTAAAGCATGTACGCCGGTGTCTGGTCGCTGTGTTTGCTTGAAGTTGATTAATGATAGAAGCCGGCTCGGGGTCGTCCTCTGGAGACCCGCCTCGCAGGTTGTGCATGTTAACGAGCAGGAAGGGGAACACACAGCGCGCCGCTGATCCTCCGCCACCAGGAGGCTGACAACGGCAGCCCGCTCGCTCGGCGCAGTCCATTCTCTCCTCTCGTCATCTCGCGTTGTTAATCTTCCTCATTTATCAATTCTAAGTGAATACCCTGTTGTCGGTTGCCATGAAAATAAAAAAGCCCGCAGCTTTGCCGGGATTGGAATACCTCAAAAGAAAAGCTGAAATTATCATCGGCACCAGCGAGGCCCCCCGCTCACAGTCTCATTGAAGCTAGACATTTGTTTTTGTTCCCCTGTTTCCTTCTTTATAAACAGAATCAGTTGAATTTGTGAAAGGTTATGAAGAAAAATTAAGAAAGTTAAAGAACTAAGAGTTTCATTTTTCCTCCTCCTCCTCCTCCTCCTCCAGGCATCACATCAGCGTTAAGGAGGAACCACTGGACCCCGAAGACCACGAAGGGCCCCTCTCCCTGGTAACGACTGCCAATCACAGTCCAGATTTAGATCACCACAGAGATTACGACGACGACCAGGGCCACGACGACATGCTGTAAGGCTAGCGCCGCCCCACCCCCCCCACCCCCTCCCTCACCTCCTCCGGCCTCAGAGGCAGAGGCAGTCTGGGTGATCTGGGAGAAAACCGCTCCGCAGATAACAAACACTGAACTGCAGTCTCAGCCACTGATGACAGCGCTCAAAATGTCTCCGAGTAAAAACTTTTTAGTGCCATTACAATACATAGCAAGAACACACACAAACAAAACAAAGAAAAAAACCACACCCCCACACGTGGAATTTTCCTTTTTCTGATTACTTTCTACTTTTGATTCAATTAAAGCTTAAAAAAACAAAAACAAAAAAAAAAAACGTGAAAACGAACTTCATTTCTACTCGTGTGTGGGATCGGACTTGTTTGGTACAGGGGGTGCCGGGGACCTCTCGCCGCGCAGCCAGGACGGACTCACACTCGGCGGACTGCTAAGAGGGGTTGTGTCTCTCCCCCACCCCCACCTCCACCTCCACCTCCTCCACCCTCTCTCCTCCTCCCTCTCTCAGACACACATCTGACCACAAACTCGAGAGAGAGAGAGAGAGAGAGAGAGAGAGAGAGAGAGAGAGAGAGAGAGAGGGATTGACTGACGTTTAATTTACACCGCGCGTGAGGGAGAGCGAGTGCGGACTTGTTCATTGTCACTGCCTTCGACACTTCTCATTGGTTTTGATTCCATCTCGGGTGGGAGGGGATGTTTTTATTTGGGTGTATTTTTTCGTTGGGGGGTTGAGAGGTTATAGATTATCAACATAATGTGTCTTTTTTTTCCATTCAGTGCTGTTGTTGATGTTGCATCTTTTTTTGTTCGTTGTTTAATTCCTTTAAACTGATCAGACCTCATGCCCATGCTGTGGAGATGCTGTGTGGTCAGCACTTGATGATGAATGTTTATGATTTCCTTTCATGTTGTTCTATTAAACACACACACACACACACACACACACACACACACACACACACACACAGATGAAGCAGAATGTCACATACCAAGTAGTATTTTTCTGTCATTTATTCCACGATCTTCAAAAAAAAAGGAAAAGAACAGTCACTCTGACGTGTAGCCCGCCCTCACCCCTCTCCCTCCCCCTTCCTCCCCCATCTCTTCCTCCTCCTCATCCTCCTCCTCCCGCTCATGAAGTCCATTGGCAATGCACTACTCATAATGAAGGCTCTCTCCACGCATCAATGAAGTTTAATTTAAGATGCGAATGAATGACAGAGAAATCATGCAGGTTATGATTTATCCTTATGAAATTACACTTTAAAACAGCCCCTCACGGCAGAGCATGTTGAGCTGCAACAGAATTTCTGATCACTTACAAGCTCCGGGTTTTTGTTTTTTTTTTTTCCACGGAAAATGAAAATGTCAGGTGTGCACCGGCGAAAGATAATGATTTAGACCAACTAATTGTGATTCCTGAACACAACTGTCATTGTTAATCAAACGTGTCTGCCTTTTTCCACGCTGTAATTTCATTCAGTGCTTGAAGATAAACGTGCATTCCCTGTAGTTTTTTTTATTTGTATCACACGCATGGCTAGTTTAAGGTTTGTGGTGAGTGTTAATAATTGCACACGGGATGAAAAAAAAAAAAAAATGCTCACTTTTCCTTTTTCATCGAGGGGAGAAAAGACTTGCAATAAGACCTAAACATTGCACATTCCAGCATTTGACAGCCATCACAAAAGGGCCCAAACATCCATACATGCCATTTAGGGAAAGTGGAGACCTCGACGTTCAGTGACACCCAAAAAGCCAATAGATGTAGTCCACAGCATTGAACTGAGTGGAATCCACACGTGGTTTTGTGATGCAGCGACATAAAATAAATTCCAGCTTTGGTAGGGAGTCAAATTTGAAAGAGACCATGAATTTCAAGACTGCAGTCAACCACTTTTTAATTTGCTTTTATTTATTATTAGTATTATTATTATTTTAAGTTTTATTTGGCTTTTTTTTATTTTCAGTTGTTGATGTGTTTGATTATCTTGTTCTGTGACTACCAAAGATAAACTACAAAGTCAATGTTGTGTGTTCCATGCAATAGCAGATAAGGCCAAATATCTCTCCTCCATTCTCTCCCATTGGCCGCGATCGAGCCGGTGGCAGATCTAATCGAGGGAAGAAAAAAGAAAAAAAATTGCTCCTCAAGCTGGTGTTTCATTCATTTTTATAGAAAAATGTAAAAAAAAACAAAAAAAATAACAAAGGGGGGTGTCTCGAACAGGGCAGCTGCAGTGAAATTTGCAGTGACCAAAAGTGAATGGGAGGCGCTGACAGTCTGACTACATGATGACCAAATTAGGGAAACTTCTTTTTTGTCTTTGGGCCAGTGAGTGGAAAAAGGGAGCTTTTTGGTCAGGAGCAGATTTTGTGTGCAACATAAAGGCTATGTAGATAAAAGGAAAAAAACAAAACTATACTGGTTAATGGGAAAAAGCTTTGCAGAGAACAATGTGAAACGGATTCTATGCTTCAACTGGACCACACAATGATTCAATGTTTCTCTTCTTTTGATTCCTTCTTCATTTGTATCCTTTTGTAATGATTGTATGCCACTTTTTAGGGGGGTTTTAGCGTCTTTGTTAAGATTGGCAAGACTTTATGATTGTGTTTAGTTTCTGTCAACATATTACTTTTTATATTAAAAAACACTCCTGTCAACAAATAAGCTGGGTACAAGGTACTTTATGGCAGTTATTGTTATTATTATGATTATTATATTTTTTAAGTTCACCGCTCATTAATTACAAAGAGGAAAAGGGCAATCTGTGGTTTCCAGAAGATGTATTTAATATCCAGGCAGCTGTGGGATGGGTCAGTTACAGCCGGGCTAGGATCGTGAGAACGGGGGGACCAAGCTCATCCACAAAAAAACCTCCAGCCGCCTCGTCCGGCTGGTTTGTTTGGTATTTCGAAAAAAGAAGGAGGAGAAAAATATGGCTGGTTAGATTAGAACATTCTCAGCATGTGTAGCTCGACATTACTAAAGATAACAGCATGAGAAAAAAACCGTTTGTACGCATACCTCAGTTCAAACCTATAGGGAATGAGTCAACTAAATGAGAAAAAAAATAAACATTTCACTCAGTTGCACTTAGTCGTATGTCTTGCATGTGTAGTCTGATACTGTAGAAAGAAAATGACTTAAAGAAAAAAAAAATGAAATTAGAGCTTGTTTATCTTTAAAGGCTTCATCCTTTTTTTTCTGTTTTTTGCCAAACCAATCCAAACCTCAGGCCTTTTTTTGTTCATCAAAAAACATCACCCAGCTGTGTGTGGCACCGTTCATCCTGTCAAAAGTCTGTTCTCCGATGTACTGATGGGTTGTTTTAAAGGGGCGTTCCAATATTAGGTTGTACATACATGTCGGTATAGCCTTTTTGTCTTTTCCTGTCCTCTTCCTCCCTCTCTCTCTCTCTTTCTCTCTCTTTTTTTTAAGATCAAAAAATACATTTGTGTTATGATGTTTGCTTTATCGCGACTGCTTTGTATTAACTATGAAATAGCTATGAGAAAAAAAACTGCTGTATGTATTGGAATAGCAAACTGTGCTGCAAATGTATTTTACTTAGTAATCCTTGCTTTAAAAAAAAAAAAAAAAGAAAAGAAAAGAAAAAAAAAATCACATCATCCACGCAGACGTCTGGGTGAGCTGGGCAGGGGCAGGCCGGGGGGGAGATTATCCCCCATTTTGGATTTTAAACTGTAATATAGAAAAACAGACTTTTCTCTGTTATCATTGACCTAAGCATTTTGTACAGATTTTTTTCCCTCTTTGTGTTAAGCTGTTTTTTGATACTTCCTTTTGATGGTCCAACCACTGCCTTCTGTGGCTGTATGTTAAAGATTACTGCTCGGAGAAAAGGGCAGACAGGTATATTTCCTCTATGAGACGGAGATATCTTGCATGACTAATCCCAGGGTCACAGAGACGGGAGGGGGTGGGGGATATGGTTTTAAGTGGTCAGTAATAATATAAGGGTGTATCAATCTAATGATATTTTATATGAAATTAATAGGAAAAAGAAAAAAATATGCAGTGCCAAGATGTAAAGAATATTGTTAAATGCTGTTTTTGTTTGTTTGAAAATTTCATTTCACTCGCGCATCCAAGATGTGTCCTCCTCGTCATCATCATCATCATCATCATCATCATTATCATCATCGTCATCACCATCCATGTCATGTAGGTGAAAACACACATTCTGTTCGGCATCAAGATATTTATATTTTTATCTCAAGGGTCACTGTAAATGAGTCAAACCAAGCACAGCAGGCAGGTCGAAGGTGAGACGCTGCTGGAGACTTTAACGTCCTGCAAACTGCGGCCGCGTGGCATCAGACCCCCCCCACCCCCCACCCCCCCAACATCACATCACACACTGGCACCCGAGCTCCAACGGCCTCGTTTTCATCCATCGCCAACCATCCAGCCCGCTGTCATTCCGTCCCCCTCTTTCTCCCTCTCTCACACCACACTTTTCTTTTTCTCTCTTACAGATGGAGGGGGAGGGGAGGGAGGGAGGGAGAGGGGAGAGGAGGGGAGGCGGGTGTGCAGCCCAGGAGCTGTCACGGTGCTCTCATCCTGCAGCAGCTTTTCTTTTCTCTCTCTCTCTCTCTCTCTCTCTCTCTCTCTCTCTCTCTCTCTCTTGTTTTTTTTTTTCTTTGAAGATGTACTCTGTAGTTTCTTTTTCCTGTTTTTTTTTTTTTTAGAGAGAAATATTATTGCTCATCACTTCCATCAGTCTGTAACCTCCTCATCATTCCTCGTCTGTCTGATGCAGACCACTCTGTTGTAGTCAGTGGCGACGACTGACGTGAGCATTCTAAACATGCAATAAAATGCTGGTTGTTCACATCGTCTTCTCCGGGTCTCTTATTCTGTTACCGCTTCGCACAGTTCGATTGTATCACGTCACTGAACTCTAGTGATGACAGAATTAAGAAGTCAATCCAATTTTTATGACTTTTTGCAGCACACATAATGCATAAAACAGTTATTTTTTTCTCAGTTGCTATCCACTCTAAGGTCATCAAAAACTGATTTCATATATTTCTGACAGCCGCAAACTTATATTACCAGATGAATTCTCAACAAGGAGTGTTTCAGTTTTGCAGATGTCACCTTTCAGACGCCTATCCGTGCTGTTTCCCTCATTATTTTGGCCTGCAGACTCGATCCACGCAGACCTGTTTGTCATCTCCAGCAGGCCTCTCATCTCAGCCTCAACCTTAAATTATATCGTAATTAAAAAGAGACAGTTAAACTGTCTTTTTCCTAACAGCAATTTAGGTAACTGCATTTGATAAGCTATAAATTTTAACAGCATTAAAACTCCAGAAATAATAGCAGATATGGATTTGGTGACGGGAGCTAATGCTGATGACCAGGACTTGCGTTTTTTACGACGGAGGCGCAGGTCATGTTGGCCACTAAACAGGAGACAGAGATCAAGTCTAAGCACTTTTAATCTTGTGAAACAAGCAATTACAAATAGTTGCATTGATTTGTTAAAAAGCTTTAGGTGACATAAATCGTTTCTTGCTTAGCTTATTGCTGGAAAACATAAATGTCAAGTGTATTATTAATTAAGAGCTTTGAAAGACAAGATTTAATGGAAACGATATAAAATCGCAAGCAATCTCTCCGCGGGTCGTATTTCACCGGGCGGTCAGGATTCATGTGTATCTGTGTTGTTGTCATGACACTGATCACAAGCCGGGCAACATAAAGTTGGAGGGAACTCGCAGTAATGGAAGGTGTTTGTGCTCAGAAGTCATCCAGAGCAGACGCATTCACATCAATTAATCCGAGCACAGTAACTTACAGAGAGGCATTAACATATGATATTATTATAGACCATAAAGGTGGATGAAATATTACGGGAACTGTGGGATATATTGGAGCATGATCAGCTGATGCAGGCCCTCCTCACATAAATGTGACGTTCCGTGCGGAGCGCTGACACACACCAGTCTGATATGATGTTTTGGTGCAATTCCTTATTAATCATTTTCACATCTAAAATAAACTCCAGTTGAAACAAAACAAAAGTCTAAATATGGCTCTAGGTCCTCTGATTTTTGATCAAGTTCTGTGAATTCTCTCAATCTCACATTGAAAACTTATGAGTGGTCTTTCTTTGAAGCAGTTCCTCACTAATACTGCCGTGTTTTCCTTCAGTTCTTTATAGAATTCTCTGAACAACCACTGATTCAGTGACTGGGGAGCAGATAATGCAGCCACAACATGACTCATGAGCTCTGACATGTCTGGAGTATGAGCTCAACAACTCGATCCCAGGAATAAATGTTGCCAGGGCCCGTTTTCCACGAACCACAGACGTTGCAACTTAAGTTCGTTGTGCTCATGGTTAGGTTTAGACACAAAAACCACTTGGTTAGGTTTGAGAAAAGATCTTTACGTGGCCCCATGACCATAAACCACAAGTTTTCTACTGCAAAATTGTCCCAATGTCTCATCAAAATATCCGGTTTGGTTGCCACAAACATGGCTGTCCTGATGTCTAATTAGAACATTTAGAGATTCAAACATGCAAATGTTAAAACATCATCTCGCTTGGCAGCCATCTTTCTTCGCTTTACCAGTTACAATGTATTACATGTCATTGCACCATTACAACGACTCATTTACAAAACTAACATCTACATCTTTCCCCCAAAACAAAGTTGCTATTACTCAAGGATGACCCACCAACCTCAGTGTGTCTTGGTTACACTGGAACTTGTTTGTACTGAAGAAATAGTCCCTATGAAAACTGACGATTGTCTATTGTCAACTATCCTGAGTGATGGCGACACACATTCCAGAAGGAAATGTCAGATTTCCAGCCATTTTAGTGGCGACCAAACTGGCTTTTTTTCACAGGAAGTCAGACATCTCCGCTGAAGTTTGTGGTGACCAGAACAAGTATTTTAAGCCAAACCATGATGTTTTCCTAACCCTAACCAAGTGGTTTCTGTTCCTAAACCTAACCAGAGCATAAGCACAATGCTGAAATAGAAAACTGAACAAAAGTCAAGTTGCAACATAAACTTTAAGTCTGAACTTACCAGTGGGAATCAACTTTTTTCTGGTGATTGGGTTGCACCATTGTGTCAATGCTATTTATTTTTTACTTAGCTTGCTGTTGGTAGCACAACACCTTGTTTGGACTGCTACACAAATCAGAGTTGTGGAGATTCCATTTTCAGCTAGAAAAGAAAAAATGAATAAATTATAACATTAAGGATGATAATTGGAAATTCTCAAAGTAAGTTTTCTTAACATGTTTGATTTGTTATCTTGTATCACAACTTGATATGTCAGAATTTAGTCACAATTTTGACTTGGTCTCCATTCCTGACCTTATTAAAATTCTTATCATGTGTAACTTTTCCTATTCCTGGCAGAAGTGGGTTTCCATATAACTTGTGGTCTGGAGACAGGCTAATTTCTCAGTGCTGCCGCGATGCAAGTGAAGTTCCATTCACCTCCGTTACGCCGAGGCGTGGGCAGAGGTGTCTTAAAACCTAGGCAAAATAAACCTAACCTATCTTCATGCCACTTGATGTAAATGAGGAAATGTGTCTTTGTTATGAACTGACCCTACAACTCTGACAGATCACCAGTCATATTATTAAGCTCTGTCAGATGACAAAAACAAACATGGATGGCTGCTGTTCACTTTATTCCAATTACAGCATGGCACAGCCTCATCCATTCACACAAGAGCTTCAGTCAAATAGTCAAAGCTGGCAAACTCCCAACATTGCAGCGAGGCAATTAGCAGTCCTGCAGTGTTTGTTATTCATGGTTTGATGTAAAAATTTGTTTATTAAGATGGGCTGCAGGCGCTGGTGTGCAATAGACCTGCTTGTAATTAGATTCCAATTATTTGTCTGTTTCTGATATTGTAAACTGGCACTTACCACATCAGTTAAATTGACACACTGCACTGCTTGGTTTACTCGGTAATTAAAATGTGTTCTGTTAATTAGATGATGACCACTTTATTCCAGGGCTCTTGTGTTGGGGCTCCTCGGCGGCTCGCTGTTTGGATCATGAGTTGCCAGACGCTTCCCTAATCAGCCCTTGTTTTGTTTCAATTACCACCTGCTGTTCAAAAGGCATGCCTCGCTGCCCCCCACCCGCACACACACACGCAAACACACACACACACACACACACACACACACACACACATATATACACACACGTGTACACAACAATACCACGAGGCCTGCTTTACTAGCAGCTCCAGCTCCAACACAACAATCAGTACTTCACAGCTGGGCCTGCTTTCTTCTTTATTAGAAGGCACAGCTAGATTTCAAAGAGAGTCCAAGCAATTAAAAAAAAGAACTAAAGGAAGATGAAAGTATAAAGGTACTTATCACATCAGTTAGCGGGCTTCGTGTGAGTAGCCAATGGTAATTACGCTCATTGAGTAAATAGCCGAGATGCTCAGATGTCTCCTTCTCTTGGTAACAGAGGGTTAAGGGTGGGGGAGCTGTTGGATCCACTGATGGGTTCACTAACTGAAGACGACTAACAATGCAATTGCAGGTGCTGAGATGGGCACTGAATGTGGATGCACGGTCGGTTAAAGACTCGCTGATGTTGTTATAGCAACCCCAATCCCCCCCAAATGTCGTCTCCTCTTTGATATAAAAGGTTTCAGTTTAATATTTGGCTGTTTCATGTTGCTCGTCATTCTTTCAGAACAGGGGCACTTTAAAGAAGTATTATCTCAAGCGTCCAAGTTTATTCTTGACTTTGATCCGATGGTATGGAGATAAGATGATTAGGACTTATTATCTGTGTTAAAGGTCACTCTGTATGTCAGGTCCCACCTAGGTAGCTGAAGAATTGAAGAGGCTGAGGACGGGTCAAGAAAGGAGTTCTGTTACGAGATGTAAAAGCTGGTCGTGTACCCTCCACAATGCAAATGATTCACACACTGCCCAACGTGCTGCGCAGAAAAAGGCCATGCTTTTTTTCTGTGTGCCCCGCAATCTTGGCATTCCTTATTTTTCGTATTGGTCTCTTCGAAAGTGACATTTCTGACTTTTCAGACATATTCTAAATTACAAGTGGCTCTATTGGCAGGAGTGGTGTGAAAAACAGAAACTCGAGTTCATTAGAATTGTGCTGACTTGACCTGTGACTTGCTTGACCTGAGCAACGACCTGTCTTGCTCGACTTACCGGGACTCGACTTGACTTGCTTCATTCTCACCACGGTGAAGACACATCTGTGTGTGACTTGCATATAGACCTCTGTTCTGTTTCTAGACGAAAATCAAATCAACAAGGCCTCGAGATTTTGGCCTCCATCAGTATCTAATGAACTGCATCATCACTCGTAACCGGACGGTGTGGAGCAGGTGTGGAGCGTGGAGCCTCGGGTTGAACCTGCTCCGCTGTAAACAAAGTGACTCCCATGATGAAGTGCACCGTGGCCCTCTCTGTCTGACCTGTGCCAGCATCCAGCATCCCTGTAAGAAATGTTTTGCTTGAATAATTGAAGAGATGCAAAACAACATGAATAATTACGTTTGACTCTCGCACTTTGTGTCATAGTGAGTTAACAGAGAAGTGCTTGCCGCTGGGACGGTTTCTAAAAGAGATAATAGATTTCTTATCAGAAGACAAGTTTGTTACTAAAACCAAGGTCCAGATTACATGTTTGCTTTCTCACAGCTTGCAAACCACATTGGAGCTGATGTTTCAAGGCTGAATAATGTTTTATTTTTCGTACAAATGTGGCTCTATTTCTTTTACACTTTGATGAAATTGCTCTACAATATGTTTGAAGGAAAGGTCCGACATTCTAGGAAATATGCTAATTTGGTTTGTTGCTGAGAGATGGATGAGAAGATTGATCCGGCAGCTGTGTGCCACATATGAAGCTACAGGCTGCAGCTTAGCTTAGAACAAAAGAGGAACCAGCTAGCCTGGCCCTGTCAAAAGGCAACACAATCCAACATATAACAGACTATAAAGTTTAAAGATGGCCCCCCCCAAAAATAGGGGGCAGCACATCACCAACCGCTGCTCACTGTAGTCCTAGTAGTAGCTATTTTTGACTGTAGCCACTGCATCCCTAGCTCAGTTAGCCATGCAGTTAGTGAAACGTATCAAACTCGCTGCTCGCACACATCTTCAAGCTGAGACTACAGCAGGCTTAGACTTGCTTGAATTTTTTTGGGTATGCATGAGGGCTGGCTCACCGATCCTGTGTCTGTTTGGAGCACCAGTTGCGCAAAGCATGCATGCACTATTGCAAGATGCAATATGTAAATGAACAGTAGGATCAGTGTAGTGCCAGTATAGGGTGTGTCAGGGCCAGGAGCAAGCCCCCAGGAAGACCGCCCCGCTTTGAAGCTAACTTTTGTAGTGGCCCAACTGTGTAATTACATCATGTGATACACTTGGGCCTAGATTGAATTATTGTATCACTATTCACATTCACCAGACGCTAAAATGGAAGTTGCTTCTCGATGCATGGAAGTCTCTGGTGCAAACACTCGATGGGCCGCACAAAACGGGAGATCCGGGTTATTTTATAGCGGAAGTGGAAGTCGAGCTATTTTGTCTTCTTGCGCCGCTGTGGAGCTTTCAAAGGAATGATTGGGTGTACACCTCCAAAACTGAATCTGCATTTAATGTAATTTTATCGGCCACAGCAGGAACAACACTGGGACAACGAGCTAACGTGTGCCATTAAGTGGGATCCTCCAGTAGTAGGCAAGCATGTGAATGACTGTGTTCACCAGGCCGCAGGTTGTCCACGCAAACATGTGGTTCAACAGCAAGTGAACCTCCGACTTCACTATAACTTCAAAACTATAACTTCTTCAGATTCTCTCTCTGTCTTTCTTTTTTTCCCTTTCTTTGGTCCGCATCTTACACATTGCATCATGACAACCTTTAAAAGGTGGTAGGCTGATTTAGTCTCTTTGGACAGATTCAGGTTAACTGCTCCCCTCTGTTTCCAGTCCAAACGCAGCTAAGCTGACTGATTGCTGGCTATAGCTTTATGTTAAGTGTACAAACATGAGAGCGCTATTGATCTTCTCATCTTAACCATCGAATTAAAGTGAAAGCAAATAAGCGTTTTTTTTTTTTTTCCCGAAACGTCACTCTGTCTCTTGCCTCGAGGCAAATCCAACTGTCAAACTACCAGCTACCAGCTTAATACATGTCATAAGTTCCATACATCTACACGATCCGTATTTTCTAAAACAAAAATGCTCACGCACTTTCGATTTTATTCCTGACAAAGAAGCATCATCTATGTGGACATTTAAATAGTAGTTTGGTGGCTGTCTGACAGGTTTAGGTAAAAGGCAGTGAATTATTGTAAAGTGCAGATAGCCTTCAGTCTGAATTTCTATCCTCTTCTCTCCTGCTCTGATTCCTATATGGGATTTCTCTCCTTCCCCTGTGAGTTTAATGCCTTTTCCTCCCCCTTTCTTAAAAAAAAAAAAAAAAAGAAGAAGCTATCATTTAAACATGTCATGGGTAGTGTTTACCTGCAGTGAACCTTGATTGAGAAAGCCTGTGACTTTACACTGATGCCCTCCTAATCTGTATGACTGGCATGCTAATTTCTCTGACGCTGCCATTCAAAACACAAACATGAAATGTTGGTTTTAGAACCGGGAGACCTGGTAGAGTGAATTTCAAGTGCTTATTCAAATATTTCATTAAAATGTAAATTTTTACAACGCCGTACGTCTTGCTGTGCACAAGGCATGACTTAAGAAGTTATGAAGTTATAACAGCATTTCTCTCTCTGATGCCAATTAACTGGTGGGGGGACTATAATGTCCTTACCTTGTTTTATCGCCACATAATAGCGCGCCACAAATGCATCACATGCAACAAGAGTTTCAGGTATTGACAGCTAAGATTGGTGGACTGGAAGGGAAAAAAAAAAAGAGCGAAAGTCAAACATGAAGCCTCCTGGAGAGTGGTGGGCTAATCAATTCTCTTATCTACCTAAAGTGCAAATGAAGTGATTAAAATTAAGGTTATGCAAAAGGAAGGCGTGAACGAGAATGGTAAATGAGTCGGTCGGCCACCCAGCCGGCTGCTGCTGCCAGACACACAGGTTTATCTCAGACATTTGTCAGGACCGTGAAACAACCTGCTAAACGTACACTTTACTCAGATCGGTATGGAAGCAAAGAGAAGGCGTAATGATTGGATTCTCTATCTGATTGGGGAATTGAACCTACACGGGCTATTCTCACTGCTGATATTAACAATTAGAATACTGTACGCTGCAAACCATATATCTGAAGCTGTACAATGTACTTTGCTGCTGTAAGGTCCTCAAATTCAGATATCTCGGACCTCATCATTTGTTATCTAATGTAGAGCTGTCACGATATCAGATGTTCACTCTAGATTATCACAGCCAAAAGTATTCATGATCACTGATATTTTTGCAATATCCTCAGGGATATAAAAATAAAAAGCTAGGAATCAAATCTATCTCTAACTTTTGTTTATCTGTGTTTTGTTATTAATCACTCTCAAAAGACGAGTGCACAAAAAGAACAATTACTAGAAAAAAGGCAACCAGATGAGGTGATGCTGATGCCTGACATCTTATCTGGATCATTCAGAGGATATTGTCATACAAGGTTTATTAACAAGACATCAACATTTCATTTTTTAATGTCAAGGTTATGGTGAATATTGTGACACCGCTGAGCTGCTGTTTGTATTTTGGAGTCTGAATTTGACCAGTCACATTTCATCAGTTACATTTATGTCTCCACCAGTATTATCAGACGTGAACTGAATTTGAGCAACATTTTTGAAAAACTGCAGCATTTTGAATGAACTGTTGGAAATTTCACAGAAGGATATTAAAAAAAAATACGACAGAAGGTGTTCAAAGATATATTTAACCCCTAGATGTGGGTTGAAATCTAAAACCGGGTCTGTTTCTTTGTTCCAATATTTTCACTCTCAACATATTTCAGCACATAATATTCTCGTTATTCTCCAGTTGTTTTGAAATGTGCATTTCCTTTTTCACCTCTTCCACTTCCTCAGGAGTCAGCAGGGTTTTCTTGGTGAAATTTGGGAGGCTGGCACCCTTATCGGTTACACCAGTCAGTATTTACTGTGAACTGCTCCTCAACTCACCTGTACCTCCTCTTGGCTACTTTTTACAAAACAAGGCACATTTTCATTGACTCAAGTGTGTAACTACACATGGACAGCCTTTAATTACACACTGATAATAAGTAAGTGGAGGACTATCTGTCGTCACGATCATATTAACCTTGTTGCTAAGTAGCATAGTTAGTCGAACCATTTGCTGCTCTAATAATTTGATAATAACTATTAATTCATTGACTAAAGAATCAAGCAGCACAGGAGAAGATGACTCGGACTACTAGTTGAGATATCTGAAAATACAAAATGAGAAAAAAAAGGGCTTATATGTTGTTTGCGACAGGTTTTCACCTTGTGCGTGAAGTACGCTGCAGCTCGATAGAACAATATTTGTTCATGATGATGATGCACAAAAACAAACCCTTACAGGGCTTTTTTTCCGTGTCAGTCACATGTGTTCTTTAGCAAGATGTGTCGCTGAACAAACGGCGGCGAGTTGACTTTCAGGGCGTCTCTCCTGGCTTTTATTTGCCGTTACTGCCTTGATCAGATGGCAAAACTTCAGTGACAAGGACCTGCGGGGCTCGTATGGCTCGAGGTTCTTCCCTCACTCTCCTCGCCGCCTTTATTTCTTTATTTATTCTCTCATTTTTAACTTGCAGGGGGGAAGAAGACAAAATGGTTGCAGGTGGTGATGAAAATAAGAGCCATCCATCATTATTTATTAGGCATGAAAAAGATACACAATAATGTAATTTAATCTCTCTGCAGACAATTATTTCCACATATTGATAACGCAACGCGAAAAGTGCCATGAATCCTAATATGATGTTTGCTTTTATTGGTGTATGATACAACCATAACAAATAATGTAATTGTATCAGGGAGAAAATGTGATTATTTGCACATGCTAACATTATAATATCAATCTGCCGCAGACAATGGTATCATATTATTTTGCTGTGCTTAACTAGTTACAATTTGCATTAGCTTATTATGGCTGGGTGGCAATAAAGTCGGCTCTCTGCCTCTGCTCGGTGCTTTTCTTAGTTTCTCATTACAGCTCGGTGAAATTTTTTGGAAGGTTTCAAGTCCAACAGCCTACATGATGTTTGATTTGAAGAGGGAAACTTTTACAGAGTTTTTCTCTTTTTTTTTCTAATGTGATTTTCTTTCCTGCCTGTGCGCTGCAACCTTTATCTATTCATTTGCAGCTCCGATTCAAGCGCGGACGACTACCCAGTGCTCGCCGGGGCCTGGTCTGAGGTTAAAGAAACATGACACAATAGGCGCGATTACTATGCAAATGATAGTGCCAGAAACAAAAACACCTTTTCCATTAAAAAGTAAAAACGCTTTAAATATTTGCATATAGGTGCGCTGATTTGGCTATTCACAATTTCAAGATGATTAACATTAATGAAGGAGCGGCTTGATGTGCCGACTGTCAGGCCACATCAGGCCACCTCTGTAACCTCCTCTGTGTTTTGCATGGCGAGGCATTCACGCCATGGTGAACTAATGACCAAGTCAGCCCGTGTAAAATTAGACCGTGCATCTGCACAAGTGTCTTCCTGACATTATGAAAATGTTTTATTGATGACTCATTATTAGCAGTCCAGCAGTGAGGTGAGTTTGATCCACCCAGAAGATGCAAAGTGTAATAATAATAATGCCTGCTTAATTATTAATATCAAAAACCTAATCCATCTCTGCAGAGAATATGTACATATTTTAGTGTCTCATTTGAATTTCTGCAACAAACACACACCTTAAAACCATTAGATGGCCGTGGTAATGACAGGTTTAAATGGGCGGATTTTTAAGAATTAATGTGTTATTGCCACTGTATGGCCCGAGCTGGAAGAAAAAGAGGTCTTCCTGTTTATTCTGTTTGATTCTGAATGCGTGCGGCGTCCCACTGCACGTCCCCGTAGAGAGGCGAGCCGAGCACACACTGTGAGACGGCGTCACTCTGCACCGGAGGCTAGAGGAGTGTTTGCAAGTCATTAGTGGTTTGTAAATGATATTTGTTCCCATGTGACATATCATTTGAAATGGTTTTCTAATAATAACACCCACTGATAATAAAATAAGAGGGCCCTCATGTTGTGATTATGCTTTTCATAAATTTGGTTCTGCAAAAAGAAAAAAAAGGAGAAGAAGTAGAAGGAGGGAGATCTTTCAATATGAAGAAGTGCTCAATGCGTTGATGTGATTTTTAGCATCGCAGATGATAGCTGTGCTTTCAAGTTCAGTCGGACCGGTGAGGGCGGCTCACACTGCGCTCGAATAAAACTTTGCTTGTAACCTGACTCGGCTTTGTTGTAAAGAAAAGGCATCTTCCCTCCGAAGCTCGTTCTGCGCTGTATTCTCCAAGCAAAAAAAAAAAAAAAGCTTGAACTGTCACCTCCTTCCTTAATGACTCCTGACAAATACCCTGTCTTCCTGCAGTGCGTTTCCTGTTCGCCACAGCACAGAGCTGAGACAAGCTTGGCACAGGACGCAGTGTGTCTGGTGAATAGGGAGCCGAACTGCCGCTCTAACACCATTTGCCTTGTATTTTATGAAATGAACCAGCGACTCGGAGATCAATAGGCCCCCGTGGTGAATGCGAACAACGCTACTGGGTCCTTATCAGGAGCCCGCTGCCAATCTGTGGCAAGCGAAGCCTGCACCTTCCCTGGATACACCATTGGTCTTTGAAATTAAAGTTGACGCCTGTAATCCAGGGAAATGGTCCCTCTACTCTCGCTTAACACCGGTTTAGTTTCACCCCAGCTGATGATAAAGCATGACAGAAATACAGAGCACTATCTTCTTGCCGGGGTTGATAGGTTCTGCCAGCTTATCAGGAAACAGGCAGCTAACCTTCTTGTGCCTGGCGCGTGGACAAAACTGAGGAGTCAATTTACAAAAGAAGCCATGTCGGGTGGCTTGTAAATAAAACCATTCTTTTCTCTACAGAAGACAAAAAAAAAAAAAGAAAAAAAAAGTCAAAAGAAAATAACCAATTTTAGAACCAACCCAGAAGTGAGTAAATGTATAACACAGGAGGCTAAGCGCTAGTGATAGAGTGTATTCATGTAAATCCGCCCAAGCACAGCTGCAGGAAATTGACAGGGATCTACTGGAGCGCTCTGCCTGTAAAGGGTGGGATTTACATGCCTAACTAGGGCTTAACCACCCTCCCCCGAGTTTACCTGTTACTCTCTGGCCTCTGAGCGCGCGTCTGGATGGGCTAAGGTTGCTCTGCTTATTTTTAATGCCTTTTCATCCCCCCTCATATCTGTCAGTCTCAGAAATGAACTCACAAACTCCGCCGAGGCTACTCTACATTGCAAAAATTGGTTTGGCGTAACGGCACGTCAGCAGTTGTGTTTGTTTCCTGCTCCGGAGGGCCTCCAAACTTTCCACTGCGGCAATCAGATCAGCCAAAGTTAGAGCGCATGTGTACGGCAGGATATGACCAACGCCGAATGAGGCTGTGAGGTGCGAGCGCTGCTGCACGACGGCTTCATGGGTAATTGAGATCACATTAATGCATGTGTTCCTCCTGAGGAGAAAGTGCAAGTCTTTTCCTTTTGGACAGGATGTGGCTTTGGGCAGTTGGGGATGGTGGGCGTCGCTCCTGGGCTCCACAGCCCTCAGCTGAATCTCAACCCCTGCAGGCAGATTCTGTAGACCGCTCATGGCAGTTTAGACTAAGCAGAAAAACTGTTTGGCTTTCTTTTTTTTTTGTTTTTTTTGTTTTTTCTTCTTTTCTCATGAAACTCAACATCACTATACACGTAGGGCACGCAGCAGCAGCAAGCTTGTGCTGAGGCAGACTCAACAAAAACATCAAAATATTTCCTCACTTGTTTTTTTTCCTTCTGAACGCTACAGTGAGATCCCACCAGATGATTAAAAACACACAAATAGCTAGCACCAATTCTATTAATGCTGTCGTCGTATCGCACAGGAACCGAGCGCTGATGCAAAGCGTTCCTTTTCGCCTTGCCTGTTTTGTATTTTTCCCCCCTCCAAACAATGATTTTTCAGAACTGGAGCCGCCGCCAATAAAATTAATGGGAGACTTGCTGAGTCCATACAGGAAGTGGGCTTTTTAAATAAACACATTGTTTCCAAACTAATCCACACCCCTATTGTTTACAGACGGGGAACTGGGCAGGGTGCAGACCGGGCCGGTCCCCCCCCCGTCAAGGCTACTCCATTTCTAAACAGAGGAGGAAAAAGATAAAACTGTCAGGCTGGACTTCACTTTGATGTTATTTCAGGCCTGTTACAATCTTTCTCAGTGAATTTTTTCCTCTAAATTAAATCATGTTCACAACATCTTATGACCAGATCAGTTCAGGGACTTACAATAGACTTGTGAATTATTCTGGCTAAGAAAACAGCATCTAAGCCTCAGCTTCTGCAGGAAGCTACTGACTCACTCTGACTGTGTGGCCTCTGAACACTTACACATGCGCCTCTTTCGAGTCTACAAAGTGTTAGTCATCCATATTTGACAATTAAAGCTGTCTGTCTCTTTCCAACGTTCAACATTTGGAATGACCCACTGTGTCCCTAATTATGTATTGCAGTCAGAAAGTGAAAGCTAGTTGACGTAGCTAATGTTGGCACTCATTTGAAATCCACTTCTCATGTAATTTCAACATGGCTGTTGTCAGCAGCGCCTGCAGACTCACTGCTGCATTTGTACCACATTGTAGAAAAGGAGAGGAGCTAACTAGCATTGTTAGCCTATCTAGGTTAGAATGACAGTTAACAAGCAGGCCGGTAACACTGAACTACAGCAACCAGCTCACGGCTAACAGCTAACAACTAACAATGTTAGGCTCCTATTAAAACTTAAGTAATATACAATAATAACTTTTTTTTTCTGTCTGCTCTTCTACAGGCAAAATACCCTCATCGTCAAACAATGCAACAAGTACTCACCTAACGGGGGAACCATCCAGGCTAGCATCTGCTCCGTTAGCTTCTGCGTATGTGTTGCTGAGTTTTACGCAAAGACTAACTTGAATCCACTACAGCATTAGTTATCAGGGGCTGAAACCTTTGTGATTTTAACATAATGCAGCAATAAGTAGTCTTATTTGTTGGCATAAAAACTACAGCTACAAATAAAATCAAGGCTAGGCAACCAGCGTGGTAGCACAGGTACTTCTGTCACATAGATCTACTTGTTCTTGTATTTTTCCGCAACATGTACCAACACACTCTCAATGTCATTTTTCAGTGTGTTCAAACTTGTTCTGCATTGTTCAGTCCACTCTTGCCCATGAGCCAATAAACAATATTAGATCAATGTTATGTTTTAATACACTATCATTATACTTATGTTTCAGGTTTGATTTTGAGTTGTCTATTAAAAGTGTGAGTATTTTTCATTTATTTATGTATGTATGTATTTACTTATCTATTTATATAATTATTTATTTTTAGAAACCCAGAAGTTTTTTTTTTTTGTTGTTGTTTTGTTTTTGTTTTTTTTCTGCTCACCGTTATTACTGACACAAGAGAAATAAAAACCTCTTTCGGGTTATTACATTTTTGACCATTTCCAGACATCCAGACACTAAAGATATATTCGCACATCGATTCTCATCAACAAATAATTTTCATTTCAGATCAACTTAAAAAAAAAAAAGGTTAATCAGAAGACATCCCGAAGATAAGAACACTAGTTTTAAATGATCACATATAGTCCATTAACTTTATAGAACACATAATGTCTTCTATTAGCATGCAGGGGCCCTTATGTAATGAATATACTTTGCATGATCAAATTATCAGCCCTGAATTTGAAATATCTGTGGATATCCAGAACCACTCTGTCAACCACTCTCACTTATCGCCTACTGCATCGATTTTTGTTTCAAATACTACCAGTCACTTATACTTCCATTTACATAATGTCCGATGAGAAAAATTTGTCAGACAGATTGTAATTCATATCTCCACTCTGCGCGCTCGCTCGCCCTAATACTTCAGTTAGCTACCTCACATTTACATTTCAATCAGTGATTATAGCCTCTCCTCCTCTCACCCCGCTGAAAGTAAATACAGGACTCCACTATCTCCGGCTAAAATGCATTTCGTGGGACCGCGGGGATAGGCATGAATATTCTGTCTGGTACATAGTTACCATGTGCTGCTAAGTGTCACATGCTGCAAGTGCATCCTTTAATAGCTCCCTGCTCTGTATACAGCACAGCGTGGCACTAACACTGCCAGGAGCCTCAGACGTGCTAAAAATGTCTCATTTTGGCTTAAAGTGGCCACCAAATGGCATGTGACATGTGCTCCGAGGCAGCTGTTTAGTGCCCAGCGCACTCACCCTATCCCTATCTATACTCATAATTTTGCTTTGCTTTGTTTGTCTTCCTCGCACTCTGTGTTTATCTCGTGGTGCGTTTCTGGATTATTAGTGGGCAGAAAAATGTAACTCCAGCGCACGGGCCTCTTCCTGTTTAGCTGCCACCGTCGTGGAAAAGGTCAAGACAGGGGGAAAGTGTGTCTGTTGTAGGTTTCGCCGTTGGCCGCAACCATGAAACCAACACTTGATGTGTTTGTCCCTTGGTTATTTTTGCATAGATGGCTCCAAGCGTAGAAAAAAGGACCACAATGCTGTGTGTTTTGTAGAGCTCACACCCACACAGCTGGCAGCCGCTGATGACAAATCTTTGGCTGCCTGTAGCCGCAGCGTAGCCTCGCACAGAAAGCAGGTTATATCTCCGCTGCGTTGGAAGCCACCGTAGGAAAGTCTGCTGCGTTTGGAAAAGCTCACTTCCATGTCCTCCACCGCTGGACGCCCGCTGTCTGTTGACTTCTCCATCACTGGTAACCGAATACCCAACTTCACTGGGAAAAGTCTGTCAGCTGATGAGTCATGGTGAAGCTTACAATCATTACTTTTTAATTGCTCCTTGAGTGAAACGTTTCGCCGTGTTGGGCCTGGCACCGGGAGGTGAGCCGGGAACTGTCGGGCTCAGAGGGGAACTGTTTGCATGTTTTCTTGTTTGCTTGTGTTGGAAAGACTGTGCGGCTCATCTATCATGCAGCGAGGAGAAGAAAACGGACAAATCATAATAATCACACTTTGCCACAAACTGCTCTCCCCGGCCTTCTGTTTTCCAAGTCTGGTTACACACATGTTGGCTCGGCCCAATATTCAATAGACATTTATAGGAAATAAATTAAGAGATGAATGCAAACCATATGGCATTCGGGGGTTTATTTGTAAAGCCCCTGCATCAAAGCTTTTTCCAGATCACACCATATTAGCTATGTTTTTCCAGTCCAGCAAAATCAGGAAGGTAACCACAGACTCTCCTGATGGGAAACACATGAGCGGCGCTCCGCTGAGACAAGGAGCCTCATACATTGACGCGGCATCGTCAGGGAGCATCAGTGAAAACAATTATTCCCTGCATGTCTGGATGTCATATGTCACCCTGGGTTGACTTTTTATAGGGAGGGGGAGCGCCGGTGGAGCTGCGTCACCGCTCGGTGAAGCCTTTTTAGCCTCGGAGTGAACCCCCCCGCTACATTCACACTTCTTTGCATGTGGATGCCTGTGCGGGGTGTGTGCACGCAGGCCGACCGGGAAGGGAGCCAAGAGGAAACGGCAGTGCCCAGGGTCTACGCTTCCACCCCTGTGCACAACACCCCCTCCTTTTCCCCCTCTTTCCCTCCCGAGCTTTTTCATATAGGCCGGACAAGTTTACGGTTTCGTGCATTTGAGTGTGACAGCAGCAGCCCTCCTGCGTGTGACGGGCTCAACGGCGGTCTGCCGACACACGGGGTGGTTTCTCCGTCTTCGCTGTTGATCTTGGGCTCGCGCTGCGCACACGCAGAGGGCCTGCCAATGTCAGACGTAGGTCTACAACCAGGAAGGTAATTTCTTCTCCCTGTCTCCTTTTTTTTGTGCAGTGTAGACCCACATTTTCTGCTTGGGTTGTGGCTGCTTCTTTAGAGCCCCAAAGTCTACAATCTGCATGTTGATGTGGGCTCTAGAAGTGTTCTTGTGCCATGCCACATTGGAGACGACATGGTGTGGGTGTCACCTCTCGTATTCTTTTTTATTTCTTTAATTCCCCCTCACAGATGCACATAAACACACACAGATAAATGCACTATAGGCTCAGAGTGATCCGAGCCCGCTGTGCGCCATAGGGCAGTTTACCTCAGGACCGACAGAAAAGCACTTCCAGGAAAAGAAAAGCTAGGGATTCCTGCTGAGGGAAAATGCATCAAAGCGCCTGACTTAAGGCTATAATTAGCTGCTGTGGTGTTTGAAATGTGGAAGAATGACGCCTTTGGAGGAATCCAATTGTTTATTTATTTACGTTTGTTTTAATTTCCCCCCCAAATGAGCAAGAATGGAGCTTTTTCACAAGGACTGAAATGTGATCTGGTGCCCTTAATTTGGTCATTTGAGTTTCAGGAGACACGCGAGAGGTGCCATGTTACAATAAGTGACATTGTTTTAGGCTTGGAGGAAAGGAACGGCTGCTTTCCCCTCCTCAGCTCTGTCTTTCAGGTTACGTGCGCCCTCTTGGCAGAGCTGAGCAGAGCAGCGGCTGTGGATAAATACAGTCAGTCCATTCTCTAATGATGTATGAAATCCTAAACTAATACAAATGTACGACCTGCCCTCCCCCTGTCTCCTGTCTCGTGATCCAGCCAAACCAGTGCCCCTGCCGCTGGCGTACAGCACGCCACTGATGAAAACCACTGGCCTCAAAAGAACTTCGGTATTGTCTTCCCCGAGAGACGAGAAAAACTCTCCAATTCTCCCTGCCACCGACACATCTGCTCCGACCAGCTTTTCTTGAGTAAAACCATTTATAGATATTTAAGATTCACAGATGTTTTCACGCACTGTGTGTGGGGAGTTTTATACAAGGCGTATTTGACAACCCGCTCGAAGAAAAAAAACAAAAACATCCCGGTTGTGAAATAACCTTCAGTGCCACGGATTCCATAAAAAGGAAAACATTACGAACAGCGTGATCATTTTTTATGTATGAATGATATTTGCACAAGTCAAACTGTTTCACTGCTCCGGTTTAATGTGGAACTGGGCTTTAACCAAACATTGCTGTCGGAGCGCGTGGGGACCGCCGATCAGGCTCACATGGAAGCGCTTCAACTCGGAGCAATCACGGCTCAGTTTACTCTGGCTACTCTATACACCTTTGCAGCACCTCATCAACACAATGAGAAACAGAGACAGTCATTTGTGTTTGTTGGCAGCTGAGAGGCCGTCTCTCAATCAGGAAGATCGACTGTCAGCGATGATCGGGGGGAAAAAATCACGGTCCCTGTTGAATTTGTATCCGTAGCTTTATCAAATCTTCACACTGGCATGTTTCTCAGCAACGGATCAAATAACCTACAGCTGTAATATTTCCGAGCACATGAAGACGGTTTGGACTCGATGAAAGGCTGAAGTAAAACCACCTCACCACATCTGAGAGCCTAAAGATAACCATGACTCGTGGAGACTTGATTTAAAACAGGGATGCACACACTGTCCAACAGGAAGACGTGTTTATAAATTGCCTGTTCAGTGATTCTGAGTGACTGGATCCATAAGGAGAATAAATGTGTGTCTTTTTTTGTTTTATCTACAAAGGCAGAAAGCTGTAGCAACTGGTTGCCTGGAGAGGCCTGCCAAGCCAAATGATATTTTTGGGCTGCAACCAGCTTTCCCTAAATATGGACAACAGATTGTTGGTTTAAAAAACAACACATTTATATTGTGCCACGGTGGAGGGGAAGATATGTGAAGAATGGTGATGATTTATTAACAGTGAAAATCCACTAGACATACCAAGCGTAATTTAGCTGTCGTGTGTCTTATCATGGTTTCGCAATAATCACAATGTGCAGCCTGAGAGCTCAGGTTAACAAGAAGACAAGCTGGCAATTTAGCGCTCAGTTATTTAGCGTTTGTAACACCTAAACAATAGCTTCACGTCAGCTGCACGATAAATTCATGAATACTGATCCAGTCCTTATGTCAGCTTTCATTAGCTGCTCATGTGATCCTGTGATCCGTCCTGATAAAGCGATGGGACGGCGTACCAAAGCATGAAAGTCGAACGACAGATGCCACCGTAAATTGGAAAAGCACGCGACAAAGTGTTCACTTCAGCATTAATTCTGTTTGCGCCAACAATGTATTGATTGACACGAGGCGCCGCTGCAACTGATAATCCAGCAGTTTTTCAAAAGATGATTTTGTCCACATTTGGAATGATCGATTGAATGCGGTGAAACATTGAATATTAAATCTTTAGGAAATGTCCAAATTCAAACTTTGATTCCATAAGCACAGCAGACTCTTACTCTAACTCTTACTGTATGTCTCGCTCATTGGTAAATTACCTCCATCTGCTGTTCCTCTTGTTCAAGCAAAATGGGGAAAACTATTTTAACCTAACTGCACCTGTCATGCTGAGCAGGTAAAAATACTAACTCCGAGAGGTACCATGTGGAAGCATTTAAGGATTCAACAGACCTGATAATTGGACCAAATTGTCTTTTTTGTGTTTCATTATTCATCGTGTTCATGAATTTGAATGTAGCTAGGAAGCTAGGATGCAAAGTCAGAAGATGACCTCCTCATTCTGCAGCCAACCATTCAGCTGCTCATCTGTGGAGTCAGGTGCTGAGCCAGAATCTCTGGAGGAATAAACACCCAGAGTCACCGACAAAAAACTGGATTTATCTTCAGTCCCATTTAATAACCTGACTGCAGCAGCGATCCACAGAGTAGGCCTCAGTTGTCAGGTGTTTATATACTGTAATGTTGACTGCCAATGTGCTTTGCTTCATAAAAGTAACTTCATAGAGAAGAGACTTCTCACACACTGACTCTCTTCCAGAAGTTATAGCGACCAGAGCGAAATAAAAAGCAGCATTACTTTGAGTAAACTTGGATTTCTCTGGCTTTGAACATCGTTGAGCAAACTTTTGGGATAACGATGTAATGAAGGTTGAATCGTATTATTACGTTTTATTGCAGAAACTTTACAAATGTATTACATTTACATTTAACCTCCAATAACTGATTTTTGGGGTTAGTGGAGACAGGTTGTGACCACAACACCGACATTAAGCAATAAGCAGCTAAAGAGTGAGCAGAGTGACCAATGACAGAGCTGATAATTATGTTTAACTTGTGATCATCGGGTTTGCTGTATCTGAAAAACAAAATACAAGAATGGTGGAAATGAACCAATCAGTAAAGTTGAAGCGATGCAGCCGAGCAACAAGCCGAGATTCACTCTAAAACTAAAAACTAATGGAGCTACAGATTCAAGTGATGATTCTCTGTAGGTTCATAACTATGGGTGAAAAAACAGAATATTGCTGCTTTAAGGTAAGGCTCGATGAATAGTAACTGCAATGCACGTATGTAACAACGTCGTTTCCACAACATAGAATATTTTTGTGCGGTGAAATAAAGCATCTGATTAATTCCAACAAATGACATGTTCTTCTTCTTGAGGACTGTCCTACAGGAGTTTTTCCACCAGAAATGATTGTCCATATTATCTCTTTGGTCGCTTAAGTTTCACTTGATATTGTCTGTCTTTAGTGTTTTTCTTTCATTCGGCTCCACTTAAACATCAATTTAAGAAAACAAGCACAGGCGGTTGATCCTCATCCTTACTTAACGACCTCTCACATTAATCGCCAATTCATCAGATCACTTGTCTTTGTGTTCGCCCGCTTCAGTAACTCTTAAAACAGATGAGATTCACCTCCAAATAATGTCTTCATCGCACAAGTGCCGAGCGCAGAAACCCTCACAACTCGCCGTTTCTTTATTCAATGTCAACAGCTGACAGTCTTTCAAAGTCAAGTGCAGTGTCAGCTTCAATAATTAAAGCTGTTTTGTATTTCAAATAGAATATTTCATTGACAAAAAAAGCCATGTGTGGAGCAACACCATTGGATGGACAGCTTTGCATCAATTGCAGAAAAGAATAACCCCGAGCCCACCCCATGAAAGTGATTACATTTTATGATTAAAAGGAAAAATAATTGAATAGCCCTGAAAAACTCCAGTTAATATTGACATTTTTACCACAGTGGAGCTCGGTTGCAAACAACACAGACGATTCTGTTATTGTTGTATTCTTTAGATCAAAGGGGGCTTTAATAAGGCCATTATAAATACATCTGAAAATTCACTCTGATATTCAGCAAACAAATCAATACAGGATGTGCACCGTTCATTGGTCTTTTATTGCGGCACCGTAGGCCGTCGCTGAGGTATCGCAGCATAACGAACAAAAAACGCGCAGGGCTTCGGCACCCCTGCTGTGTTCAAAGTCGGCCATATTCAGTATACTTTATAATTGAAATGAAGGTAAACTCTCCATCCCTTTGAGCTGCAGCGTACATTCTTCTGCCGGTTGTGTACAAGAAACATGCATTACCAGGTGGTGCTGCGGGTCCGCAGAAGAATAAAAGGGAGGCTCTGGTCACCACGACAGTCGAGTGAGAGGCTCGAGTGTCTTCACTCGCTGATGGACACCTCAGACTTGAGGACCAGCGTGACACATTATCAGATCTAATGGTTTCTCCTGTACTGTTGGCACATTTCTGTAGGATGGGCGATAAGCCATATGTCCCCTTATTATTTATTAAACAGCTATGGCAAAGTGTATCCCTTAATCTATATCCCTGTTAGTCTTCTGGTTTGGCGCACACTGATGGTTGAGTAGGCCTCAGTACTCCTGTCCTTCAACACCAGCCTACTTTATTCCTTTGCAATATTGATGACCTGCGGGCCCCTTGGTGAAGGAGCACGGCCTAAAAGCCCCCAACTGGACCCCGGAGTGGGGAGGGTGACTCCAGTGGACCTCATGGGCCACTGAGGGCCGCAGCGTGCAGCGAGACCAGAGTCAAAAGATCACGAAACAGAGAAGAATATCATTATAACACCAACAATGTAATTTGAAAACATCTGAGAAAAGCAATGTAGCCAGGGACTGGTAACATTGGAAGGTAGCTCACTATTTAATATCTCTGCATTAGACTTCTATGGACAGTGATATGTGATATGATTCTACCAAGGAGCTAGGTTATATTTTAACACAATAGCATGATGTCAATACTTTTAGACTAGTCTATCAAAATGTACTACTTGCAACAAAATAAATAAGTATGGGATTCAATATTTCTCTGCAAGAATTTCCATATAAAACAGCAATAAATTAGTGAGAGAGTTTTGAGCATGAAAGACTTCCAGAAGAATATCCTTTAAAGAACTTGCCTATTTTCTTAAAACTGGTGGAAAATATAATCGAACAGCTGAATAAATACAACAAAAACGATCCAAACAGTTGCACAACACATAGGGACTCTCTTTTTGGTGACTGCTGACCTCAGAAGTTTAAATATAAATTCATAGCTACAGCACCAGATCTCTCAAGTGAACTGAAACACAGACCTGCATCAAACAGAAAGCCTTCATTTAAAATATCCATTGCAAAAGAGCTGTCATGTCTCGTATCTGAGTCAATGATGAGTCATTTAGGAAAAGCAGGTTGATGAATCTGAGTAAATTTTCCCCGAATCTAACACCTGGTCACAACACGTTTGGGCAAGTGCACCGAGTGGTTCTTGGAAATATGTGAAATAATGAAAATAGGAAGCCTAAATAAGGCAGGCTGTGGGGCTCTGTGAAACATTATGTATCATAGATAGTGATCATTTAAAGGTTACGAAGGTGATTCTAGAGAAAGATAGTTGATTTTTGTGTTTCATTCCCAGCTCGTCATATATCGAAACCAAAAGAACCTAAAACCAAAAAATAACTAAAGCAAAAATGTTACTTTATATGCAAGTATAGTCAGGAAAATGCAGATAAACCTCCCCTGTTGCTGTTATACTATATATAAAAAAACAGCTTATGGTGTCATAATTACCCAAAGCCCAAAGTGACACCTTCGAAGTGCTCGTTTTATCCAACCAATCGTAATAACCTCAAAATAAAATGAAATAATTCAAATAACTTAAAAGAGAATCTGTGAGGCTGGAACTATTAAATGTTTTTACATGAACACTGATCAAAATAGTCGCTGAATTCTGTCTGTCAACTGATCCATTTATCAGAGAAATGTTTCTGTAGATTGTTGTTTCATCATTTCATTAGCTTTTTACTATGTTTTGTATTTAAACATGTTAATTGATTTAAAAGCTAAAGCTCTCATAGAAATGTAGTCAAGTACAAAGCACAGTATTTGCCCATGTGATGCATTGGAGTAGAAGAAGAAAGGGTCATGAACGGAAATTATTCAAGTAAAGTGTAAGTACCTCAAATTAGTAGTTTTAAATACAGTACTTGAGTAAATGGCATTTCCACCATTGGCATCAGCTGAGAGATTTATGAGGTAACTGCAGAATTCTTGCAGAAAAGCTCAACAACAAAGCAGCTGTGTTTGTAAGATATCATCAGAAACAGCACATCAGGATCCTGTTTACAAGCTACATGAGGAGGTAATTTAGTAGGTGTCAGTGTTCCTCAGATGGCTTCAGATAAATGCTACATCAGAGTTCCCTCACTTCGACCCCAACAACATGTCACACAAACAGATGAAGTATTCCACATATGAGGTCATTGCACCCTACACCCAGAGACAGGGATGGGAGAAGCGAACAGCTCCCTCTCTCACCTACAGCACATGACCACTACACTCCTCACCTCACTATTGTGCACTGCAGTATATAATAAACCTTGTTTGAAGTACATTAACCTGGCTCACAACAATGGTAATGTGCACCCTGAGGGGGATACCGGCATTATTGACTTCCTGTTCCTGGAATGTTTTTCTCCTGACTGTTAACTGAACTCGTTTTAAGTTTGCAGGCATGTGTGGAAAGTGAATATATTACAGACATATCCTTCTCTTTAACTGTTTGTCTGAGGAATAGCTGCTGATTGCCGGGAGGGCTGGTTTACATCTGGGCCTTAGATGAGAGGGTAGATAGCTGCATTCCTCCGACCTGACAACACATTGTCCTGGAGTTTCTTGAACGACTTGTGGCCATAACATGATATTATATCTAATTTCACACAACTGATGGAAGAAAAAAAGTGTTCCAAATGTATATTTTCAGTAACACATTTAACTTTGGTTGAATGTCTTATAAATATCCTCACTTACTATATTTGAGATTTAAATTGATTCAATAGGCTAGATTTCATTGATTGAAAACAAAAATCCATCATTTATATTGATTCTAGTGGATGCCAGATATTATGCGGATCAACCGAGCATTCATGTTGCTTTTATAGTGAGAGCCCTTTCACACAGTTACACAACAGCACAGCTTAAGTTATATGAAATCAATGACACTGCATTGATAGAAACATAAGAACTGAATAGTGACCAGCAACATCCAGCTTTCTCCTCTTTACAATCGATGTGAATTGTCCAACAGGGACCAGAGTTATGAGCTGAAGCTCCTTCTGGATGCTATTCCAAGTGCTCCAAGAGCTCATTTCAAAATAAAAGCAGACCAGGAAAAACCAGACGGCCGCATTTGTGGTCGAATACCTAGTCTCACAGAAGAGCAGATCAGCATCAGATCATGGACAGTTGTGCACAACATTCTGGTCACTTAGGTTCATTAGAAGTATCAACATGTCAACATGAGTAGCTGTAAAGTGTGAGGATTACTGTAATCTGACAAATGTCATGGGTGCTGATGGGGTTTTTCTTTTCTTTCTTTCGTTTTCCTTTCTTTTACAAGATTCATAACAATGATTCAGAAACTAATTTCCTGCTGATGAGACTCAACTGGAAGTTCAACAGTCATTCTCAAAAGTGAAAAAAAACAAAAACAAACAAACACAAGAAATATGTCTTATTAGACACATTTAGTGAAAGACATCTGTGCAGGTATGCACAGTGCACAAAACCAAACAAATAGATAAGCAATAGTATGACATTAAGTAGCATATACAATACATGCCAAAAAAAAAATCAACTATTAACTATTACAACTTATTTCATACTTTTATTCACATTAATGATTTTGTTTTAGGTCATACGTTTTTTTATTTCAAAAATTCCGTATTTCCAAAATTTCTCTTTCACAGCATTTTTTCATCACTTCATTTCATTTTCTGTGTTAGTTGAGACAAACAGGGCAGGGCCACTTATGTGACTGTTTATTGTTATTTATGGTGAGTTTCAGCTCATTGTTTAACTGTCCAAGCCCACGACTTTGCTGTCTTGGTTCGCTCTCAATGCAGTGTTGTTTTCAACCACAGCATGCAGTTATTTTCAGATTAAGCTAAAAGCCTGCTGTCCGAGACCTGCCCAACAACAAGCAGCAGACAGGCAAAGTTTGCAACTTGCTGGTGAACATAGCATAGCATGTAGCAGCCGAAGGGCAAACCTCTTCCCTCAGGGGTTTGTAGAGACCAAAAGAGAGCAAAAAGAGAGTAAATATTTGACTAAATGACAGTATCTCTCCGTAACAGCTGAAAGTGTAAATAAGCTATTGTTTGTTAACCAACTGTAGCAATTATATTTAAATAGCGTGTTGACAGATGCTTTCTGCTGCCCCCAAGAGGCCAAAATCAAGTGTGAGGTGACGCTTAGGTTGACAGCTACCTTCTTACTAAGTAGTAATTATAACCTTTTTTTCCAAAACTTGTTACATTATTTATTCATCACTATTTTTTGATTATTAATAATCACATTTGCAAGCACCTTCACCTTCTGGTTACTCTGCTATTTATTTGACATTAGCAAAAAGCATGTTAAGATTAACTTTAAACTATTGTACACAAGTTGAACTTTTGAACTTTTCCCTCTAAGTGTCGATTGCTTCACATGGGTTAGGTTTGTTTTGGCTTCAACACTACAGACACCGTATCTACTGCCACTCTCAATGTCCACACCTATTCACTGCTACTGTGCAGACAGTCTGTATCCTCCATAATGTCATCAACGTTACATCACAGTGGAACTGACTGTTATTGTCATCAACTTTCTGTCATCACTGTTTTTCTCTTTGACTTCTGGATGTTGGTGAAATAAAAGACAAAACCAGTTTCATTTTCCAGATGTGTGCAAATTGTTCCCATATATTCCGCCTGATGTAATAATTCATGGCAACTTAATCAAATATTTCCTTAAATTGAGATTCCAAACCTGCATTGTATTAGTCAGTTTTATTTCCTTTGATGAATGTCTCAAACTGTTTTCAGTTACCGAAAGGAGAAAGCATTTAAATGTCTTCTTTTTCACCGCAAGTAACTTAATCAAGAAAGATAATGTTGTTATGTTTTTGACAGCAGTAAGTATTCATGTACCTTACAGCAGAACAGGGTGAATTTGTGTGAAACTGCACCGCGCTACTTTGGAAAAGTAAACTTTTACATTAATTCACGCTCTCAGAGCAAACAGATGAGGAGACAAGCTTCTGGGCAGGTTACATCCACAGAGCTGTTTATCAAAATAAGCAGCCAGTCCAGAGTGGTCAGCCTATTGATTTTCCTGCCAAATATAATCTGTTTCACCATCATAAATCTGTGTCTGACATCTGCACAAAGCCCTGTTTTAGCCAAACACTGCCAAGTAAGGCTGTTTATTCACCGATGGCCTGATAGTCTCCATGACAACGCTCACTACAATTAGACAACTGTAATCCCGCCTTCAAACATGCACGCAGTTAATTATTTCAGCACAAAGTGAGAGGCGATACGCGTAGACGGGAGATAGAGAGGCAACTGTGGAATCTTGTTCTGCTGCTGTCAGTCCGCCTCATGCAGCGATATGTGTGTGTGTGTGTGTGTGTGTGTGTGTGTGTGTGTGTGTGTGTGTGTGTGTGTGCATGAGTGTGCAGCACAGCCAGCATTTAATGAGGACAACCAAAACTAAATAACAAGAAATGAAGATTGAGGAATAAAAACAAAAGCGCACCCAGAAGTCTCTGTTTAATATACGCAATATTAGTGGGTTGATACACAAAAAAAATATTTCTCTAAACCTCAAGTGATAAAGTGTGTGGCCAGGTTTCATTGGGACATTTGTCCCTCTTTTGTCCCCACCTCAATAAAAATGAGGGTGTTCAGCTGTAGCATGTCTTTCCAGAAGCTGTTTCTACAGCAGCGAGCAGTTGCAATGAAAACCTGTTAAATCAAGGTTGGTGGATTATTTAGATGAACGTGGGCAGCGTTTTCTTTAAAGACATGTTACTGCTGTGAGCACCACAAACACAGGTCTGGTCACCTCTTTTGTACTGGGTTGCAGGCCAACCAGCCGTTTATGAGTGAGGCCCAAAACACTGGATCCTACACATCCCATAATGCAGTTGTTTTGGTTGTGTTGATGAAGGTATGAAGGTATCGTAGGCAAATTGACGTGTTTCATTTTCTTGAAGATGTTTCACCCCTCATTCCAGAGGCTCCTTCAGTTCTAACTAACTGGAGGGTTTTAAACCCTGTGTGGGAGTGTCCTTACAGAGTCATTAAGAACACGTGTGAATGTATTTTGGTTCTTTGTCTTTGATACTTTTGCTTCTAGTAAGACCCTCCACACCTGTTAAATGTCAGTGGTGATTACTAGCTTGGGACAGTGACTGTCGTCAAGTACTGTTATTATTTTATTTTTTTTTTACGTTACAGTATTGAGTATATGAGTATTTCCATTTACTGCTACTTTAGACTCAGAGTGACATCTTTAGGCCTATTTTTTCTCCGCTATATGTTTGGCTAAAAACTTCACTACAAGTTACTTTGCTGATCTAGATTAATATAGAACTAAATATGATGAACAAAAATCATTATGCACTATCATAGGTAAAGAAGACAGATTATAATCCAGTAATATGATACAATTCATTATACTGAAAGGGGCCATTCTGCATATTGTGTGCTTTTGGTACATAACCCTGGTGCCACAAATATCAGGACAATGTGAAATACGTAAACAAAAATGGAATGCAATGATGTGCAAGTCTTTCTCAGCTGACATTCAGGTGAATACAGTACAAAGACAAGATATCCAATGTTCAAACTGCTAATATTCATTGTTTTTTATGAATAAATACTAATAATAAATTGGAAGTCTGCAACATGCAAAGGGAGAACCACAGTGTTCGAACGCTTTTGAAGATTATTTTGATGCTAACACATGTTAGCGTTAATGTTTCTACACCGAGATATTGCTACTTTTACTTAAATCAAAGATCTGAGTACTTCTTCCCCCTCTGAACACCTCACTTCCAGTTTGTGATGAAGTTGTAATACATTTGTTGTGTCCCAGCTGATAACATCATCGAGGTATAATTTTGCATGCTTTTAACAGCTCGTCCAGAGCAACAGCAGACATTATACAACTGTATACTGTATCTTTATAGTCCCCAAGACTTGCACTCCTACAATGCTCCTCAAGGAACAAAATGTAAGGATTCACAAACTCCACCTCTTTATTTTCTGTGTCTCCTTTTCTGTGTCTCCACTGATATTGAACTGATATATCCACTGAGATTTAAAAAGAAAAATCCATACAGAATAATGTCTTTAAACTGGATTGAATTCATCTCAGCACTGAAAAGACCTGAAAAGACCTAAGGTTTTTTACATTCAATCGTTAAAGCACGAATTCTCCAATAATGAAAATCATGCAGCTTGGTGCAAGTAAAAACTATGAATTTGAGAGCTGGAGAGTTCATCGCCATCAATGTGGTCTCCTCTGTCAGTTAGGTAGTGTTGTCTCAGTTGTTAACCCTCCATGTGTTCATGTTATTCCTCAGAATACAGCACCACATGCTTTCTTTCCACCCCAACATGCTTTCTTCAAATGTTGACTCAGACAGCGCCCTTATTCCCAGGAAGCCTTCAACAAGCACCATTTGCTCCCGCTCCTACCATGTTAACAGAAAAAACTCATTTGCCATGTATTGTTAAAATTTTTATTAATAGCAATTTATGTCACTCAGACAGGGCCTCTGCAGAAAAAAAAGAAAACATTTGGGCCTTGTACAAATCTATCACTCAAGTTGTCAAAAAAATTTGTTCTCATGCAATATAAATAGGCCCTGAGTCTGTGGGTAGAGAGATGGGATCTGTTTCTGCGAGGGCGACGGGCTGGCTGTTTAGAGACTCCCAGTAAAACAGGTCATGCTGTTCACATCACGAAGCCTCAATCACAAACAAATGTTTTATTTAAGGAGCCAAAGCGTTGTTTACTCCAGTCTGCTTACTCTCCTTCCCTTCTCTTCCTCTCCCGCCCGGGTGCGCTCTGTGTGTTCAGCACATTTGAATGCTGGAAGCATACTAAGAGGAAACAAAAACACTCCTGACAGGAAGCGCTACCCTGTCATGTAAAGGAACAAATAGGTAGGCATGTCGCTAAGTGAACAAATTGCGCCGACACAGTTTAATAAATGAAGCATTCAGGGAGCACAAATGTGTTAACCGTTGCAGAACTCGCGGCTGCTGTAAATAACCGCCGCAGCGCTTGTTTGCTGAGTGGACGGGAGGGTAAATCTGAGTAAAGTACACAACAAGTGTTGCTGTATTTGTCACTGACAGATACGGGATGTTAATGTGCTGCTGCAGTGTCACAATCTGTCAGGTTATTATGAGTCTACTGAAGGATGTGTGCCGGGTCACAGTCCTCTCTGTTGTCTTATCGACTGCGTCCGTGACCAACAGCCGATTCCATTGACAAATCAGCTCAGGAGTCGTCTCCTACCTGCATCAATCTATAGCTATGTTTCCATAATTCATCAAGGTTGTGCTCTCCTTAAAGGATAGTTCTATGTGTTCTTCAACAAAATTACACTGTATACCACTCTTTTGAAAGAGCAGATATGTTTTGAAAGAAATGTAATGTTTCCTGGATGATATTTAAAGAAGAATTTTCAAAGTTGCAAAATTTCCATTCGTTTTACTTTTCATTTAACAGTGTTTTTCAATCCTGTTCTTGGGGCCCTCTGTCCTGCAAGTTTCTGATGTTTCCCTGCCCAACATACAAATCAATGGGCTGTTACTAAGCTACAGCAGAGCTTAATGACAGAGCTGATCATTTCGATCAGGTGTGATGGAGCAGGGAAACATCTAAAATATGCAGGACAGAGGGGCTCAAGACACAGGATTGAAACATTATGTGTTAAACTCAAATATATAATACTACCCCTCACATATCTGTCCTTTGAAAATGAAGCTACAATTACAAACCACTTACCTGAACTTGAACTGGATTCTTGTCTTCACCTGAGGAAGTCACTCCATCTGGCCCAACAAATAGTACAATACATAACTTGCAAAAAAAAATACAGTTTGCCGTTTTCACCTCAGTTTTTATGGATGAAACAAATAAACTAATAATAAAAAAATAAATAAAATAAACTAAAAATTACCTTTGGACAGAGTCATGCTAGCTGTTTGCCCCTGCTGTCTTGCAGTACCCACCCAACCGTTCTTCTCACTGGGTTGCATCTATCGCTTTTGTATGATGAAAGCCTCGACAGATTTGTGGTCCAATAATTTTTTCAATGGGAGAGAATTAGATTAGCGGCTGATAGTTCAACTGCTAGGCATCCTCTCCCTCTAGGTAAAAAACAACCTGACAGAGATTTTTACGCCCCCTGATAGTTCACAGTCCACAACAAGTGGAAGGGAGATCTGCTGGACGGCCACATGCCTGTTCCTGAATTCCCTCCTGGAAGCTGGACAACGAGAGTGAGGGAAGTTAGTGGGCCTAGATATATCTGCTGTTTGACAACTCCGCAAATTAGACGAGAATCTGTTAGCTAGTGTGCTACATCCAAACTGTATGTTGCTTTGTGTTTGTGAGCTGTACTTCCCCTGGTACCCCAACATCCTCACCTGTCACAGCGCACGCTGCAAATTTGGCAGAAGCACTGCTGCAGAGGATGAGTTACTCCAATGGGAGCAGCAGAAAACTGTGAAGGAGGCTGAAGAGGTCAGTGTGTTTACCAGGGAAACTACAGCTCATAAACCACCACAGGTAACAGTTTGAGTCAAGCGTAGCTAAAGTAACCAATCGGAGACGGAGGAGGAAGAACTGCGACAGATGCAGTGGGATCCATCTGTTCTTCCGTTGTGTTTCCTTAAATGTCAGACTTCAGTTGTGTTATGGTTATCTTTAAGCAACTCAACACACTGGGATTGGTTTACATTTTCAATATATAACCACAACCATGATCTTTTTTATTATCCTCACCAAAATGCTTAGGTTATGCTAAACCTAACCACACACAGGATGCAGGATGCCATGAATGAATGGTGAGTACACTACAGTGTTATCATAACATATAAAAGTGATGGCCAGATGCATGAAAATAAAACCTAAGTTTAACAAACATGTATCATCCTTAAACCATTAACAGAGAGCCCACAGCAGACCGACCTGCACTGTGCAGTGCGTTCATGACCAGCGAGTCTCCACTTTGATTATATTCCTCTTTAAAACGTCTCTCTCATCTTCAACAAATGACATGCTACTCAGAAGCACATTAAAGGCGGGCATTTCATTAGAGCGGCTGTTGTTGTTTTTCACATTGGAAGCCTCCTGTTTTGCATATGATGTGATGATTGTGCGTGTGAGTGGGGAGGGAATGAGTGGTGCTTAATGTGGTGGACAGTGATCAGCCCCCCCCCATCCCCCCACCACCACCACCACCCCGACACCCCCACCACCCCCTCTCAGGACTGCAGGCCATCTCATTTACATTCCCTCCCGTTTGTGGACAGAGTGCTGCAAATCCAGCGCGGCTCCCAGCTTCCTGCCTGCAGCACCCACCCAAAATGTGCGTGCCACTGCCAAGTCAGCCAAGGAGGATTTTGCACAGGTTAAAGCCCCTAAATGAAAACGGTTATTCTCATGACTAATTCATGAGTCGCTGAATTACAACTGAGAAACAAGAGAAATTTAAGTATGACATGCAAAATGAGGCATAGAGGCTCGCATTCTGCAAAAATGAGATGACTGAGCGAAGTGAGGGAGCCGTGTAGGAGCTGACAACGCTGACCGACCTGGTCAAGTACAACTACATTCTCCATCCTTGGGCTTTTGATGTGTTTGGTTCCCCTCTGATCTGGACCCGCCCCCCCCCCCTTAACAGAGAAAATATGTGTTTTTAGCTGCAGGCCAGGAAGACAGAGTGAAAGAGAGAGAAGGGGAGGGGGGATTGTGAAAACCCAGGCAGGGGTGCCGTTCTGCTGGCCAGAGTCCGGCTCTTCACATGTCCTCCTCCAGCACTCACAACAGCACCACACAGAGAGACAAAAGGTGAAGGGTAGCCAGGTCATAACACACACACTCACACACACACATGCACAACACTTTTCTCCCCACCTTTCTCCCCCCCATCTCCCTCTTCATCCGCCACTCTCTTCACTCCGACCCCCTGCATCCTACCCTCCGCCGCCGCCAACTAACCTGCCTTCGTTCTCAAACAAGCCATGTGAAGGTTAACTGGCCTCTTATCCCGCCTAAAACAACAACAAAAGGATCGCGGAGTGATGGTGGCGCTTTTGAATAGTTCAAAAGATGTCAGCGTGCATAAACCCGGCGTCTATCTTGATCACAAAGGAGGGTGACATGAGGGAAAACAGCACTTCAAATGACGCAACAAGACAGTGGCGACAATTTGCGGCAAGGTTTTTTTTTTCTGCAAACTGTGATCACATGCGAGAAAAACAAAGACCCCCTGACATTTGAAATGGATGAAACGTGGATGGTTTGCTCGAGCTAAGATCAATGCTGTGGGCGAAGAAGAAAAAAAAAAAAAAAAGAAAAGAAAAAAAAAGGGTTCCAGCACAGAAAAGACTTCTGCTTTTCTCCTCTCTCTCTCTCTCGCTTTATGTTTACCTGTTAAGTAAACATGTCATGACCAAATTTTTGGGCTCACACTTCTTATTCTGACAGCAATTGCTCTGGAGGCTGGGAGGAGATCCCCCCTCAGGGCATAAAACATCATTAACATTATTATTGTTTGAGTTCTTTTTTTCCCCCCTTTCCCCCGTTAATTCAAAGGAGTTGTATTTACATGATGGATCTACAGTATTGACTGAATAATTTCTATAGAGTGTGAATATGCAAATAGCTGCTCAAAACGTTAGAAAATACATACCCTACATGCAATTATGTAAATTGTCTTTGGTTATTCATTCAGTTATTCACCCTTGTATTCGCTCATGCATTCATTTGCCATATTAGGGGCTGGCGGTGATGCCCCGAGAGCGGCAGGCTCTCTCCGCAGGCTCTGTGGACAGACAATGGGCAGAGAGAGAAAATCCTCCTCTCCAGAGCTGTGCTGCAAGTTGACCCGCTCACAGCACACAACACCATATGGAGAGAGATTGCTTTGAAGGGGCCAGCGTGGCCCTGCACACCAGTACACAAGGAGGAGCAGGGTCTGACTGCTCACTCACACACACACACACACACACACACACACACACACACACACACACACCTTTGACCTAGCACACACACACACACACACACACACACACACACAGACACACACACAAACACACACTGTACATGAGCACTTGCTTGTTTCCTGCTGTAAGTCACACGCGGTGTGCTGCCGTGCTCTCCGACAAATACAGTTTTAAGTTTCAGATCAGTTCAGGAAACGTGAATGAAATGACACTTTAAATCAGAAGCGTCATCAGATCCCCGCTGCTTGATATTAAGAAAAATGTGGTTTTGACAAGCAATATTAGACAATAAAGATCAGAGTGTTCATGAGGAACACTGATGTGGTAAATGGCGGAGAAACTTCTTCAAAGTAGATCAAAAACAAAGTTTAATAGCGGCGCACCCTCGGGCGAGTTTCCTCTGCACTTCAGTATTGGTGAACAATACTTTCTGTGCATGACTAAATGTTGCCCTTCGTGTTTTCCTGCCATGCAAGTGCACAGTAAGCTCATAAATATGCTCCCCGGCTCTTTTTTTTTTTCTTTCAGAGCGCACGGGTGGGTCACCGCGAGGATTGATTTCCACGAGGACTGACGTGAAAAATGCACACATAATGTCCAGAACACATGGCTCTGATCAGACTTCTGACCTCCACATAACCTGCAATCACTAATTTTAAGCTTGCCTCCATATGGAGAGCGAGTGCGGTATTAAAGGTGACATGCAAAAAGAAAAAAAAGGGGGGGGGGAGAGAAAGAAAGCTTAGAAAAATAAAGCACTGGACTGTATTGTGTCATAACTGACCAGTCACGGTGAGGTATTTTCATTCCTGAATAGCTTCACTGTATAATGTAATGGATGCTCAGGCGCTGACATTACAGGTGTGTGTGTGTGTGTTCTCGTGTGTGTGTTCAGATGGGTGTTTTATTATTTCTCCCACCTCCATCCCTCTCCCCTGCATACACTCCCATTCATTAGGACTCGTGCATTAAGACCAAGCTGGTATTGATTTGAAAAAAGCAAGAAAAGCAAGAGCTGACATGTGCGTTTACTGGCTAATATTCAACTTCTCCCCCCCCCAGAAACCATGAAAGAAAAACAACCAAACCACAAAGCGACGTTCTAATGCAGCATTACACAATATACGCTGAGGCGATTGTCTGATATAAAGCGTTGCTGGAGGGTGAGAGCGCGTCCCGTTGCGACACCCAGGGTGACTTAGAGATATGTTTAGCGGAGGAACAAAGAGCAGGAAGGAAATGCAGAAGACACACTGAGCAAAGAAAAACATTTTCAAACGCGACAGCAAAACACACACTCCCTCCTCCAGTCCTCAGTGTTAACTGAGTGAGTCGATGAGTTCAGCTGATTATTGGCCACTGACTTCATTAGTGGTTGTTGAATGTCTCATTGCTATATCTACTGTTAATGTGTGTTATTTGGTTTTAGATTGAGATGTCTTTACTCGTTCCTGTCTCCATATGAGTCCTTGTTTTGTCACTTTTTTGTACACCACGTAGGGCTTTGAAAGTACATTTATTCAAGTACAAATGTATGGAAACATTGTCATTTTTCCTTCACTTCATTTATTAGCTTAGTTTAGTTCAGTTTATTTAAGAGGAGGCAGTGCACATGAACAAAACACACAGAATTAGCCAACAGACGTTTTTTTTTTTTCCCATTTATAGCCCCCTGGCCAAGGTGTTAAAGTAGAAGTTCACCCAGTTGAAAAGTTGAAAAAATCTGTCATAATCTACTCACCCCCATGCTGATGGAACTAAAGAAGTAAGACTTGGGATATGCTGGATAAGCTGTATGGCTTAATTTTTTACCTTTTAAAACAAGTCCCCATTTACTTCAGTTGTTTAGGAGAATGCTGCAATGCTGTCTTGCTGTGAAGCTCCAGAAATGTTTTGTGGACACCTTCAACTGGTGTTCCATTGGCATGAGGCTCTGAATTTTTGGGTGAACTGTTCCTTTAAAATGCTTTAAAACAGCACAACACATAGTATGCAGTTTAAAGACTGCAAAACAAGAGGAATATACACATAGCAAGCGAGTTAAGTCCTCATGCGTGGATACATGTTAATCATCTCTTGTTTCAATGGTTATTAAAAGATACGCATTCAGATGTGATTTGTTTTACACTCTCTCGAACCCCGGACAGACCGGGCACTACATCGAATTTTGCAGTGTTCTCTGATAAACATCTGAGTTTATAAGAAATTCAAGAAATTCAGCCATTTCGTCCGACTGCAACAGTAAAATGCTGCGCGCACGCAAATGCAACACTAATAATGATTTAGTATTCATATCTGTAGTATTTTATAAGTCACAGGGGCAATCTTTATACACTGACTATTTTTACTTGTAAAAGTAAAAGTTTGCTCATGATAGTGTTCTTTACTATTCAAAACAGGACTCTCACTTTAACTGAGTGTATTTACAGTGTGGTGTTGCTGTTTTTTTGTTGAAGTGAGGGGTAAGAGCAGTGTGTCCACACTGTGTGACAACCTCTGAAACACATGTAATCTATCAACATACACAAACACTCAGATAAACTACTTCAGCAGCTCCTAGAGGCAACGTGAGGCATGTTTTAGTTTAGGTTTAACCAACTGACAGCCCCTCAGGGTGTCTGACATGTTTACCGCAAGATTTTTTTTGTGTACTAAAGGTCAGACAGGTAAGTCAACAACCTCTCTGACTAAACAGGACATCCTGTAGCAGCAGTGTTGTTACTTTTCAGCTTAAAATGCACAAAACAAACATTGTGTGAGGTAGTTGTACATATCCGAAGGCCACTGGCTTCAAAGCAAATAATAATAATTTGTGTTTTCTGTAGGTTGGTGGAAGACTTAGGTGCACAATGGGCCTGCGGGTTTCTCCCCAGGTAAATGTGAACTTTTTCAACAAAAATGTGTAATTTTACATCATTAAGGACCATTACTATCACCACATGTCTGGACAAAAACGTCAGAAAAGCTCAGGCAGATAACCGAAAAATCAACTTCCACTAAGCTTAATGATAAAACTTGCTCGAGAAGTCATACAGTGCTCATTCTACGCTCTGCACATCGCGGTATTTTCGCATGTGAGTGTTTCTCGGCTTTTGAAAAGAACATTTTCCGACACAGAGCAAGTGTAAAAAGCTAAAACAAGGACAAACAGCTTTTCATCTGTCAACACGTGCACTTTCACTTCTGTTGCAGGGAGTGCATTTTTCTCCCCCACGATGAGAGCAAGTCGTCCCTGTGCGTCGGTGCATCCGCCACATGCAGGGCCTGAAACGCTCCACGCTCCATGTTTGGGTAAACTGCGTGACAAATTGGAGAAAAAAGGCTGGGGCAGAAGACACAGAGTAAACTCCCTCCTGGACAATACCATGCTGTATTATTAAAAACAACAGCATAGGTCCCGGCGTTGTAACCTGCTAAGATGGGGGAACATGCTCATTGATGATATCGAGGTGACTGAACACACACAGAGCAGCGAACCAGCTGCTGTTCAGGCGGCATGGTGTGGCTCACGCTGAGGACTAGGTGCCTGGCTGCATAATTGGGAATTATTAAACATGGCTCTAGCAGCGAGGTGATCATGAAATTGTATTTTCAGTCTTGAGGGATGAAAGCAAGAATTAAAATGTTACCGTTTGTTAGGAAGCGGGGAGAAAAAAAAAAGAGTCTTGTCCTAAACCTCCCATGATTCAATTTCTTTTAAGAAACAATGGAAATGCATTTGGACAAGCAGGGAGATGGATGATGCAGACTGCTGTCATAAATTGTGGATTGTTGTAAATTGCAATCTGAATAAATATTTCAGTGGCAACCGGACCAACATGATGAAATGCGTCGTGAGAGATTGTCCATTTTTATATATGTGAAGGAAGCAAACAGCTACACGGACGGACCGAGAGTAACGTGAGAGAAGGACATGAAATGTGGAGTTATGAATGATTTAAGTAGTGGTAGAAGTGTACAGCATGGATGATTATTCTTAAAACAAAACATTTTAAAAATTGCACATCTAAAAAGAAACAGCTCATCTTTTTTTCTGGTGTTAAATGGTAAACCTATAAGTACAGATCATCAAACATTTACCACAAATAAAACAACTGGTATGTAAAATATATATATCTTAATTGTATAAAAGAGCGGCTATTTCTTGGGTTTACTGCCATTTTTGTAACACAGCACAAACTGTCAGTACATTGTTGAGGAAAAGAGTGAATTTTATGTTGAGGAATAAAAGGTAAACTATGAAAATGAATAACTGTCATTAGAGATGTTTTATTATTCGCGGTCATATTGAAATGGTCAATGTTTCCATTAAATGATTAAGAAACACTTCACAGTATCTATTTTTGTATGCTAAATGCTAACCCTATATTAGCATGCTAACATTGCATGGTATTGTTAGACAAGGTGTTTTTACCACCACAATTAATATTAATATTACAGACATGATAAAAATAGGCCTTGCAATACAATTCAATGCAAGTGACTTACATACACACAGTACAATATGTACAGTACAGCAGATATAATACAGTTTAATCCTTGACTTACATGTTACATTTACATTTTAAAGCAGGAACAATAAATAAAAGGCACATTTATGATGTATTAAACTTAAGAGTTATTTCACTGTGAACAAACAATGAATTATTTTTAAAAACACATATTGCTGTTTTTTGTAAAGTTACATGACACACACCACTTCCAAAAAGCATTCGGTCTATTTAATCATCTGTTGGCATGAATGAAAGCCAAGACCAACATGCATCTCCACCCCACCTGCCTGTGATCTCAGCGAGGATGAGCTGAGGCCAGTAAACCATCATTTGTGTGTGATCATCTGTAAGATGTCCTTTCTGTGTGGGGGACGAAAATCTGAAACTCTAAGTTGTTATCAATTCAAACTTTTAATCGTGTTGGACCCACCGCAATCAGTGATGTCACACTGCAGCAGGTGTTTCTATCAGCTGTTGGAGGTAAAACTCCTGCTCTGAAATGATTAATTGATCAGAACTGCCACTGGCCTGAGGGCAGCGCAGAAGCACTTTTGTGACTGAAGTCACCCTGGTTAAAATGAATTCACAGAAGGAACGTTCTATTAATGATCAAATATTGTCGAATACCGTGACAACCTATGAAATATAAAATGTGGGACATTCAGATAGGTGAGTTTATAAATCATTTTATGTTATATCATTATATTGTAAAAAGAAAAACACCTTTTATTGTGCGTTGTGCAGATGGTTTCTTTTAACTGTTTGAATAAAATGAAAACAAAATTCAAAAAGTTCATGGGTTGTGTCCAAACCGAAAGAAGATGCACAGAGTTAAATATTTTCAGGTGATGCATATTTCATCGTGGTAAGTCTGCTGCAGGCCTTCCATTAAGGTACACACAGCAGTCCACAAAAGTCAACAATTAAAACTAAAACAACCAATAACATCACTCAGACAAATATTAACCTGAAGTTTGGAGGGGGAGCGAATCACAAAAGTGTGACAGGCGACACGCGTCTTTGAAATGAGCTCATCTCACTGGAATCATTAGTTTGGAGCTGCGAGCAGAACATTTTCCTCTGTAGCAGCAGTTTCGAATCACAATGCAATAATATTTTCCAGCATAATCTAAAATGATGTTGGAGAGAAGGAAAAAAAAAAAAAAAAAGAACGACGTGGCGAAGGAGCAGAGGATGTTAGTGATTGTCCTATATTGCTCATGCTCTCATGGATTACTTAATTATCAGCCCGTGCCGACGTTCTGCTCTGTTAATGGTAGGCAATATGGCCTTTACCTCACTTAAGGAATAAATTGTATTGCTCCATCTCTCTCCATCTTGTAACGAACACACCCTCCCACACACATATAAACATCCCTTCCCTCCTCTCTTCACTGCTCATATAGATCATTGAAGCCGGAATGGGATAGTTACTGAAGCAAAATCTCGATGAGATCCACTGCTATTTCACAATAACAATTTCTTTAATTGGGCATCTCTGCCTATTTCACCGCAACCTGTTTTATTCATCTCTGCAAAATCAGGGATGAGATCCTCATTGACACATGCTGGGTTTATGATTTTGAATCATGAGGAGCACTTTTTTTTGCCAGAGAGATATTGTTATTGGCTCAGTGGGAAGCATTGTTGTGAGCAGAGGTTTGAAAGCAATATTAAGTTAATCATGAACTCAGTCAGTCAGAGAGTCGTGAGCTGTGGCAGGTGGCGGCTGGGTCGACGTCAACGGGAAAAAATGCACACCTAGAAGAGAAGGACGGCAGAGCGGAGGGTACGGTAGATATCTGTGTCTTCAGGAGGTCAGTGTCATTAGCAGCTACAGGCTGGACTGCAGCAGAGGTGGTGGGTAGAAGAGGGGAAAGGGAGAGCTCACAGTGAGCTTCTTGATATCAGACTGTCCCAGGATAGGGAAAACAAATGATTTCATATTCATAATTGTGAGTTTTAATGTTTGACATTTGTCACATTGTCACAGGCTACTATTACTGGACACTATTTCTCGCTCTAAGCTCTGAGTATGAATACCAGTTCCTTAAAGCAATATTTGACATTTTGGGAAATTAGGGAGTTAGATGAGAAGATCAATACCACTGTTAGGTCTCTACGGTAAATGTGAAGCTAAAGCCGGCAGCTGGCTAGCCTAGCCTTGCAAGGGTTGAAATGGAAAAAGGAGCTAATTTGGCTTTACCAGCACATGCAGGCTAACTGTCTGCTGCCAGTCGGGCCTTTCAGACACAACAGCAAAGTGGCACCACTGCAGTCTGACACCCCTCATTTCCAACGGCGTGCACTGCACCACGTCAACTTTTCACTGCGTCGAGGAAAACGACCGGGCTGAACTTTGGGAGCAGCTGAGTGCTGGACCCAGCGGTGAGTGCAGTGAAAATTACATCGTGTCTAAAAGGCCCATTACTGTCCAGACATTAGAGGGTTATCAATCTGGTGATAGAAGTCTTGGCAAGAAAAAACAAAGGAAACTTGCGTCCCAAAAAATATTGATCTATAGCTTTAATGAAAATGAAATACTGTGTTTGTTGAAGAAAAATGACAAAATTCGAAGCAGTGTGCATTAGTTCCCCACTGTTGGGTCGGTCATGCACTCATGCTGTGCAGTGAACACAGACCTTTGTGGAGCTCAAAGTTACCAAAGATGTCAGATGCACAAAACCTCAATAAAGCATGGGCTTCTCTTCTTATATTAGTGCACAAACCACATATGGCTTGAAGGAAAAGTCTGGATCGGTGGTTGTGCTGATGACATCATCAGGAAAGACTTTTTTCAGATTAGTCCATCCAGAACCACAGGAGACGCTTTAAAGCTGTTTTCACAGGTGGAGTGGTACTCCTCATGATGTGCAACCTTTTGTAAAATATGTAAAAATAGATGGAGTGTCCCTTTAAGTAAAAGTACAGAGGTATCATCAGCAAAATATACTTAAGTATTGAAAGTAATAGTACTTATTACACAGAAAAGTGCCCTCTGTGAGTGGTACATCACTATCATTTTTTCATATTAGACTATTATTACCACTCCTTCAATATGAGCAGCATTTTACTGCTCTAGCTGGTCAAAGTAGAGCTACTTTTACACTACTTTTGTACTGTTATGTAATATAATCAACAGCCAAATCAAAAGTCTTCAAATTTTTAAGATGATTGTACATGTAAAACCTTAATCTGCAAAACAAATTATAGCTTTCAGATAATGTAATGAAGTAAACTGTGAAATGCTTCCCTTTAAAATGTAGTGGACTCCAAGTACAAAATAGCAAAAAAATTGGAGTATGTCAAAAAATTGTGTAAATGCAATTTAGCTAAGTTGTTGAAATGAGCTGATATGGAATATATTAAAAATTTTGAAAGCTTTAAATCTTCTTCATGAGGGGAAAACAGGGAAAACTGGGGGATAAAGAGTTAAAAATACCTCTTCAGAGAATGGAGAGTATGTGCCATTATCCTGAAGTGTAATTAAATGGTGACGTCCTGAGTCACACTGTGTCTGATGCCTGCAGTGTGCACCCACAGCGGCTGACCACACACATGCACCTCCAGCACAGGGAGGGCAGCGAGGGAGTCTGACACCGCTCTAAAGACTCCCATTGACCTCATCATGAGTTGCACTCTCGACAGGAAGTCTCCTCTGTTTTACACTTTCGCTCCAGTATACTGTGACCAGCAGTGAGTGCACTCAAACTCGCTTGGAACCCCTCTCTCAAGCCCTGTTTGCCAGGTCGGGTGTGTTTTTTTCCCCACGCGGGCCTGTTTGGAGTAAATATCCGGCATTAACATCCGCACGCAGATCTTTTGCCAGAGGATTATTGAACATTAATTACATTAGCATTTTCTCTCTGACAACAAGGTGGCTTCTTATCTGTGATCTTCAAACTGCGACTGGGAACTATTGATCTGGGCCATGTTGTCATTCAGATGATAATTAGGAGCGGGTGAGAGGTCAGCCTCCAATCCGTTTGAACATCTGGATGAGAGTTCCTCAAGGACAATGGGAGCCGTAGGATGCCGCCACTCTGTCGAGCCCTGCGTGTCTTCATGTGCCTAAGTCCATTATACAAATTGTCTAATTAATTCCCACATTCCAGCAGAGTGGCCCAACAATCAATGGAGGCAAAACACTGGCAGAAGAGCCCGGTGTACAGTTACAGTCGATGCATACAGAGCTGGAGGTGAATCACCTGCTGCTTGGTTTGACTCTGACCCTTTTTACTGTGGAGAAAGTGACAAAAAGCTACAAGATTAACAGCTTCCAAGCTAAAGAGAACATTACATATTAGTACAGGTGTGACCGCACTTTTAAAAAAAAACTTTTTTGACCATCTTATCTTCCAGAGGAGAACACTATTAACACTAATCTATAAAAAAATTCTACGCTACAACATACTGTGAGTGTGCCACGGCTTTGGAGGTGGCACTATCGCAGGTTAGCCTTATCTATAATTAAAACTGTATTTTAAGGACATGCAAATGGAGATATTAGCAGACCTAACATATATCCTTCTCAGTGTGGTGGGGACAGAGTTCAAAAGAATCGTTTTACACAGACCCCGCTTTTGCAAGAAAGTAGCTCAATGTATTCTTTTTCATGAGTAAATAAAGGTAATCTCCATGGGTGCATTAAATTCTGTCGCCGCTGCATTTATGTTATCGTTAATGCGATGAATAATTCCGTTTGCACACTGCGAAAGTGCTTACAGCAGAACTTTGGAAGAATCAACAGAACAAATTGTGTGAGAAATTCCTAAATGGTCTTGTTCGGAGTGTTTAAGTGTGGAAAAGATCTCCTTCCTCTCAACGGTTTTGTGCCGAGCTGTACCACGGCATGCTTGACCACTTAGAACAATGGCTTGTGTTAATCCACAGTTCAAAGGACACCAGAGCAGGGCAAGACAACAGATGTTGCTCTGGTGTATCCCCCCCCCTAAAAGTACAGATAAGCACTGGGTATAAAAGAGGAGTGTCTGTTTTAGTCTGTAAATTATTATTTGCCAGTAAATTGGAACATAAAGAGCCTGTGGTCCTGTTAGTCAGACAGTGTGAGCTGCTGTCGCTACAGGAAACAGCTTATCGTGGTCTCTGTTAACATGTTGCAATGTAAATGAACAGCTAAACTGTACTTGATCCAAATGTGCAAATGCAAAACATAAATGTAAATCAGTGTGTAGCGCCTGGGGAGGATGCAGACAAACAATGCAAATATTGCCCCCTTGTGGTTCCTGTGCACTCATGGGTGTTGAGGGGAGCTGGCAGCCATCTGGGACAGCAGAGAGACTCTAACCTGTTATAGCTTCAGTTTAAGGACATGAAAACTACAGGCTGGTGCAGTGATGTTTTAACTGAGCCTGATAGCATAGAGGAATCAAGTGACAAGGGGGGAATCAAGGTCATTAGATTGCTTTTTATTATGTGGAAAATATTTAAGAAAATACAAGTTTTTGGTAACACTTCTTACAAGCCCATGCATACAATACAATTCAGTATATTATAAGCATACATATAAAGCATTATATTGTGCCTCTAGTGGTGCAAGGATTTCAGCAAGGATCATATGGCATTATAATTCTCATAGCTGTTGGAGAAGCAAGAAATTGTCATTATTGTCATTTTATAATGCATTATAATGATGTTACTCTAAGCAGTCACTTGGTGCTAAGTAAAGTAATGAAATTCCTTACATATACTTATAAGTGAAAAATGTTTTAGTCCATGCAAAAGAAAACACACAAAATGTTGTGGAGTAAATTGTTAACATTCTCTATGAAGCTGATGTCTGTAACTCTTTGAGAAAATATTTATAATGAATTACATTGCGCCTATAGAGCTGTATAATGACAGATTTAACCACTCAGCAATATTTAGGATGCGTTTGATCAATAATGATGCTGTCTATAATGCATAATGAACATACTTATGATTTGTTATAGTCCGCTTATAGCGATAAGCTATCATAAATGTTAATAATGCTGTATAACAACAGTATAACACATCATGAAGTATTTCACGATCATCTCTAAAGTCAGTCACTTTTTTGCAAGACCATTTTGAATTTAAACTCTCATGGCAGTAATACATTATGATCATTATTATAAGGCTTTATGATATGATTATAAGTTACTGCAAGTGGCTATTGGGTGACTTAATTAATGAAATCCCTGCTTCATAGGCAGATGTTATACATTGCATCTGGTTAAAAGTCACTATACGTGCTTTAAGTACAGTGCCAATTATAAGTCAGTGCAGGATCAGCACACAAAATGTTGTAAGATGTTTGATGATTTTTTTTTTATTTATTTATTTTTTTTATCAAGTAGTTAGATATAATGAATGGTTCCATTTTTCCATTATACAAATTCTAACAATGCATTTAAGACACTGTTGTAACAGTGAGTTATGATTATTGTTACAGGGCATTACTGGCCTTTCAGACTGTGGTTTGTGCTGTGCTCATCATAGGGTTCAGCTCAAGTTCAACATGGTTGAACTTTGGACGTTAGGCGCACCAAGTGGGGTGCTGCGTCGTGCACAGCAGGGATGTTTTTGCATTATGTCTAATAGCCCTATTATGAATATTCACAGGTGCTTATAACTATGACTACACTCTGCATTATAAGTATGTTCATGATGCAGTATAATTCATTAGACACAGGCTCAAGAGAAGGTGTTACCAATTCATTTATATGTTCAACAGGTCATAACCAACAAACTGAACATCTTGATGAGGAACAGCTGACTGATGGACACTTATGTAGCAGTGATGTAATTTATAATGTGGTATATCCATCAGTTTAAGTGCTTATATATATATATATACACACACACACACACACACACACACACACACACACACACACTGCAGGCATATTAAAATGCATTACAAGTATGTCTGTATTGCATTGTAGACATGAGCTGTTATCCAAGATGTCTACTTGCAACCAGATCTCCAGATTATCTGCCTTCCCCTCTCATACCCACATGTCTCTCTCTCTCTCTCTCTCAGCTGGCTCTCTCTCTTTCTCTCATTAGAGTCGAGTCAATTTCAATGTCACTTAAAGTCACGGCTATAATTTATTGGCTCCTTAATACTGACGGACAAAGGTCGTGAGCAGCGCTGTGAGGCGTTCTATCAGGTTTATCTGTGCGGGTCATTAACCTTGACCTGGTGTAAATGCACTTCAGTCCAGGAAG